>NC_056741.1:895184021-895551521 GCF_019279795.1 Protopterus annectens | reverse complement strand
ACTCTCTGTAAGAAAACAAAGGATTCTTTCAAGGTATTAACAACTTCTTATTTTAAACTCTTTTACAGATTTTCAGCTTCAGTGTTTCAGTGTTACCATAGCATGTTTGAAAAAAAAAGTTGAACAGGACAGGCCACAAGAATGTGCCTGTAGGAACACCATCTGGAATTTATTCATGTTTGGGCAAGCTGCAGCTTTAAAACCTATCAGACAACAATTAAAAGTTCCACCTAATCAGAAATGTATTAATTTGAAAACTCCCTGACTATTGTGCGAACTTAATCCTATGTGATATACGGTATCAGTGCTTTGAAGAGATGTAATATAATTACATCAACCAGAAATCTTACATCCTTAGCATTAATCATAGCTTCATATAATGTGGGTTAGTAAAACAAGATGCTTTACACATAAAGAAATGAAGATTAAAGACTTTAGATTATAGTGAAAACAGTGGCATTTTACTAATAACCCTTTTAAATGTTTTTTACAGATGATGAATGAGAATCTTACAGGTTTGCAATTAAAGACAAGTAATGGATTGTAACCTTTTAGTATCATTGCATCTGTTGCAGTCTACAGTGTAACCATTATGGGTAAAGCTGCAGTATAACACCTTTAATAAACTGTTGTAAGGATGTTATAAGCAAGAGGTGACTTCTTCACAGAAATTCAAGAAATGAGATATGGGGCCACACATTAATTGGAATTTTCATCATAAGCTTGTATAATAAACTTAACCTTAAATAAGTGATATCCAGAAGTGGGTGAAGCATCAGATATACTATTCTTCCTTTTTTTGGCCTTTATTTGTCTTTAAAAAAGTTATTAATTAAGTATGAGCCAACTAAAGATTTTTAATTACCAACAGTTTGTTTATCTTTAAAGTTCTTACTTGGTGTTTATCTTTTACAGAAGCGGAATGATAAAAATAAAAAATAGCCTTTGCTATGACTACTTTTTGTGATTCTGAGGTATGCACTCATTCTTATCTTAGATTTCTTTTAAGTTTACCTCTGAAGGATAGGCTGTACAAACTTTCCAGTATTGTCTTTTTTCAAGACCTTTGGTAAGTTCTAGTACCCATCATATAAAATACATTGATAGAACATCACAGATTCCCAGTTAGAATGCACTTGTCTTTGATAGCATACAATTTTGAGGCAAGTTAATGTCAATATATCTTGACTGACTGAGCTGAAGAAGTATGCATCAGTCCCTTTATCACATTCATTTGGTCATTTTTGGATTGTCACCTTTATAGGAATTCTTCTTGTCCTTACAAATTATTTTCATAAGTTAAAATTAATTGGGCACTTGATATTGTCAAGATCAAATGTTGCCGTAGGACCCAAAAGTTTGAAAGAAGGGGTTAAAGAATATTTAGTATAAAAAATATTGTCTGTATTGACCCCTTGTGAGAAACATTTCAACTTCTTGATATTCTATTTACAAATAAAAAACAATATTTACTGGCATATTTTTCCTTCATTTGACTTTATTCCTTGAACTATCTATTACCATAACATTATATTTGTCTATACATATAGAAACATATTCAACTGCAGTGCAATTTTAAATCAAAGTCAAAGTCAAAATAAACTTTATTGTCATTGAGAACTACACACGTGTAGCCCAAATGAAATTTCATGCATCAGCTCAATTATTGAGATTACAAAGGAAAGTGAAACAACACATACAAGTAGAGGAATAAACATAACTAACAAATACAATACTACTCCCAATACATGCAAGAAAGAGCAGAGACATTTACCAACACTCATATGCGAAAAGAATACCCTCCCCTGAGTTAAATTAACTACCCTATTTAAAGTAATACAAAACACACTACAGATTGAAAAATGCCCAAGTTATTTGTCTAATAATGCACTTGAGTGAGTTAAATAATTACTGACTACGAATATAATAAATAAATATTGCACGTACTTGGAATATATGTAAGCATATATTGCAAAAATAAATAAAACAGACTTATTATGTGTCCAGACCCCCAGGACTAGTGCCCAAGTTCAGAAGTCTAATCACTGTTGGGTAGAAACTGTTATTGAATCTTGTAGTCCTGCAGTGGATGCTGTGATATCTCCTGCATGATGCCTGATGCTTAAACAGTCCATGCACAGGGTGCATGTTGTCCTGCATTATTTTGGTGGCCTTTTGGATGCTTCTTGCAGAATAAAGATGTTGTGTCGATGAAAGACTGGAATCTATTACCTTCTCTGCAGCCCTCACCACTCTTTGTAGCACCTTCCTTTCTGTAAGTGTTCTGCTTACAAACCACACTGTAAAGTTGCAGGTAAGGATGCTCTCTAACATCTATGGACGGTGCAGAGAATATGAGGAGGAAGCTTAGCTTTTTTCATCCTTCTTAAAAAGTGGAGGCGTTTCTGTGCTTTCTTGACCAGATGGCTGGTGTTTCCTGAACATGAGAGATCCTACACCCAGGAATTTTATACTCTTAACCTTCTGCACACTCTCACCATTGATCCTAGGCACTGGATGGTGTGTTCTCCTTTTCCTGAAGTCAATGATAATCTCTTTGGTCTTGCTTACATTCAGGTTAAGGTCGTTCCCTTTGCACAAACTGATCAGAGATGGCACCTCCTCTCTGTATGCCCTTTCATCCTCCTTTGTTATGAGCCCCACAACTGTGGTGTCTTCAGAAAACGTGATGATATGGTTGGATTTGTGCTTAGCATTGCAGTCGTGGGTCAGGATGGTGAATAACTGTGGTCTGAGAACACATCCCTGTGGATCCCTGTTAATCATGATGCACTTTGATGTGTTCTTACCCAAATACATCCTCTGTGGTCTCTTAATCAGGAAGTCCAGGATTCAACTACAGAGATGTTTACTGATTCTGAAATGTGCCAATTTTTCTATCAGCTGCATCTGTACCATCATATTAAATGCAGAGCTGAAGTCTATGAACAGCATCCTCACATAGTTGTCTTTGCCCTCTAAGTGCTCATGGGAAATGTGCAGTGCTACTGATATAACATCAGCTGTGGAGTGTGTAGCTCTGTATGCAAACTGCAGAAAGTAAAAATCAGTCAGTAGGCATGATGAAAGATGCTTTCTGATCAGCCGCTCAAACCATTTCATAACAGTGGATGTCAGAGTGACTGATCTGTAGTCATTATGGCTGGAGGGAGTGGTTTTCTTAGGTGGTGGGATGATGTCACTTTCCTTGTAGCATGAGGGCATTTTCATCATGGCAAGAGAAGCGTTAAATATTTCCTTGAGCACTGTGGATAGTTGATCAACACAGCCTTTTAACACCTTCCCCAGTATGTTGTCTGGGACAGCAACCTTCCTTGGGTTCACTCTCCTTAGCTCTTCCCTTACCTCCTGTGTGCTGAGGCTAAGTACTGCATCCTTCTCATCAGTGGGTAGCTTTAGTGCCAACCTACTGTTTCTTTCCTCAAATCTACCAAAGAAGATGTTTAAACTGTCCAGGAATTTGATGCTGTCCTCACAACGTGCTGACCTGATGTTGTAGTCAGTGATCTCCGGTATGCCTTGCCATAGTCTCCTTGCATCTTTTATGTCTTCAAAGTGGCTCTGCACCTTTCTGCCATACACCTTCTTAGCCTCCTTTATACCCCTCCTCAAATTACCTCTTGCTACACTTAGGGCTGCTTTGTCCTTAACTCTGTAAGCTGTGTTTCTCTCTTTCAGAAGGTCATATACCTCAGGGGTGAGCCATGGCTTCTGGTTAGCTCTAATAGTGATACTCCTGGTATTTGTTACCCCATCAATGCAGTTTGTATGCCATCACTCCCTCAGTGTATTCATCAATGTTCAGATGCTGATTAATTGTGGCTGCCTCCTTGAACATTCTTTCAAAGCAATTTTGGAGGGCCTCCATAGACCCTTCAGGCCATACCCTGATTTGTTTCTTTGTGGGTTTCTCTCTAACCAGTGCAGGTTTGTAAGCTGGTGATAGCAAGATGGTATAATGGTCAGAGTATCCCATTTGTGGAAATTGCACTGCCTTATAAGCTTTGTTTAAGTTTCTGTACACTTTGTCCAGGATATCAGCACCCCTTGCAGGAACATCCACATACTGATGGCAGTGTGAGATTACTTCTTTCAGATCTGCTTTATTAAAGTCACCAGCTGCCACTTGTATAAAGTCAGGATATTTGCTCTGCAGCTCACCCATGTGATTGCATAGTTTATTTGGAGCCTCAATGGTATTAGCACTAGGTGGGATATACAGTGTATATCCCACCTGACTCGATTCAGCACCCTGGGCAAATAAAATGGTCTACTTTAATGGACAGGAACTCTAAGTTCTCAAAGCAGTGTGATAGTATGATTTCACAGTTGCTGCAGCATGTTTTATTAACATAGATACAGACTCCACCTCTCTTGGCCTTTCCACACAGCATATGTTTTCTATTTGTATGAAACAGCATAAAATTCTCTAAGTTTACTGCACTATCATTTATCTTGTTATGCATCAACATCTCAGTAATCAAAAATAAACAAGTATTTTTCACTTTGTTCTTGCTGGAGAGTTCCAGTCTCAAGTAGTCCATCTTGCTATACAGTGATCTCACATTAGCTAATAGTATAGTTGGTAGTACAGGGTGTAGTTAGTGGTTTGCTTTTAACTTTACATCAATACCTGCTCTACAACCACTTTTTCTTGTTCTCTGACATCTGTTTGTTTCTGTTTTTCCTTGTCCAGCATAATCCAGAAACCTGTTCTACCAGTTTCATGCACTTTAGAGTGTGAAGAGACAAAATACACAGCTGTTGCAGCACCATGAAAGTAGCAGGCCCCAGATACTCCGCAGACTTCATATCTCTAGAATGAGCTGACACAGCCAAAGGCACACAGGGTGCCGCCATTTTTTTTTTCTTCGCTTTCTTTTCTTAAAATCTCCATTTCTCCTGCATAACAAACTGAACCTAGTTGTTTAACCATTGTTTTGGATTGGCTACCTTTGCCCCATTAAATATGTTTTCTGGTAGTTGTATCTTTGAATAAAATACATACCTGTATTCTTTGATGCTCCCTTCATAATTTTATTCATGTATAGCTACGTACATTGTCTTTGAAGTGCTATGCTAGTTTAAAGGGCACTCAAGTATCCTGTTTTTGAATCCATTCTATGCATTAATCAGTATTACATGCTTTCCTTTCAGTTATACAGTCTAAGTTCTTTTAATTGTAACTTATTTATGTATCCCACTATGTGTAACTCATTTACACTTTAAGCCCTTTAACCAGGCTAAACCTCATTCTTGAATCCTATACAGTAGAACTCACTTACACAATAAGTCCTCTCTGAATCTGCCCCCTTATTATTAAACTTGCTTATCAATGCATGATTTAAGTCTTACAATATCTTATCATTTCCTGTACTTTGCAGCTCTGTATTTTTGTGGTAAAACAAAAATAAATCTGAGCCATAAATGGTTACAGAAAAGTGATGACAGCGCAATGTTTTCCAGCATAATTTTAGCTTACTGTGTACCAGAATATGTCATTATCTTGCCACATGGCAGTAGCAAGCGTGGGAACCAGTGATCCTCTATTTGCAAGTTATTCTTAGGTAGCGTTTTCCCTTGTATACACATATTTGAGTCAGTGCTGCAAATTGTAAACACACATTCAGGAAATCTTTATCTCTAGGAGAACTGACTTCCTATGGCATATCATGTAGGTCAAAAGAAGTGATTGTCCTGCTGTGGTCAGCACTAATCAGGGTAACTATTGAAAACAATGCCCCCTTTGGCATGTATCTATCCAAACAAGTCACTCAGCCAGAAGGACTCCAGAGGTTCCAAAAAAAGATTACTGGTCTAAAACCCCTTGGTTACCAAAACAACCCTGAGACATTTATAGTCTTCTATGTCATAAGCTATGTCTTGTATTCCTTGCCATGAAGGATCCCAACCTCCTTGATCTCTTGCATATCTTTAAGACCAATAACTCCACAAATACCAGAATGTAGGAATTAGATCTCTATAAATAAAACATGCTGTAAGGACAGGAATATTTTCCTAGATTTATCCCACCTCTGGAACAAACTTCGCTTGCATGTAAACAGAACTTCTTCACATCCTTCAAGATGAACCTTGACAATTAGATGGGCAGCCATAAAGTCATTCCAGGCCTGGCCTGTTTTGTCTTCCTAGAAGCTGGTAGTACATTGTGAGGGGCAGGTATTGGCATAAGGTATATAATCTAATGACTTATCAGAATTGCAATGCCAGTGATCCAATTGTTGCATGAATCCAGCTGTTTTTTTAGCTTGTACTGTAGTACTATAACCTGTTCAGTTGTTCAACAGAAAAGACATCAGATTAAAAAGGACTTGAAGTAAGAAAACTCCATCTACAGGAATGGCTTATCTACTTGTAGCATAGTCTGTGTTACAGATGAGTGAAGGATGTGTTTTGTCATTGCATTTCTAATTTACTGCAGGAAGAATTCTTACTGACACATCTTTTCTCATTACTGAGCCATTAATCATCATAAGGCTGAAGTTCTTGGAAATAAGTACCATAACCAAGAAATTACTGGTTAATTGCATCTTTGCTGTCAAAAGGGAAGCATGTTGCACTCATATATGTGAATGTTTTCATATTTATCAGTCTGGTCCAGTAAAACATCAAAGTAAATATAATGTCAGCCGGATGTGTGTTGTCTGACATTCTTCTGTCTGGTATGAACAGGTCTGCACAACTTGGTATTAAAATGGTAGCAGTACACTCTTACACACTTTGCTGACAGAGTTTACTGCACTTTGAAATGACCAAAAAAGAAACATCAGATGTTGTCTTTCTCTATTGGGATGTGCTCACAATTGCTGCAAGTGGGAGTGTATGTGTTAATGTCAAAATGTTTAAATGTACTAAAAGAACAGTATTAGGAGTGAGTGTGTGCTTGTGTGTGTGTGGGGGGTGTGAGGGTGTGTATGTGTGTCTCAGTGGTTGTGGGTTAGGGTTACCGTATAGCTGGGGAAGGCTATAGGTTTTCTGCTGTGCATGGTGTATGGGAAGTATGTATGTGTGTGTGTGTGTGTGTGTGTGTGTGTGTGTGTGTGTGTGTGTGTGTGTGTGCATGTGTCTTGTTTAGTAGAACTGTTATGGAAAGGCTTTTTCAATAAGGTAATGTGTACAGTTGGGGGTTAAGGGCAGGGGTAGAGTTAGGGTTAGGGGTAGCACATATGAGGAAGGTAGTGGCAGGGTTGAAACTTGAAAGCAAAAAGAGGAAAAGCTGGAAACCAATGTGTTTACTACATATCAATAAAATATTACTAATCATGCACACAAAAGTAAGCAATCAAATAGATACTGCTATATAGTAAAAATTATTTATTTATATTTATATACTAATAGATTTGTATCAAGCTTGCATTTACTGAAGATTACCTTTCTCCTGAGGCATTTCTTTTTCAGAACAGCTGAACCCAAATTAATACTTTTCTTAAATGCAAACATGAGTAAACTGGTGCCTTAAATGGGAAAAATGTGTAAAAACCTCTGTAAATCTAAGCCATCAAACTGCCTAGTATTACAATAATAATGTCTGGTGTACTTCAGCAATACAAAGACACCATCAAAGCTGGGTGTTTAGCACCACCCATCACATGAACAGTGCTCAGAGGGTCAACAAGTTAGCATACATAAGCCCTTAAGTCATTTTGGGCCGGCCACTAAACATGGAATTGTCCCAATAGTAGTGACTACATAGAGAGATACACAGATACATGATTCACCAGGCTGAGCAAGGAAAGAGTGACAATGAACTGCTTCTCAAATGCCAGGATATGACAGGTATAAGGTATAAGGCACTTGTCCCTTTACCCCAAATGCACATACAACACAGTTGTTGATAATGTGGGTAGGAATAACTTGAGGCACATATTGTTGGATTATAAGAAAAAGTACATGGTAGAGATCTCTAGGTATGCATCTGTCACTGATAGAAGCTACTACTGAGCACTTCCTACTTTGTCAAGAATGATATAACAATTTAAACAAAAGACATTTGACTTCAACAATTGGCTTAGTTACTCAGGACATTCTACGGTGGTCTAAAATATGACTCCCTGAAGGGAGATGGCTGACAGTCGTACATATCTCGCAAATGTACAGATTTTCATAGAATGTCCAGATTTTTGCCTCATATTTTTGGTCTGTTTCTCTTAGAATTGTGGTTTTCTGGCAGATTGCTGGTAAATCACTGAGGGTTGAAGTCAGAAAATAATGACAGTCATTTGAGTTTCAAGCTTCATATCCTTCAGAAAATTCATGCTAATGCAAAATATGTTATTCTATCAATTTTCTAAGTTTTTAACAGCAATATTTAAAAAGTGTCCCTATTTTTAGGCCTTTGCCCCCCCCCCCTTTGTTTATGGCTTTGTCCAGATTTTTTGCTCTAAGAGGTTGAGATGTATGCTTACCTGCTTTCCAGTGGATGTCCTGTACTTCTCTCCTCAAGGCTTTGGTATACTGGCCAAAACCTTCGCCATCTTCATAGTGCTTTTTTAAGGTAAGATAGGTCTTCCCCATCTCCCAGTCTAGCCAAATCAAGTCAGTGTAGTTTAAAAGTAGGTCTGCTCGGTGCTAGAAGTCTCACTAACACATTGTCCTTTATAGAGGCCTTCCTGACCTTTGAAAATATTGGCATCTGCATCATTACTGAAACACAGTTCTAATGCCTTCTATTCATTCAAACCTGCTGCTTGGGGTGCCTCTCTTACTGCTTGTGGTCTGTCCATATTCCTTCATTGTTTCATCACATAATGACCTTAAACTCCTCTACATCCTAATAACTATCAGTGAGATACCTTATCGTATCCTACTCAGTTACAGAACACTGTTTATAATGGCCACAAGCCACAAGGCATATCTAAACAAACTTGAGTTCCTCACCATTAAACCAAAACTATTATTTATGCAGATTTCAATTATTCAAGTTTTAATTGGAATACCTATGCTGCTACAGTTAAACATACAAGAAACACTTCCTAGAGTTAATCACTGCAACTGAGTTGATCTGGCTGTGAGTTCCCCTACCAGGGGCTTTAATGTACTGGACTTAGTCATCACATACATAACACCATTATACTCTTTGCTTATAGTTATACCAGCTGTGGTCAGATTGCAGTGCTTTTCTCCATTATAGTATAAGTAAAAATGTCCACAAACCTTATCTTCACATAGTTCCCTAAGGCAAACCAACTGCAATTAAAAGATGATCTGAAGTGGTTCAAGTGTTCCCTCCCACTGAGAACTAATTAACAAGAACTGTCAGACTTTGAAGTGAGTTTCTGTTCTCATTTCAGTGTGTTCATTGAGACATCAAGTCCAAACCTAAGACAAATACACAGCCAAGTTTAGAAACAAACTTCTATGGTGATATCCAAACTTAAATAAGCTATATAACAAAAGGCTTAGGAACAAACAGAAAGCCTCAACGTCCAAAACTAAACTCAAGGAGTTGAACAAGGAGCTTAGAAACAAAATAAAATCTACTGAGGTTTAGTATGAACTGAAAATGACCACCTCTTTCAAGGACAGTTATAAGTCCTTTTTTCATCCATGTCAGAAAACTTCAGAGTAATAGACATCATTTCTCTGAGCTGATACATAATAATAGCACCCATCCAGACCCCGAGGACATACCCAATATATTATCAGATAAATTTAGTTCATACATTTCCCTATATCTCCTTGCCTGTTGTCATAATATAATGTCTGTATCCCCCAAAGATCCTCCCTCAGCAAGTCCTAAACACTCTGTTGGAGATAAAAAAAATATTACTTCTCTGGGGTCTGATAATTTGCTGGGGTCCTTCCTTGTTAGTATGAAGTACTTCCTCACTGACTCACTCCTAAATCTGTTAAACCAGAGTGTCTTATATAGTTTCTTGACTAAGGCATGGAGAACAGATGTGGTCATCCCCTTCATAAGGGTGGCCCCACCACTGATCCTATAAAATGCAGATCTATAAGCCTTTATCTGTAAGGCAATGGAACACATTGATATAGGTTCATAGGTTTATAGGATGTTACTAGGCTATTGACCTGAGGGTCTTTACAAGCCTAGCTGTTAAATTCCAATATATTGGATGAGATATCGTCTATTCCCAAGGTTTTTCTAGCAAGAGCTACCCATGTCCAGGAGAGAACTGGGGCAATCCCCAGCAGAAATTTATAGCTTCCCATCCAGTCTTCCAGGTTGTGCTTAAACAAGGTCATGGAGGTGCTCTGCTTGATATGGATTGGAAGCCTATTCCAGTGGAGATGCAACCTCTAAGAGATGTATCTGTCTCTCTAGCAGGTCCTGTTTATGTCGCAGGCTAGATTGGGGTCCCTGGAATGGGTGACTCTAGTTCCATTTGACTTATGGATGTGCACCATTTCTATTAGATTTGGGTCAGAGATAGCCCTGTAAACCAGACATAAGTCACCTCTAAGTGGTCTATACACCACTGAGTACAGTGACAGTGACTTCAGTCTGTTTGTATAAGATATGTGCTGAAGACCCTGAATTTTCTTAGAAATCACTGAGGTCTCTCAAGTTGCTGGAGGTGGCTGGTACAGTACATACCAAAGGGAGCATTATTTTCAATAATAGGCCTGATGAGGGACAAGTACAGAGGGGCAGTAACCCCTTTTGCACTTGAGGCAATGCCTTTGCTAATTAGGTGTGCAAAGTAGAATGCCTTCCTCACCACAGTAGACACATGGTGGTCAAAGCTGAGTTCACACTCAGCTTGTGTTCCCAGGTTTCTCACTACTGAACTGGTACTTAGGGCAGTATTGTCAATTTTATAATCAGCAGGGAAACTGTTTTTACTGAAGGCAATGATGATGCATTTTTTAGCATTTAGTTTAAGACCATGGTTTTGCACCAATCATTGGTCTGTGTAAGCCCCTTTTAAAGTATGTTGACATCGCTAGGGGATTTAATAGCAGCACCTAATTTGCAATCGTCTGCAAACTGGGTTAGCCACAGCCCCTCGGTTTTGGCCTAGACTTCCAAGAAGTATATGCCAAACAAGAGGGGGCCCAGAATTGACCATAGTGGGACCCCACTGGTGACAGGTCTTCTAGTAGAGGTAATGTCTCCCACTTTGTCTGAGTGTTGTCAATCTGTGAGCCAGTTTGCAACCCACCTGACAACACAGGGGTTGATATTCAAATGGGTTAGTTTGTCAATGATGCCCAAATGTGGGATAGTGGCGAAGACCTTGGCCAAGTCAAGATAGGCTGTGTGCATGGATTTGCCCTCGTCTATGGCTCTGATTACGTTTACGAAGATGTTCACCAGGTTCAGCAGGCATGACCTGCCCTTGATAAAACCAAACTGGAATGGATCCAGGGTTTGGACATCACCTATATCCTTATTTATGAGGTCCATGATGATTCGTTCCATTGTCTTACAGATGAGGCTGGTTAAACTTAAGGGTCTATAGTTACCCAGGTCTGTTGTCGAGTCACCCTTATGGAGGGGGATAACAGTCACCGTTTTCCATTCATTGGGGACAAAGTCAGTACTCAGGCTGTGTTTGAATAGAGTGCCTAATGGGTTAGCTAGCTTTTGTTTTAGAACATTAAGAACACAGTCCGGAATGCCATCTGGTCTCATGGAAGCTGTATTTTTAGCCTTGGAGATAGAATTGATGACTTGGTCTTTGGAAGTGCAGGGAGGCTGAGATGATGAATACATGGTTTGTGGTATGCTTTGGTGGATAGGGGGTGAAATTTTCACCAAACCTGTCTGTTAGCAGGTTTGCAATTTCTGCAGGGTCAGTGTGTGTGATCCCATCCACAATTAGTTCAGCACACATCTGAGTCCTACCTTTTAGGTTGTGGATGTAGCTGAAGAAAGCCTTATGGTTATCCTTGGCTATGGTTGCTAAATTTTTGTAATAGTTGATCTTTGAAGATTTTACAAGTTGTCTTATTTGCTTGTTTAAGCTGAGGAGGGTGCTCTTCTAGTTCTGGGATCTCACTTTTGTATTTTTAGACAGCAGCTTCTTTCACTTATTGTATAATGTATTAATGCTAGACATCCACCAGAATTGTTTTTTTTTTTTTTCGAGGATCTTGCTTTAATCCTATCCAGTATAGCTGTGTCTACACATTTGTGTAGATGTTTATACAGGGCATCAGTGTATACCTTAGTATAGCTGTCAATGCCATCTGTGGAAAATGGTGTTTGGAAGTCGATTATACCTTTCCTTAGGAGGGTATTGTTTGCTTTGTTGAAGTTTTTTATCCTGACTTCTCCTTTAGGGAGTTCTGGTGCTATTGCTACTTGAAAAATCACTGCTGTATGGTCAGATTTAACCAGTGTGGGCCCTACACTTGAGGTGTTACATCGGTCACTAATATTGATGAGGACCAGCTCTAGAATATTGGAGCTCTCTGTGGGGAGGTGCACTATTTATTCCAAGGCATTTCAGTTAACAAATTCCAGGAACTTTTGTGCGAGTAAGTTTGACCTTGTATAGGTTTCCCAATTAATGGAAGGATAGTTGAAGTCACCCATGACTAGGGTGTTATGTTGCACTTTAATTGTCTCATGTAGGTCTAAATAAGCTGTGTGGGCATCTTGGTTCATGGAAGGGGCTCTGTACCTGATGATGACCTGAAGGAGGGTCTTATCCATGGTAGTTTGGACTAGGAGTAGTGCCATAGAGTTTTCTTGTATAACCAGTCCAGAGGTGTAATTATCTTTAATGAAGATAGATACTCCACCTCCTTTGGTTCTCACACCTTCAATTTGTAGTCTGAAAGTGTGGAAGGCATTGTAACCGTGCAAGGCTGTGGTACTCTCTGCAACCTTGAGCCAGGTTTTTGTGACTGCACAGATGTCAACATCTTCCAGGGAGAGGAGTGCTTTCGCAGAGTGCAGTTTTTGATCTAAACTCCCAGCATTTAGCAGCATGACCCTTGGTTTCTTTGTGTTTGATATTTTCACGTCAGGAATTTTGTTGTGACCTTGCCTAAAAAAGTCATTATGGGGAGGCAAGTGCCTTAGCCAGCAACTGAAAGCCTAGAGGTGTCAGTTGAAGACCATTTCTGTCAAAGCAGTGTGGTCTTATCCACCATGTCATCTCAGGGTAACAGGAAGTGGATCCCCTTAGAATGATACCAGAAACTAAGACAGTTATTGAAGTCAATAATTTTCTGTTTATTTTGTAGTATCATCCTAGGCAAGGGTAAAATGCTGCTCAGAGCTAGGGAGATACCCACCTAGGACACATTCAGAGAGTTCAATCATGACTCTCTTCAGAGAGTCCAGAGAGGTACATCTCAAGTCATTCCTACCAACATGAACTATGACAGAGTCATAATGGTACTTGTTGTTGACAGACTTGAGTGCATGTGTGATCTGATGAATCCTTGTAGCAGACAGGCAGCTGACTGTTACCTTCTCCTTGTTCGAACTGGTGAGTGGGGCATCTGTATGTGTCACTATAGAGTTACCTATAACTAAAACATTTGGAATAGTTGTGCATTGCCTTAAGGGCTTATTTGTTGAGACACAGGTGCTTTTATGTGTATTAGGTGCTTTGGGTGTTGTGTTAAGTGTAGCATGTTTGTGTTTTGTCTGGACCTAATAAACAGAAATATCGGCAGTATATAGTCCCTTGACCCAAGTCAATATGGGTTTGTGAAGGGAATATCCTGCCAGGTTAAACTAGTGAACTTTTTGAATAAGTCACTGATTCATCAGATGAAGGCAAATCAGTATACAGAACATACCTTAATGTGGCTAAGGCCATTGACACCATTCACAGCTTGTGCATTATAGACAAGCTAATCAAACTAATTGTATCCTAATATGTAATGCATGAAAAAGCAAACTGTCTCACTGACAGAGCCCAACAATTCAGGATTTGGATTTCACACTTCTCTAAAAGGCTTGTTGCTAGTGAGGTCCTTCAAGCCTCAGTACTGGAACCATTCCTATTTGGTATATATATTTCTCAGATGTCAAACCTGGTGTACTGAGACTTCTGACCAAACTTAATGATGACTGCAAACTTGGAGCTATTATCAACTCCCCAGAGAACTCCCAGACCTTACAAGTTGGAAGAACGTATGCAAACATATATTTCTGGGACCATGACCTGAAGATAAATGCTGAAAAAGGTGTAGTATGATGCTCTTTGGAAAACACGATCATGCACTTATCACTTTAATAGCACTCCTTTCAAAAATGGTGCATTTACAAGAAACCTAGTCACTCTTGTAGACAACAAACTCCTTTTTCCACCAGGTCTCAACAGTCATTAGCGAATCCTTCTACCTAGCACAGTTGATTATCAAAATTATATCTTTTAGGCCCAAGGATGATACCACACCGCTCTACACCTCTCTTATTTGGCGGATAATAGAATACAATGCTCTCTTTGGCAGGTAGAATACAGTGTTCCCTTTGGCAGGTACTATTCTAGACACATGATCTGACGTGAAAGATCCCAATGTTTCCTCTCTAAAAAAAAAAAAAAAAAATCAAGTGCCAGGGTTCCATGAAATATGCAGAACACATTCAAGCTCTATCTCTCTTTTCAATCTTGCACACACTTCAACATGACAACCTGTGCCTCATCTACAAAGCCCCAGATGACCCCTGTCCAGAGCAACCTCCTATATATCTGCAAAACCTGCTGTGCCACAAATACCAATAAAAGAAACAATCCTTCACCAAAATATAAACACAACCTGCTAATTCCTCTCTCAAAGAAGCCCTCTCCTCTGGAATAGCCTTCCCATACATATTAAACAAAGCAAATTCCTAACCCTATTCAAATACGCCTTGAACAAATGAATTGGAAACTGCAAATAAACACCAGCTTAGGCTGCACAATCCTTTTGGGAATGGGGTAGCATGAAGTGGGATCTACAATGGCTAGGCTACAAATGATCCACCCAATCAACTGCCTAGTTTTATCCTATGAACTTATGAAGTAATTCAATCCCCCTGAGGTCATTGGTTAAAGCATACAAAATGTAGCACAGATTAGGTGTGCATAACAGTGTCTATGTCAGGAATAAAACAATAACTTAGCTATCTTTTCTATGCATTATTGTTGTTAAGGTTAGTTTTGAAATATGTTGTTTCTTAGACAATGATCTTTACTTAGTCATTGATAGCTAGAAAGGGGAAGAGTTCTGAATGGGGATCCACTATCACAGCAAAAGACGAGTCCTTTTCTTGTGGCTATTGTTTAATATTCAAAACTAAGGAAACATTTGTGCAAGCAGCCAAGAAAAAGAACAATTGCAAATGAATAGAAAGGTGTGATAAAATGGATGCAGCAGTGAATACATAGGCTACAAAAAAGAAAAGAGAATAAAAATACTAAACAGAGAAGAGGTGCTTGGGAAAACTCTGTAGTTAAGGGGATAGTAGGCAGAAGAACACTTTGCTATGAATTAAAAAGTTTCTTTGATATGAAATTAATAAATACCAAAATTATGTAAAATAATACTGTAATATTAAACCAAATAATAGGTAGTTACCATACAGTGACTGAATCCCTTGAATGTCATCCTGTGAGAGACGGAAATTCTTGGAATAAGTGTACATTGGAGCCATCAGTGCTCCTGGATCATTTGAGTGTTCTAGTCCCAAGGCGTGGCCAAACTCATGAGCTGCAACCAAGAAAATGCTGTAACCTACAATGATTAAAAATGGTTGTTATCATTTTGAGCAAAAATAAAAATCTCAATTCTGTATAAGAGTAACACTCATGAAGGTGTTTTACTACACAGATGCCTTACAGTTACTTCTCTGTAAAGTGCCTGGACTTTAGCATTCTCACATATCCCTGCTTCACCATTGACTAGACATTGACAATGTGTGTTCTACTAATGGACAAGTGAAAATCATTTGAACACTGAAATAACTTAACAAGACTGGTGTTCCTATATCACACAGATATAATTCTGTAAAGTACTAAAATAATTGTAGAAGATAAAGTGATAATAATAATGTAGAGTAGGTGCATATTGTTGCAACTTGTTGTAAACTGACTTATTTATGGGATACAATGGGAAAACTATTATCCCTATGCTATAAAAATACAATCGTTGTTCCTGAGCTGACTAAATTATACTTTATCTTATTCCTTTTCTAAACTGCAAGTATTTGTATATAATATTGTGGAGTCTGCATGTCCTCCCCGCGGTCGAGTGGCATTCGAAAGACATGTGTAAATAGGCATGCCTTCGTTGAAGGTTGGGCATCGAGCTGGCACCTCAGCACCATAAAAATCGACTGCCAATCATTAGCAGACCAGAGTTCCGCTGTGGTGACCCCTAACCGGGAAAAGCCGAAAGAACAAAGAAGATTATGTTTACAGCATATCATTGCTTAGGTCTTCCCAAAATGTTACATTCTCTTTGACATATCTATCTATCTATCTATCTATCTATCTATCTATCTATCTATCTATCTATCTATCTATCTATCTCTCTCTATTTATCTATTTATTTGTAGTTTGTTAACCTGGTAAATAGACTGGTCTGTCCACCCTTTTCAGCCATGACTTGGGCTCACAGCAGAGCAGAAATAATTACAGTGGAGTTTGCATGACTAAGATAAAATACATAAGCAGAGCAATTAAAAACAATGTTGACTGTGCAAACCTATGTAAAAATCATTACAGTATGTATAAGAGGGAAAATATAAGTTCAAGTAAAAACTTGATTAGAATATTACAGCAGTGATTATATAGTTAGACTAAGTGCTAACTGTATTATCATATTTAGAGTACATTTATATAGTTGCAGTACATATGCACATTCACATTATTACTTAACCTTTGTTTGGCAGAGGTCAGATGTGTTTTGTGCTTGGTCGCGTGGGTGGTTGGCTATATGTATGTTAGCCTGTAGTGCAAAAGCATTTGCTTGCACATTCTTTTTGAAGATGCCCTTTTGGTTTGGATTTGAATGACTTAAGTTCATTTTGAGGCAGGATTTCATTGGGGAGGTGATTTCAGGTGGCAGGGCTTAGTTTAAAGAAGTTTTTTCCACTGGTGTTGTTTTAAAACATAGTCTAAAAAGTAAGATGCTATTGTCCTGGGAGGCTCTAAGGTCATGGTCATACTTACTAATAGAAAAGTTTTTTTTTTTCAATGATGAGCAGTGGCCAAGACTAATAAGTCTGAGGCTGGTATTCACAGTCCAGGGCTTTGCGTACTTATAGCAGTGATCCATGAAGAGAGTCACAATGAAGTTTCACAACTTCTGGACTATTAGGATGATTATGGAAATGTGGAGGACTTTTTCTGAACACCCACTCCACACACTGGAAATGTGTAACATAATTAATGCATAACTGATAGGGGGACAGCTACTGCACTATTAAGGGGGTTTACACATATGCACATGACTTTGATTCATAGACATGACTCTATAATGAATTAATTTGCATATAAAGTGTGTAAAAAACCCTGAAGTTACACCAGAAAGCAGCCAGGTTCCAGTCAGAATACAGAGATGTGAGGGGAGCTGACTCGGTACTTCTGCAAAGCTGGACATTTTTACTGGAGGGGGTGTTTGGGTAAATGTTTTATTTTGGTGTTTGTGCATACCTGGCCTTTTTACTGAAGGGTTAACTTGCGTGACTGTTTCATTCTGGTGCTTGTGTATACTGGAGCATGTTACTGAAGAGGTCACTTGGGTGAATGTTTCATTTTGGTGCTTGTGCATACTAGGAAATGTTATGAAAGGGGTCACTGTTGGAAATAATTCATTTGCGTGTCAGGGAAGTGCTTGTGCATACATGGTCATATTGCTGAAGTGATCACTGAGCAAAACAATTTATTGTGTCATTTTAGTGCTTGTGCATACTTAATACAAACTATTGAAAGGGTTGCTGGGGAAAATAATTAATTTGTGTGTCAGAGAAGAGCATTTAACAATGGATGTGCATATTGCAGGGATGATGGACTATAACTCGCAAAACTGCCTGATCAGCATACTAGGCCTTACACCATTTCCCATTTGCATCTCATTATTTTTAGGCCTTGTGCATTAGGATAAATAGCCTACCAGAATAATGGCTTTGCTATGCTCATTCATAAGCATCAGAAATACCATTATTGTATATGTGCAAGCAGCTACAAATACCGCCCTGAAACTTAATGTACTTAGAGAAGGAATTGCTCTGCACAGGACAAGTAGCCATTTACATTTCTGTAAAAGAGTGCAGGGGTGTAGGTGGGTGTCAGCTAGAAATAGATCTGATGATCTTGTTTAGTGCAATTTGGAGTTTATGGGTGTTGGCACAACACTGGAGGGATAGAAAGAGAAGGGCATGAACAATTTTAGGCATAAGTACTTTTTGGGCAATGTGTTGGCATGGTACAGGTGTTAACAGGTAGGAAATTCTGTAACAAAGTTTGAGTTGTCTGGGTTTTGTTGATAGTTTTATCAGTATGTGGAGAGAAAGTCAGGGTGGGATCAAGAAGAATTACCAGATATTTCTGTTGTGTGACACTTGGGATAATGATATTAGAGCTGTCATTTACTAAGACAGGTAGGAATGTCTTCAGTCATTGGGTGGTCCCAAATGACACAGCGCTGCACTTGCTGCTATTACAATAAGTTTATTTTGAGTAATGCAGGAGTAGAGGGAAAAGAATTTAGTTTCTAGAGTTGATTTAAGTTGTTTTTATTCCTGGATTCAAGAAGTAAGAGGTCATCATTGTACAGAAAGATGGTAAGGTATGTAACATCATAGGTGATGTAACTTATAAAAATAGAGAATAAGAGAATAAGAGAAGGCCAAGGACTGAGCAATGAGCATTGTGGGATGCCAAGGTTTAGAACCAAGTAAAAGAGTAGAAGAGCAAAAAGCTTAACAATAAGGATCCACAGGAAGGCTCTCAAACAGTAATATTTATTCCAAAAAGTAAGAGTTGTGCTTTTATCCTAGAAAAGAGAACTTCTTCAGAATCAGTGATACAATTTAATCAGGCACTTTTATAGAAGAACAAGTCACAAGATCACGTTTTTAAAGGTACAATGCCACTATTACAAAGTCAGTAATGCAAAAGCAAAAGTTTAAAAAATGTTTGAAGCACTTAAACAGTAATGTATATGAATCCTTTGCTGGTTACTGTATGCCGATGTTTAATGTGCAAGGAGAGGAGAGAATGTTGCTTGAGTAGATTAGGAAGGTCCTGTTTGGGTAATTTTGGAACCAGTCGATGGTGTTTGTGCCAAAAGTAAGATTTTGCAACTTGCTGAGAAGGGTGATCTGTGATTTTCAAAAACTCTTTTAATGTCAATAAATAGCCCTGCCATGAGAAGTCCTTCCTTTGTATTATTATTAATTTTATTATTGACTGTGTGAAGAGACGTAATTGTGCTAAAACCTTTATGGAAACCATGTTGTTGATAACAGAGCAGACTATAAACATTTATGTGGTTGAACAGTTGTATAGTTGTTTATCAAACAGTTTTGTAATTGGGCATAAGGGTGAAATTGGTTGAAAATCTTTGCAGTTTTTTTTTTTTTACTGAAGAGGCTCTTAGCAGAGGAATTGTGATGGGACAATTCCTGATGTTAGGGAGAGATTAAAAATGTGTGTCAGAAGATTGGCTATTTGAGGAAGCAGCTATTTTTATGAAAACAGAATGTAAAGTACTAAATTTACCTCTTGAGATGGTTTCTACTTGTTGGAGTTGTTAAGAATTTTAATAAATGTGAAATTATCTCAGCCCATTCATGTCAAAGTAGAGAAGAGTACGTTCCAAGTGAAATGTCAGGAAAATTTGTTTTGATGGGGTGATAAAAGAGACACTGTGAAGCATGCAAGAAATGGGGCATGGTAGTAGGCTTTAACTCAACAGAGGTATAGCTATGGGCAGAAGGTGTGAAAATCTGGGTGCATCCAGCTAACAATCAGAAAAGGTCAAGCACAAAGGAAGCTCTGATCTTGTATTCTTCATTCCTCCTCACTTATGGGTATCGGATCCGAGGATGACTCGACTGCATACTACAGACTTCAGATCCAACTCTGAAACTCTGCCCTCTACCCCTAATGCCGCACTCCAACCTCATTACCTCAGATCTCATTTGTCGTCATAGTGGTTAGATGTAGGTTCTGCTCTCTAGCATTTGTAAATTTTTCTTCATATTTGGTTATAAAATTCCTATAATATTTTACTTAAACCTTAAAATTATTTTCTTATAACCTCCCTCTTAGCTGTTGCTGGTGTCCATCTACCCAGTAGAGAGCCTAGAACATTGGACAGGTTTGGAAAGCAGGTGTTTGCCTCATTTTAATCACCATCATAGAAATATTAAATTCAGTAAAACTTATATAATCATAACAATTAAGACAATAAAGAATAGTGTGTGTCATAATGAGCATAGCTGAACAAGATGCCAAAAATAAAAATAACTAAGTTAAAAACACATGAATGAGAGATGTGTAAATAAAATTGTAATTGTAAATTGATAACCTCATACCAGTACAGTACATTGACAGCTAATAATAAAAAAAACCCTTTTTCTATTCTACTTTCTTTTTTAGTATAAGTTTTACTGAACTTAATATTTCTGTTGTGGTGGTCAAAATGGTAGGGTCATGAATTTTGCTTGCACTTTGTACTTTAGATGTATTTCATGTTATTTGAATATATTATAGCTAAGTTTATTTTACTAGGGCAAACAAATTTGTAAAACAGTTGTCTGTGTCTTTAAATGTATGATTTTAAGGATGTTATGTTATCTCTATCCAGATTCTAAAGAAGTTCCAGTTTTGGAGAAATTAAAGCGCTTAATATAATCTTGGATAGTGAACTGTGGATTGTATTGCTAATAAACTCTATACTACTTAACATATGAGGCAGACATTATTCCTGAAATCTTTGTGTGATATACATGACTGACACCGTGTTTTCCGTATAACAGCTTCAGTAACATTGTTTAGTGCTATACATGGCAAAAGGAGCATTGCATTCTCTAATGGGGCAAATTAGGACAGAATAAAGGGGAATTAGGATGGATTAGGTTAGGGATGATGGCCCATAACAGATGAGCTGAGAAAGGTAGAAGGATAGTCTGACAATACTGGAGATGTGTTGATTTAAAGACAGCTCACTGTAAATACAATTTCATAAATAATGGACCATAATGTCAATCTTAAGGTGGGTTGAATTTATGTAATACTCTGCAGAAACACTAGTCTTATGAATGGTGAGTATACTACATCACTTTGAATTTAGTGAGAAACTGTCAATAGAGCACTAGTTGTTTGGATGATTTCTAACTTGTAGTCATCTGTGAATTTAACTCAGCCCAGTGTTATTAGCCTAGCCTTTGCATGCACTGCAGAGAAAAAGATTCCAAACAGCAGAGGGCTTAAGACAGAACACTGAGGAATGTCATTAGATACATTCTGCTTTGAGGAGACAATACTGACTATTCTGATTATATGTTTTCTGTTTGATACCCATCAAATCACAAAGTGGTTAACATTTAGTTGGACTAGCTTACATATGATAACAGAGTATGGAATAGGGTCAAATGTTTTGGCTAAGTTCAGATAAGCACTGTGGAAAGGAAGTCCTTCATCTTGGGTTTTGCTGACTTTTTTCAAAGAAGTTAACAAGGTTAAGAAGGGGCAATCTATTCTTGAGAAAACTGAACTTTGTGGAATCTAGAGTCTGCAGACCCTGTAAGTCCTTATTGATTAGGTCAATAACATTTTCCATGACTTTACACATAAAGCTAATGCGACTAATGAGCCTATTGCTCAAAACCATAGCTAGGGCAGGGTGTAGGGGGCAGCTGCCCCTGGTCCAAGCTTGTTAGAGGGTGATAACACTGTAGAAGAGCTGCTATTTTATTCTTGCAATTATGTGGTGTTCTTTAATTGTTTTTGAGGGGAGACCAACTAGAGAACTGTTCATGGTGCCTCCTGCTCCAGCTACAAATCTGCTGGTTAACATACCTCTCAACTTTTTCACACAATAAATCTGGACAAGGCCTAAAATAATGGGGGAACAAAGGCCAAAAATAGGGACAGATTTTAAATATTGATTTTAAAGCTATAGAAAGTCTGAAACTCAAATGTATGTCATTATTTAGTAACTTTCATCCTCAGTGATTTGACTGAAAACCAAAAAAATATATAAAGAACAGGCCAAAAATATGGCAAAGATATAGACATTCTTGGAAAATCTGGACAATTGAGAGGTATGCTGGTTAGTTGGGAGGCAGCATTATGAGGGAGGATAACTATAGTGTTTTTCCCTTTCTTCAGTACACGTCCTATGAGAGACGTTGAAGATATTTAGGAGAGGTCTGGCTTGTTGATCCTTTAAGATTACCATTCACTAGCTGAGTATATTGTCTTGTCGCCATATAGGTGCTATGTTTTGCTTTGGAGAGAATGGTTTAGACTTGATCAATATTGAAGATTGGAGGAGTTTGACTAAGTTTGAATGGAGTACTGAAGATATAGTAAGTGGAATGAAAGTTTATTTTATTTGTCAAGATAATAGCTATATATTCTTGGTTGGTGTGAGCAATGCCATTACAATCAGAGGCATAGCTGACTCAGCTAGCACCCTGTGCCAGTCCCACAAACCAGCACCCCACTACCATAGCTCTACAAGTGAAGAGTCAAAAAAGGACTCCTGCAAACTGCAGAGAGCCGACTGGCTTCCTATAATACAGTAGCCAATCCATGTGCAAAATAGTGACAAGCCAAAAAAATCTTCAGATCTTTGCATTACTACGGAAAGCTAATTCAGCCAATCACACACCACCAAATCAATATCCCCCCCAGCTCTCACCAGAAGACCAGACAAAAAAAGTTTTCAGATCACTGCAGTAAGCTGATTGTCTTCCTACAGTAATTCAGCCAATCTGATCATCCTACAGTAATTCAACCAATCACACCCCACCAAATCCATGCCTCCCAGCTTTCAACAGAAGAGCAAAAAAAAAAAGTCTTTGGATTAATGTAGGAAACTGATTGGATTCCTACAGTAATTCAGTCAACCTACTGCTCAAGTGAAGAGCAAAAAAAAAAATGCCAAACTCAAGTGCCTTTATGTACCAGTATTATTGTACAGAAAAAAATAAACTGCAGAACTACCCTTTCAATCCCACCCCCTAACACATTGCACCTGGGGCAAATGCTCCCTTCACCCTATCCCTGCTAGTGCAGACTTTACATACTTAGATAAAAAAGACATATGATAGCTACCTTAAGCTCATTGGCAGCCTAGGTGCTTCTCACAGTATTGCCAGTTTCCGTACTAATGTGGTTAAATTTTGTTATATTTGTTTAAATGGGGCAAGATTTATATAAAGCTTGAGGCTTACATTTCTTGTGTTACAATTTTTTGAATCTATTATTCCACCACATTGCATGCTTGACATAATTATTGTTTTGTTTATGACAGAATGGGACAGCTTTCTCATACAGTTTATTTGTTAGGGATGTGGTATTAATATCCAGGGATTCAGGATGACTGGACTAGTCATGTTTTTCAGTATGGCTGATAAAATGCAATAGGTTGGTTGTGATGAAGCCCCCAAATGTAGACGGATTGCTGAGACTTAGGAGGCTTATCTTGAAGGACAGGGTGATAGCTAAATCATCTTATTTAACTAGGGAAGGTAATACCTGTGGTAAGTTAGGTAAGCCAAGGTCTAGGAGATATTGGGCAACTGATAGGGAGATTAAGTATTTGGCCCAGGAATCTCAAGGTGATGTGAAAAGGCCTGGTTATGTCAACTGTTGAATGTATAGGAGGCCCAGCTGATATGTGGGTAACTGAAATCAAACCATAGAAGTTTAGTGTTGCATGCATCTCATTTGGTTCACATATGGATTAGGACGCATTAGTGTCTCATTAGGTATCTGCATATCTGGTATTTGCAATCAATGTCAGGGGTAGACAATGGTCCAAATAATCAATGAGAGGGAATTGAGGGAAGGAAACAACAGCAGGAATCAGTATCAACCACAACAGTATTATAAAAGAGGTAAATGGCAATTTGTTGCCTCTGGATAAGTGTGACTCTTATATTTTCAATTTATCTGGACATAGTTTTAGTGACTAGTTCTTAACTGTGGCTTGAAATGTATACCTATGTTTTTACCGTGATTGCATGAAGTAAAATGTGGCATTTACAGATTGGTGAGGAAGTTACATTTGAAGAGTTTTTTCAATGGCAAGTCACATAATAATGGCTGTAACAAAGAGGTATGAGAGTAATACAAATGGCTCTAGGGATGAAAGTTTTTATTCGTGTCAATCTGATAGAGAATTTAATGCATACTGCTCTTTGGATACAAGTAATATTGGGTATAAAAGCATGTTTATACCTCCCTTCAGTTATGAAGGGGTGCAACATTTTTTTTACCATGTTGAATTCTGCGGCTGAAAGAAGTTTTTTTGATTTTAATAAACAAAAGAAAGATACATGTTATAATTTGATAAAAAATGAATTTGTTAGTGTCATTAAGTGCAAGAGGAGATTTGATACTTAAACCTGCAGACAAGGGCAATAAATTGGCAGTCACGCACCATAAACAGTACCTGAATATTTTCAATGAACATCTAAGGGATGATAATGTGTATGATAGAGTGGAATTTTCTATATATTCAACAGCTATACAGGAATATAGTGAAGTAATAATTAAAGGTTTAAGGTTGGGTTATTTTTCATATGAGGATATAAAGAAAAATTTAATGTGGATGGATGTAAAATGGCACACTTTTATTGCTTGCCAAAAATACACAAGGATTTAACCACCCCCCCCCCCCCCCCCACTCCCGGGTCGTCTTATACTTTCAGGCAAGGAATATTTTCTGTATAAAATGGGACAGTTTCTACATTTTTATTTTTGGTACGGCGGTAGCATTGTTACCTCACAGCAAGAGGTTCTTCCGTTCGATTCTTGGCATGGCTTGGGAGTGCCTTCTGTGTGGAGTCTGCATGTCCTCCCCGCGGTTGGGTAGCATTCGAAAGATATGCGTGCATAAATGGGCGTGCCTTCATTGAAGGTTGGGCATCGAGCTGGCACCTCAGCATTTCGTAAAAAAAAAAAAAAGATCTACTGCCAATCATTAGCGGACCGGAGTTACGCTGTGGTGACCCCTTACCGGGAAAAAGCCGAAAGACAAACAACAACAACCTAAGGCACAATTCTTGCCTTCATATATAAAAAATTTTTTTGACTTCTTGGATAAAAATCAGTGAGATTCGATGGAATCAAAACATGTATTGGGTCACCTTAGATGTAAAGAGCTTGTATACCAACATTCGTTATAATTTTGGGTTTCAGGGTAATTTTGTGGTACAGTGGTCTAACATACAAGCCTTTGTTTGCTTTGCTACTGTATTCTTGCATGCTGGTTATAATGAGCTCCACTGAACTGTCAGAGTCAAATTTAAAATTTCAGGTTGCTTAGGTGCTATGGTTTTAGTTGACCACATAGCAAGATGGAATGCTCTGCTTAACAGTATGCTAAATGTGCTGTTTGCTTACTTGTTTTCTGAAAAAAAAAAGACTGCTTACAAAATTTCTTGTAAAAGAAGAAAAGTAAAATATAAGGGGGTTTAGGTGTGTTTATTTAACTTTTAGCTTTAAAAGTTGGTGGCCATGTAGACAAGTGACAGGTTGACATATCACTGTGACTTTAATTATACTAATTGTTATGATTTGTGTGTTATGATTTGTGTGTAATTTTATGGCATAATGCAGATTTACTATCTAAAACTAGTTACATGGCATACTATGTTAACTGATTGCTTAACCTGAAAATTGGGAATATCAGTAAAAAAATGCTATAAAATCAAATATAAAACACAGTGTTCAGAAAACATTGAACTATGGAGTAATGAAATATGCTGCAGTGTTAAAATACTATGAAATAAAGCATTACAAATAAGATGCTTTGTACCCTGCATATCCCACCTCTGAATATACTAATTCCATGATCACTGCATAAGTGAAAACAGTTATCCACCATCCATCCATCCATCCATCCATCCATCCATCCATCCATTCTCAATCTCTTTTCCCATTTTTGCACATGGGGTTATATTGTAGTATAAAATATAGTATAATTTTGGAGTTTGCATATAGTGAGTAAGTGTCATGGGAGTGAGCCCTCCACACTGGGGACTACAGAGGGGCACACTCCATACATAATATGTTTCATTATTTGAAGTGTTTGATTTTTATTGCATTTAATATTTCCGTCTGTTTTCATTTATGATAGAGTAATCTGACATTGCAATAAATTATATTACTTCAGATTTCAGAAATTTGAAAATTCAACAATTTGAAAATGATTTTATGGCATTCTTTCTACTGGTATTCTGTTTGGGGGTATTCACAAACATGTAGTACTTATATGAAGGGCAAACTAAGATGAGCAGGTTTTTCTTTTTTTTTTGTTACATAGTTTTACAGGATATATCTCAAACACATGCTTTTACACTTAAATGCATATCTAGCCACATATGGGGAAATTAGATAAAAAAAAACAATGACTCACATTAATTAACACTTCATAAGCACCACGTTTATGAATACCTCCAGCAAGTTACATAACTGCTTCCCTTAGGCAGTGTGTCAGTATCTGGATAACTATCTGATTAACTTATTATACAGAGACATAGAGAAATGAAAACATAATTCTTTAATGCATGTGTACTTATGTCACTGCTGTAATTATGATTTAATAATGATGTTAAAAAAATTACATTTTGCAGCAGTACAGCATAAATACTTTTATATTGTACTGCCATATTTATAGGCTTAAGTTTTTTGTGATCTTAAGGATGATTTAATGCATACCTTATAATTTAAGCACAGTCCCCTACTGGCATGTAAGTGTAGTTATATACTATCCTCAATAATGCATACATATAAAATATATTATATTTATATAAGGGGTGGCACAGTAGCACCCCTTATATATACATGTGCAGCGGGTAACATTGCTGATTCAGAACATGAGGTTCTCCAGTTTGATTCTTGGTTAGGGTACTTTCTGTGCGGAGTCCACATGTCCTTTCTGTATTCACATGAGCATTCTCCAGGTGCTCAGCTTTCCTGCCACTTTCCAAAAATATACGGTAGGTGGATTAGTCACTCTAAATTGGCAATAGGTGCACACACGCGCACGCATGTGTGTGTGTGTGTGTGTGTGTGTGTGTGTGTGTGTGTGTGTGTGTGTGTGTGTGTGTGTGCATGTGTGAGTGTCTATGCATGCACACGTGTGTGACATGCAAGGAGGACAACTGTGGCATGGCTAGCCACCCAGTAGTGTGAATATTGACTCTAGATGATGGTCACTTTTGATGTGCTGATATGACATCTCGACCCCATGTGGAATAATGGAGAAAAAGGGGGATTATGGATGGATGGTTGGAAGGATGAATGAATATGCTTCTATAAACACAATTCCATTTATTTTTCAAAACATTTTACAAAACTTAGAATGTAAAACATAAATCTGATTCACATTCCAGAATGTGTCTTGTTAACTCGTTATCAATAGTCCATTTTTATATTGTGTACATACTTCTGTTATACAGGTTCTCTTTGCTTTTCCCATATAAAATATTTGTGAGTAGCAATACCTACATATATATATATATATATATATATATATATATATATATATATATATATATGAATGCCTTTATTTTTTGCAGTCTGTCTTGCTATCATATATACATTTTGCATACGTGTTTCAGGATAGCGGAGTTTATCATCAACATATACACATTTACATGTACTACACTTTCTCTAAGTGAACATACCTGTAATGAACAGTTCAATACGAATTATATGTGAGATTACTTCAAAGATGGCTGAATAGTGATCAACAGCCTAATTTCAGCTCCCCAGTAAAGAAAAACAAACTGAAACACAAGAGCCAGGAACTCTGTCACTTTTAGTAAATCATGTTACTGGATAGTAAGTATACTGCCTGGATGTGAGAAACTAAGAGAGCCTGAAAGAAAATCAACAAGAAAAAGTGAAGAGAAAACATTGACTGGGAAGAATTCTGTAGCTGTTCAGCAAAAAGCAGTTTCAAGCTCCAGCTCTGCAAGACATTGCTTACAATAATCTAGAGGAAAAATAAGTCAAATGTGCTCAGAGCTAATTAAAATAAATGAAACACAGAAGAAGTATACCAACTCAAATAACAAAAGGCTGGAAATATGGAAGAAGCAAAAAATATATACGATTCTATCCAACTTTTAAAACAGCTAATGCGCAAAACATAAATTGTTCAAAGAAAAAAAAAAAAGAAAAAAACACACACGCTGTACCACGGCTATAGACTTTATTGAGTAAGCGCTTTCAGGGATACAACCCCTTCATCAGACTGATGAAGGGGTTGTATCCCTAAAAGCGCTTACTCAATAAATTCTACAGCCGGGGCACAGTGTGTGCATTTTTCTCTTTGAACAAATATGGAAGAAGCTTTAAATAGATATTTAGATGAGCTGATAAAACTATAAAAATCAGTGGTCTAAATAAAGAAAAAGTTGACTTTATATAAGACTCCTGAAGAAAATATTTTTCAAAAATTAGAGGACACAGAACATAGGGAAAATATGATATTTTCTGATGTACCAAAGAAACTAGAGAGAACAGACTGCACTAATTTTATGAAGGAACAGATAAGCAACTGATCTGGTATTCCATAGCAGGAACTTTTAACTGAAAGGATACACTGTGTGTGTGCTTCGAATCTGGTCATGAGAAAGCAGCCAAGACTTGTATTAGTAAAGATGCCAACCTACCAGCAGAAAGATCTCATCCTAACAAAGCTGTGGCAAAATGGCAAAGTATTAAAAGCTGGTGACAGTAGAGTGTTTGCGAAAAATGACTATTCACTGTACACCAGACAGAAGAGAAATGAATGTATTTCAGTAATCAAGGAACGTTGAGAGGCAGGTGTGAAATTCAAGCTGCTGTACCCAGCTGTCTTTAGAATATATTTTCCTGGAGTATAAAAGTAAGTTTTTGATGCAGAAACAGGCTAATTGGGACATCAAGCAGAAGGGGACTCTCACTCTCTTTCTTCTGATAATAAAGCACATGGAGAGACTTTGCCAGTGAAACCTTTTCCACTGTCCAAAGGAAAATGCTTCAGAGACAGAGAAAAGCATTGGACTAGAAGAATTGGGAGTATTTTGGATATTAACTTTAATCTAGATCTGTGAGATTGATATGAACAGACAGAATACCAGCAACAAGTAAATAAGTAAATAAATGTAAGACCGCAAATCATCAATTGCATTTCTAGAATATGGATGTAAAAGAAAAAGTGGTAAAATGGACTTTTAATGACTTTGATAAACTTGTGTTAAAATAAAAAGCAGTTCCTAACTTTATGTCATTAATGTTTGGAAGGACACTGGGTATTTATTTTGGTTCAACATCTAAGCTGTTAGCTGGCTGTGATCTACCTGCGAAAATCAACTGGACACACAAGCTGATTTACATATACTTTTCTCTGCACTTTTATTCTTTAAGATTAGTAATGCAGTTTATTTGTTTCACTGAATATTAGTTGAATATTGTGGTCTCTCCTTCTGCAGTTAGTTTGCTAGAAGTGTGAAAGTGTAGTTTTTATTGTTGAAGATTAGTACTGCATTTTATTTGTTTCATTGAATAGTAATTGAATATTGTGGTCTCTGTCTTTCTGCAGTTAGTTCCCCCCTTCCTCCCTGTTCTTGTTGTGGTGTTAATCGTAGTGGCTTTGGAATTGCCCACCCCTGCTGTACTCAGAGCACTATGTTTGGACAATTCCTATCAGTTTCTCCTACCAGGCTGGTCGACATGGGCATAATGAGACAGTGTAGCATCTGCCTCATGTTCATGGACAGTCCCCTTCTCCTAGCACATAATTCTTCTTCTTGCGAGAGATGCATCTACATCCATAAGCTGGAATCCATGCTCTCTCACACCACAGTCAGTACTCCTGATAAACAGGAGATTGCCAGTACAAGCACTACACCACCCACATCACACAGCCACACACCCACCTATGCAGGGGTCCTCAAAAAAAACTTACTTGAACAGACACCCCCAAAACACACTCAAAAACATTCCACACACAACACCAATCACATCACACACAGTAGTCAGCACACCAGTGTCTCACAAAAACAGCCCATTAGGCAAAACAATAAACCAGCGCAGCCCATAAGGCATAACAATAAACCAAACATACTAGTCATTGATAACTCGATAGTGAAACACACTGATGTCCCCCTCACCATGCTCAACAAGGAGAAGGTCATGTTCAGCTGTTTGTCAGGTGCCAGAATCCACCACATCATACACACACAAGTCTCTCCACAACAGGTATATGTATGACTCTCTCATTGTCCATGTTGGTGTGACTAACTTTATACGTACTTCCCTGGACTATATAAAGAGAGACATAATTGAGTTCTAGAGTATGTGCTCCAGGCAGGTATGAACCTAGCCCTAAGCAGCATCCTACCTTCACCAGGAATGATAGCACAATACCAACAAAAAATGTTTGACTTCAACAGTTGGCTTAGGTTCTGGTGTCTTTCTAAGGGGATCCAGTATCTGTCTGCCTGGGATGACATGGTTGACAGGCCATGATGCTTTGCCAGAGATGGCCTCCACCTGTCACCCCTAGGGTTCTGGATCTTGGCCAAAGCTCTTGCCTCCCCCATTGTGTCTTTTATAGGCTATGTCCCAAAGACAAATCTTTCAACATAAAATATCTGTCAAAAAGCAGATTGAAGATCATGTTGCTCAATGCTAGAAGACTTGATCTGAAATTGCACTCACTGGAGGCTCTCCTCACACTGGAGGATGCCAGTGTCTGTGCAGTTATGGAATCTTGGTTCAGTGCTGCAGAGAGCACCCCTGCCTTACCAGGCTATACCTCATTCCACACTTTCTGACCCCAAAACGAGGTCAGAAAGAATAAGGGTAGCAGAGTCTCTATCTTCATTAAGGATAGGCACACCTCCAGACTGGTTTACCAACATGAAGCAATGAAATTACTCCACTTGCAACTGACAGTTGGCAAGACTCCCATCCAAGTTATAGCTAGCTATAGACCCCCTCCATGTTTCAGGATACCCACACCTCCTACCTGGATCTACTTGACTCCATCAAGGTATTCCCTAACACCCTGATCCTTGGTGACTTCAACTACCCCACCATAGACTGGTTGAACTATTCCTGCACTAATGTACTCATCCAGTGATTCCTTGACTTTATCAGTTATAATGCACTGCTCCACTCATCAGCTGGTCTTATCCCCCACAAGGAAAGATAACATATTGGACTTGGTTCTCACCAACATGGGTGACTGCTGCACCACTCCCATAGTATGTCCTTCCCTGGTGAGATCAGATCATCGGTCTGTCTCATTCGAAGTTTCTGTCCCACTCAACCCCTCCCCAGCCATAACCATGCTAAAAAAATTCTCAAAAGCTGATTACAACCTCCCAAAGGAGTATATCAGCACCTTCAAACCACTGCCCCCCTCAGATGAAGCAGACAACTATGCTAAACACTACACCAGTGCAGCATACAAGTGCCTGTACAACTGCATGGACACGTTCAGCACAAACTTCACCCCCTTATCACGCCTCAAAGGCCCAGTTGACATCCCAAATACTTGTGACACATCTCACATCTCTGTAGATCAAGTGTTAAAGGCCCTATCCAAGTCAGAGAACACAGCTTCCATGGGACCTGATAGTATCTCAGGCTGTATTCTGCACCATCTCCAACAAGAACTAGCTTCGCCATTGAGCACCCTATTTAACCACAGCCTAACTACAGGCTTCATTCCAGCAGAGTGGAGAACTGCCATTGTCATCTCTTGCACAAAAGGTGGTACCACTACTGACCTGGGAAACTATCAGCCCATCAGCTTGACAAGTTTGATCTGTAAAGTCATGGAGCATATTATTATGGATCTCATAAACAAGGACATAGGCAATCTCCAAGCACTCGACCCCACCCAATTTGGATTTGTCAGGGGCAGATTTTCCCTATCGAACCTAGTTGACTTCTTTGAGACTGTCACCAAGGCCCTGGATGAGGGAAAGTCAGTGCATACAGCTTACCTTGACCTGGTCAAGGCCTTTGACACAATCCCCTACACAGATAGCATCAAAAAGCTAACACAACTTGGTGTTAATCCCTATCTAATCAGATGGGCGCTCAACTGGCTCACAGATTCATAGATTCATAGATTAGTACTAAGCTAACTGCTCTCATGGACCATTTTGAGCCTAGCCAATTATCCCCTATGAGAATCAAGCCCTGCACCTTGTGCTACTAAGGTAAACATCTTAACCATTACACCACCGATAGGACCCACAAGGTCAACATAGGTGCTGCCACCTCTGACAGCAGACCTATCACTAGTGGTGTACTCCAGGGGTCTGTCCTGGGACACCTACTGTTTGGCATATACTTCTAAGAGGTCCAGGCAAACACAAAGGGCCTGTGGCTGACCAAGTTTGCAGATGACTGTAAGTTGGGTGATGTCACTGACTCTCCAATTGATGTTAACATACTGCAAGAGGGTCTCACAGCTACAAATAACTGGTGCCAAAGTCATGGGCTTATGATAAACGCAAAAATTTCTATTATCATACCATTTGGCAAAAACACAGCCCCTACAGATTACCACATCAATGGCAACCCCCTAATCATACAACCTGTGGTGAGAGACCTGGATACTCAGGTTGACAACAATCTCACATCTGACCATCATGTGGCGATGATGGTCAGAAAAGCCTTTTACTTGGTTCACCTTATAAGTAAAGGGATTGCGTCCAGAAAAAAGGAAGTTATTACCTCTCTGTACTCTCCCTTATTAGACCTAAAATTGAGTATAATGCCCAATTTGGTATGTACCTCTCCAAACACCTGCACCAACTGGAAAGGCCACAGAAATACATCACAAAGAGTATCCATGGCCTCCAACACCTATCCTATGCAGACAGGCTTAAATCACTATCACTCTACTCGGCATCATGCAGACTGGCCAGAAGTGATGTGTCTCGCCTACAAGGCAATATTGGACCCTGCCCTACTAGCAATGCTCCATATCTGTAACTCTAACTCCTCATACATTACCTGCTTGATAGGCCTAAATCTAATATGCGACGTCAACAAAACCTACTGGAGAGACAGGTTTGTCTCCCAGAGGCTGCCCTGTCTCTGGAATAGACTTCCCATACATGTCAAACAGAGTACCTCACTGACCCACTTCAAAAGCAACCTGGATGAGTGGATGAGAAACCATAAATTTGCCCCAGGGGTTCCACCTTTGTCCCTCATTGACAGAGGGCAATATGTGCTGACTGAGGTTTCTTTTTTGGGGATAAACTCTTGGCTAGGCTTGTAAGGGCTCCAGGGCCCTTAGCCTAGTAACCTCCTATGATCCCATGATCCTATAAGGGGAAGTGGAAGGAAAAAGGTAATGGTAAGTAAAACAATCTCTGTTCTTAACAGTATTTCTATGAAACTTTTCACAATATAAATTGCATGTTTTATAGTATTTTTAGTTGCTCTTGTATGTGATTAAGTTACTAATGTAAACAGATGCCCTTTTTACCTTCTAAATCTTTTTTTCTCCTTTTTAATATTAAGAAATGTTGGCACTGCAGTGCAAAAAAGAAGGTAGACAAAAGTATATTTAAGTTAATAGGCTGCAAACTTGGATTGTTGAGGTAGGGAATGGGGTGTAAAAGTACACAGATCATAATATATGTATAGATGATATGTTTTCTCTTACTTTTGCATAGGTGAATGTCTAGCTTAAGACCCTTGGATTAATCCAATAAGTTTTTAGTAGAAGCAAATAAATATGAGAACACTGAATATAATGAAAATCGTTCTTTTAGTAATAAATATTTAAGCTTTTCTTTCAGGCTACAGAAGAGGGCTACATTTTCTCCCATATTTCCATGGAGACAAACTGAAAATAGATCAATAAAAATCCAGAACACTGATTTCTTCAAAGCTAAAAGTTAATGTTTTCTGAAAGCATACAAATGTTCACATCTGAGAGGGGAATAACAATTAAAAAAGAACAGGCACCAACATGCAATTATATATGCCTTACCCCAGATAACCTCAATTTCAGTTTAATTAAGGTCTCCTGTGTTAGCAGCTGTCTCTTTGGGATAAACGTTCCTATTAGGAGGCTTACACATCATTATTCATAGGTGTATATAGCTATGCGTGTTGGCCTTGTTAACAAATTATGTGGGTGTCCTGGGAGTATGTTTGGCGTTTTGATTAAGGGTTTTTATTAAAGCAAAAAGTCTTGTAAAATGTGACATAGGTTCTAATGTTGATGAGAAAAAAAAATAGAAATGATTAATCTGCCAAACATTAGTGAGTGCTTGTATCACAAAAACTGCAAATACACATTTAAAAAGCTGGCATGTATAGATGGGAATAATGACTTCTTACTATAATGGCAACATTTTGCATTTTATCTTGGTATGTAAATGGTCTCACAGGTACAGATAAGAAGTTAAGAATATTTAATTATATTAAGAAATGTAAAGTATAAACAGCAATGCTAGAGAAGACACTTTTGGAAAGAACCAAGCATATGAATTTGACAAAGAAAGGATTTCCGGATGGACATTCAACAGAATATCAGAGGCAAAAAAAACAGGAGTACTTATTTTAACTGCTAGAAGAGTTCCAGAAGAGAAAAAAAAGATAATAATGTCAGATTTGTGCTTGTAAAGGGCTACTGGTAAGGGGTGAGGATTATGAAGGCATGTGTTTATATTCCCCCTAAAATTGCTATTTTGGAACTTAAAAAATGGGAGAAATATTCAGCTTTAAACAGAGAATATTACTTTCAGGTGGGGACTAGATGTGATTTGCAACAATGAGGATGTTTCTGGGGGCCTAGAAGGGAAAATATAATGAAAGAGGATAGATTTCTGAAGAAATGTATAGAAATATTTGGTATGGAGGACATGAATTAAGTGACAGGAACAGAATCTCCATATTATTTTCCAAGGTACAGTAACTGGGCTAGACTAGGCATAAATTATATTTAACAGGAACATGTTCATTAATTGAGACCTTTGACACACATCCAATAACTATTTCAGATCATGCACCAATAATTTCCAAGATAAAAATGAAGGCCAAAGATAAGACACTGGCACTTCCCCACCTACCTGCTAAAAAGAGAGGAATTTAATGAATGGGTATTGCAAATGATTCAGGAGTTATTAGGCAAGATAGAAAGTACTCCAGAAGTTATAACTAGTGAGTGGAATAAAATGAAAGTGGAGTTTAAAATAGGACAGAAATAAAAGAAAAGAGAGCTGTTTAATAAGTGACAAGAATTGTTTAGGGGGCTGACAAAGGCTAAAATATTATAGAATAAAGGGAATCTCACAGAACAAAAAGAGGCACAATTCAAAATTGCTAAAGAGAAAATAAAAAACTACCTGGATAGTATTCATGAGTTTAGAAAGATTGCTGAACTGTTTTTTTTTTGTTTTTTGTTTTTTTAATAACCCCAGAACACAAAAACATTTGGCACAATGACTTAGACAACATAACGTACAAAGGGTTGTTGCCAAACTTAGGGAGCCTATAACAAGAAAAATAACCAAAGATCCTGAATAGGTTTTACAGATACTTTGAAAAATGTATGAAAATCAGTATAAAGCAAAAAATGGAGAAATAAAAAAGTATAAATGGAAATATTTATTAAAGACTTAAATATGCCAAGGTTAGAGGCAGGTGAGGCTAAAAAAATAACAGATAAGAAAGGAGGAGATGAGATAAAACGGTGATGTATAACTAATCTTCAGGAAAGTCTCCTGGAATAGATGGTATTCTGGGGGAAGTTCAGAAGCTAGGAGGGATGAAAGTAATAATTATATGAAAGGTTTTATTTGATAGCATTTTAAAAGGAGGTCAGGCACCAACGTCCTGGAAAAAAAGTTGCAGTGGCTGTAATATCTAAAGTTGGTAAACCATCAGCTCTAGCTTCATATAGGCCAATTTAAATTTTAAAACATGATTATAAAGTGTTTATGGCTATAATGGCTAAATAAATGGCAAAGGTGATGATGAAATTGATAGACATGGATTAGAGTGGTTTTGTGTAGGGCAGGCAAACATTTGACAATATTAATAGAACAATGATGATCCGGGGAGGAGTAGAATGTAAGAAAATACTGTTGCTGGCAGTGGATTTTGATGCAAAGAAAGCATTCAGTATAATAAGGTTGGATATTATGAGTACAACAAAGGAAGCATTTACATTTTCTGATACAATACAAATCTTAGTGGAGGGTTCCTGCCTGATAAGTTGTATCTGAACAAAGGAATCATTCAGGAGTGCCCCCTTTCCTCTTTGTTATTTACATTATATTTAGAACCATTTGGAAAGAAAACAAGGGACTCAGAAATTCAAGGATATAATTGTTATGTTGTTAAGGAAAAGTTAGCTTTATTTGCAGATGACATTATTTTGTACTCGATGGAACCAAAAAAGGGACATCTCAGTCTTGTGGAACATTCTGAACCACTACTGTTTCTTTTTTAGGATAGAAAATTAATGAAGATAAAATAAAAACTATAGCTGCAACTATGTAACCACACATTGTTTGGTTCAGCAATACCCATATTTGTGAGTGCATGATAAAATGAAGTACTTAATAGTATGGATTAAAAAGGATTCTGTTATGACAGCTAAGGATAAGTGGGAACAGACTAAACAAAAGATAATACAAAAACTGAGAAATGGAAAGCTCTTGCCTGTGGAAATGGATAATAATATACAAGCAGTAAAAATGTTTTTAGTCCCTTTAGTTTACATATAGGTTAGACATATTTTTATTAACCAGAGGAAAAGTTGTGAATAGTACATAATAAACAGTTGAAGGGTTTTATCTGGGAGGAGGAAAGGGCAAAAATCAATTATGATAAGCTGATCTTACCAATAGAGCAAGGATGTTTAGGATTACATGATTTGAAGAGATATTTCAGAGCTACACAGTTAAGGCTCATATACATAAAACAAGCAGAAAGCTACAATTCAAAGTGGAAAGGGATGATGATGAAGCATGCAGAGTAATTCAAGAAATAAGGAAAGAGTGAGATTTGGATGCAAATCCCTAAGGAGAATAACAACAGTCATACAAAATATTATATTCATAAAGTAACAGAAACTATACTAAGAATTAAGCCAACACAGGAATGGAGAAAACAGCTTCTATCAACAGGAATGACTGCAATTAGGAATACTGAGAATAGGCAAATAGGGGCTGGAATTTACTGGTGGAAGCTGGCAAAGGAACAAAGGTATTGGGAACAAATAATTAGGCAGGTAAAGGTTACAGAATAGGAAGAGGCCAAGAAAACATTTGGATTATAGGCCACAGATTGCCTTCCCTATCAGGGATTGATATCAGAGTGTAGTGAAACAGAAAAGGATAGTAGATTCCTAAATAAAAGCCCTGGACCAGATGATATTTTAATTGAATCTAGAACAGAAGCTGCTATGAAAAGGGATAATTAGTAGGTCATACAAAATATTTAATGATGACTATAGGAATCAGTCAAAGGAAGTCAGAAAAGATTGGAAAGAGAGATTAGATAAGCAAATCACAAAGAAATAATGGGAGGATATATGTTTCACTCCCAGATATGAAAGAAAATCTGGAAGATTTAGGACGTTTGCCTGGATGTGTTTGCATAGATACTTTTATACCCCAAGCAGAGTCAAATATTTTTTCCTCAGGTAGATGGCAAATGGAGGTATAATGGGGAAGAAAGAGGTACCTGGGAGAATATGTTCTTGGAGTGTAAAGAAGAGTACTCTGTCAGGAATACTGGGCAAGCAAATGAGTGTAACTAAAGAAATTATTTTTTGAGCTGGGATACATGACCTGAAATGCCTAGACATAGTAACACTTTGCTAAGTTTAACTATAGAGGCTAGAAAATAAAGTTTAAACCAACTATAGTTGGAAGTATAAAAGAAAAAGGAAGTGAGATTTTTTTGAAAAGGACAGGAGTAAATTACAGAGAAAAAAATGGAAATTATGGTAACGATACATGTAGAAAAATGTTTTGGAGGAGGAATGAGGTTTAGGAGAAAGCACAAATTGAATTAATTTATGTACTGTTGCTTTGATTATATGGTATAGAACAATATATGTGATGTATAATATTTGCAAATGTGAACTTGTTAATATGGTTTAATTTCTTTTATATAAATGTAAATCTGTCTGTGTCACAAGTGATAATCCAATAAAGGTGTTTTAAAATATGACTTAAATGCATTATTTTATTAATGCCTTCACATTTTTTCTTTGCTTGTTCTAAGAATGTTTTTCACTCCATATAGTGACGTGACTTCTGTTATTTAAAACAACATCTCAGTTTTGCCTCCCAGTAGCTTCTATTTCACTACTTACTGATGTGTATTTAATCAGCGTGTGCACCTTTGCTCTGGTCATTTCTTAAAAAGGCTGTTCATGTTAACACAGTTTTTATTCACACAATTCAGTCCAAGTGTAGTTAAATGACCCCAGAGCCACAGTAGCCAATTTAACTATTTGCTCTTTATCCTTAATCCTGATTAGTCATGTTTTCATTATTATTATCTTAATTGACCAGCATGGTCAGAATTCCAATATAATTTCAATGTGTTCAGTCTGAGCCTGTTACAAACAGTGTAGTCTATTGCAAAAATGTTGTTGACAAAGGTGAAAAAAAAGATCTTAAAATAAATTGTAGAGTCTAGAACTGTTCAGACAGAGCCTAACTAAAGGGGACAGGGAGATAATGTAAGTCTGCGGATTAGCAATTCCAGTGGGCACTTCCACAACATAAGCTCAAAGGATCTGCCTGGTAACATAAACATGACAGGAAAAAGTGTGGTTGACACCCTGACAGGCTTAAGAATCCTTGTTTGGAAGGGCATTAGAGAAAGCTGGGTATTATCTTAGGTGGGATAATGTATATATGCCTACAATCAGTCTGATTGAATTATGCTATGATAATTAATGGAAAAAGGCAAAGAACAAATGAATAAGGCAAAGAACAGAATGTTATTTCTAAGTCCATTTAATCAATCGTTCAAAGCAGTTAAGAGTAAAACATACTAATTCTGTACCAGTTTCTGAGAGTTTAGTGAAATCCACACACCGTATGTGTATTATGCCTAAAGTCTGCCTTCAGTCATGTAAATATCCTTTCTTTATTCATAGTCTGTCAGACATGTTCACTTTAAAGCGGTTTGGAATAAAAAAATTAAAAAGCTGCCACAAAAATAGACTATGTCTTCCCATCACATGTATTTGTTTCTGGCTTGCACCATATATAACCTGAAAAAATTATTCTTTCAACAGCAGACAGAAATATTACATAAAATGTTAACAATACATCAAGCAGTCAGTCATTGAGATGAGAAAATGGTAATTCTTGGTGTCTTTTATCTGCTGCTGGGCCCCAGGGGCACTCTGACCATAAGTCATACACTGCAACCCCTTTGTCCAATATATCCATCTTGCTGACAGACTGAGGTAACTCCCTGGGAGTATAGACTCTGGGACTGACAATTTTGTATTCCATGAGAGTAGTAAGGAGGTTGGAGTACTTTTGGTGTTGCATAATCCTTAGCAACTACTGGGATTTATTTATTATATGTTCTGCCTACAACCCTCATACTGTCGGCAAATAAACCTGGTGCAGTGTCCACTATACCCAACTTATAACAAGTATGTACGTTTGCCCACCAAGAGTGCTACAGTATATGTCCCTCTGCTCCAGTGGAAGTAGTATGTGATTAGGGTACAAACTTTATTATTAGTGAATATGAGAGAAAACTAAAAGGCTGTGGTCAAAGTTAAACCAGCTATGTTAAATGCTTAGATCATACCTTGTGGGAAATAATACACTATAACAGCTCACAAAACCAAACTATGTTCAAAGGGTATTCTGAAGGCAACTTATATAAAAACCCTAGCAGCTATGTACCTATGATTCATCTGACAGTAGAGGTTTTTTGTCAGATGTGTGAAAACAATATTAGGCAGGCTTTATTGAATGAATCTTCACATGGCAGGTTTTATAACCTGAGTTATGCTGATTGAAGAGCCCTTTCTGATTTACAGTTTGATGACACTATAATGATACGCCCTGCCAATAAAGGTGGCTCTTTGGTTATATTAGATAGAAGTTTTTAGATTGAATTAATGCATGAAATGCTTAATGATGTTACTGTCTATGAAGTAATAGAACTTCAGAGAGTTTATTTTTATTAATGAAATACATCAAGCTTTAAGGAATAGTCTAGCAGCTTGTATGATAACCCAGGATTTGTATAATTATTTTAGAGTGAATTTGCCTGTTGTACCCACCATAAATGTTTTACCTAAAAATACATAAAAGCTTAGATAAACCTCCCATGAGACCTATTGTTTGTGGGAGGGGGTGGGTGACTGAAGCATTTTCCATTTACATTGAAAAGGAGTTAAGGGGGTTAATAGATCTTTCTGCTACTATTTTAAAAGACACTAAGCACTTTTTAAATGATTTATGCACATGTATTCATGACCTTGATAATACAGATGATATGTATTTTTTAACCCTGGATGTACAGTCACTTTTACTTCTATACCGCTTATTTGAAGGAACATAGTAAATTTAGTGATATGAAGATAGGACTGATTTGCTCCCTCACCAGTTTGATATTATCGAATAATGTGTTTTTGTTCAATGATACCTACTATTGGCAGAAGCAGGGGGTAGCCATGGGCACCCCCTATGCAAATAGCTATGCCAATTTAGTTATGCCCCATTGGGAGCATACATATGTTTTGTGTGATAACCAGTTTAGTGAGCAATAAATCCAAAAAGCAGACAAACAAGAAAAAATCGCACAAATAAACCAAAGAATGAACCTGGATGCCACTGTTCAGCGAAACAATAAAGCCATGGAGAGAAATGTAGGCAGACTTCTGTTTAATAGTAAAAGCAACAAAACAACAAAACACATAAACATATTCAACATTTTGTTTTCGTTTCTAGCACTTCCTCAGATGTGGGCTGTCACAAACCAATCCACTACAAATAGTAAAAAATCATGACATCACAAATCAATTAATCAATTAGTATTGTTTAAAAGACATTAAAATGTTTTAAAATAATTATATTGTATTAAATAAATAATCTATCTACAAATCATAATATGTAAAAACGGTTTATAAGTACTTATATAATATAGTAAAAACATACTATGTATTATTTAATTATATGAAAGTAAAAATAAGTATAAGATAAATATAATAAACACAAAGCATACATATATATACTAAAACCATACCATACCATAAAAATATTATGCATCATATGTATAAAGTGAAGCAAAAACAGGGCATGGTTTTGTATAAACAGTGGCATGAAGGGAAAAAGCATATTTACAATTCTTACAATTTAGCTGCCCTCAGTTTTAAAAGCGGAGCCAGTGACACATCCTCATTTAACCCTGGCCTTTTATTGGCCTCTAAAGTCACTTGCTACCATAGTTCTCTATATTCAATTGTTTCTTCCCACATGCCGCCTCTTTTATCCATATTAATCTTTTCTATCACAAAAAATCTGAAAGATGCAGCATGACATTCCAAAGTGCGCTTATATAGAGCGTTATTGTCTTTCCTAGTCTGTATGTTGTACGTATGCTCATAGATCCTCCTCTTTAGCTTTTGTTCATTAGAAACGGAAACAAAGTGTTGAATATGTTTATGTGTTTTGTTGTTATGTGGCTTTTACTATTAAATGGAAGTCTGCCTACATTTCTCTCCGTGGCTTTAGTGTTTCGCTGAACAGTGGCATCCAGGTTCATTCTTCAGTTTAGTGAGCACATAAAGTTTTTCAAGAGGTTTGTGAACGATATTTTTATTTTGTGGGAAGGTAGTGAAGGTGATATTCCAGAATTCACTGAGTGTCTACATAGTACCACCTCTTCTGAAATTTACATTTAAATGCTCAAAATCTGTTATAGATTTTTTAGATATTGAAGTGTATAGAATGGAAGATAATACTATTGCCACTAGGCTCTACAGGAAACCATGCTATGTGAATACTACTTTAATGCATCCCTCTAGAGTTTAAGAATGTGTTAAAAGGGCAGAGCATGAGAATCTCGAGCTTAATAGTAAAGCGAATACATCTGATTTTAATTTAAATATGCTTGCATCTGAATTTAAGAAATCGAGGCTACAGAGATTCAAAGATTTCCAGCATGGTCGAGACTGTAAAAGTATCTACGTATGGCTCAGATCAACCTTATTTTTCCAGAGATGGTTCACATTTACAGGTAAATCAGATGGGGGTTAATGAGAGTAGAAAGAAGGTTAACTTTTTGATGCGTTATACCAATGCTACAAATGTTTTCTGTGGTATTATTAAGAAAAACTGTCCCATTCTATTATCGAATACTGAGATTGGAGATGTTGTATGGGATCGTCCGCATTTTCTTTTTAAGAACAAAAAGTCTTTGAAAAGATTATTGTGCTAAAAAGATGGGGAGAAGGATAATAAGCTCGGGTTTATAGGGACAGTACCATGTGAGAACTGTAACTTTTTAAGTACATAGAAAAGAACACAAATTTTAGACATCCAACAACTGGTCAAGAGTTTGAGCTCAAGACCTGTTCTACTTGTTCGACTCTGAATGTGGTGTATTTAGCATGCTGTATGTGGGAAAAACTAATAGGATGTTAAAGGAGAGGATAAGGGATACTAGGAATGCCCTAGCAAAACATGTAATTAATAGATACACATGTATACAAATTTAGGGCTTTAGAATGTTTACGTTTTGGATGTCTTGGGGAAGTTAAGAATATCACAGAACAGCATGAAACAAACTGGATTATAATGTTTCAGGCCGATAAGCATCCAGGGTTAAATGGTCATGTCCCTTTAAGACCAATTTTAAAAGCTTGCAAATTATTTAAATAATAGCTATCTATTTATGTATCAATTAAGTGATGTCATTCCTTTTTTTGTATATATTGGTGTTAGTTGCATTTGGTTTTACTGCTCTGAAGAAGTCCTCAGTTTGGGCATGAAAGCACTCACCATTTAATAAAAGACTACTTTTTTATTATATTCTTGGTGCCGTGCTTTGTTCCTTACAAGAATTTGCTGTCTTTGATACTATTTTTGTTATTCTTGGGACCTTTTCACAGTGGAGTACTTTTTTGCTGTTTTTAGTGAAAAATAAAATTACAGTTCAAATGGTCTTTACAAGAAACATAGAAAATGAAAAGGCAGTAAAACTTTTGATCCAACATCATTGTGTAAAACTGTCCTCTTTAATGAGGGCTTCAGGTAACTCAGCACTCGGGCTACATAGCTAACTGGCACATGAAAGGTAAAAGAGGAAACTCTTAGCATAACATCTTCAAGTTAGACAAGCTTGTACCAGAAATCCCAGCATCAGCTAGTGACCTGGCCACTAGAGCAGTCAATGAGAGGAATGGGAGTAAGTGGCCAATGCTTGTTTACCTATCCTGGGAGGAGGGAGAGAGCCCAACCTGTTACATGACATCTTCCCAGTAATGACAGGAGTTTCAGGCTGCAGCACAAAAGGCCAAGACATTATAAGTCAAGTTGTAAGGAGTGCAGAAGTCACTGTTTTATTAATACACAGGAACATGCGTACACCATCAATGTAGTATTGTGAGATACCAATATCATCAGACTGCTAAGAAGTCATCCGTGTAGGCCAAGGACAAGAATTATCCTCCTTTTGTAACTCTCCAATTGATGATCCAGCCATTGGTTATCTCTCACTTAAGTACCAAGAAAGGAATGGGTGAGCAGACAAAAGAAGCTTAATGGTTAGCAAGCAGGATTGGCATAAGAAACAAACAAAAAAAAAAAATAGGCAACCTCAAGTCAGAAGAGGGAACAATTCAATTATCCATGAGCCTCAGGCAATGGACTAGACTCTAATAGAATACTACAATATTTTTTTCCAATCTGTATTTTATTGCATTTTCCAATACTTGATGTACAAAAACATACTAAATGACAATTTCTTATGGACCGATAAACTATTGATATGACAAATGGCAAATATATACCTTTAAACTTCTTATCTTGAAATATCAGAAATCACGTTTCTAAAGTATCTGGTCTCAGGTACACACAATTAGAATTCTTTAGAGTATAACAGGCATACATTTAGAAATAAGTGATGAATAAGAGCATAGATTTACTCATCATATATACAACTATGTACATACAGTGCTACATTTTGTTAGAATTAGTAAATAATCATTTGATTATTATGAAAATCAGGAATGAAACCATAAGAGATTTCCACCTGTTAATTCTCAAGAGAAAAAGACCTCCAAAACCAAGCAGGAACAGGTTGACAGATATGTTCCTGCTATAATTTATTTCAAAATGTGTTTTAGGGTAAGATTCTAAAAATTGAGATATTTCATGTGTTTGTTTCTATTAGCTATAATCAGCTTGTGAGATATGATAAATTTTGAGGCCATGCTAGTAAAACTCACATGTAATATAGCAAATTCCCAAGAAAGAGTAGATTTCCCATATCTCATTGTCTCAAGTTTGATCCTTAATGAGTTCCATAGGTTCTGTGCATATTTACAGTACCAGAGAATATGCAAGAGGTTAGCCAATTGTAATGGACAGAAAGGACAAAGAGAAGAGATGTTTGGGAAGAATTTGTTTAGACGTTCTGGTGTATAGTAGGCATTATTGTTTATCATTAACTGGGTATACACAAGTTTCCTGAAGGGAAATAATTTGCTTGTATTATTAAAAGCATGAGAGAGTTGAATATCAGTTATCAAGGTTTTGTCCTTCCAATAATGAGCATATATGAGGGAAGATTGGTATTTGATAGAAGAAATTAGTTTGTATGAAACCGATAACATCTTGTTTTTACCATTTATAATTTTCACTAGGGAGTGTGCAAGTTTTACTTCTTCCTCTACACCATCTGGGGTACCTCTAATAGTAGCCACTAGCTCTTTAATTTGTCTCAGCATTTTTTTGTATATTTGTTATTTAGGTTAAGATTATTTTTAATATCGTTTAAGGAATTATCTTTTAATCTATAGAAGTCCCAGACAGTACAGGTTTTAATTTGGGGAAATTGGTCTAAGTTTATCATTTTGTTACCTAATTTCAGGTTTGGGTTTAGATGATTTGGTTGCAGAAGTATAAGTGCATTCACTAAGTGTAAAAAAGAAAGGAGATTTTGAAATGTTTTGATTTTATGTTTGATTAGATTATGTATCTTAATGTCCTTTAGTATGGAATTATCCATGAAAGGTAAGGATTTGGGATTCATTTTTATTGATCTTACATGAGCATACCATAAATGAATCCATGATGGAGAGTGGGTTAAGTTGTTGAAGTTATGGTCGGCAATTAAAATGATTCAATTGGCACATATTATGCCGTGGTATAATTTGAAGTCTGGTAGACCTAGTCCTCCCTTATTCTTTGGAAGGATTAGTTTTGATAGAGCAATTCTTGGAGATTTTGGAAACCAGATAAATTTAGTTAGAATTTGATTAATTTTCTTAAAGAAGTTCGTAGGAATAACAGAATTAGTTGCATTAAATTGGCATAGTATTTTGGGATGCATATTCATTTTTATCACTACTACTTTAGACTTTAGATAAGATGGGGAGCTTCATGTTTTTCCCTCTATCCAGGTCATGTTCAATATTCGTCCAAGTTTTAAGAAGATTATTTCGAAAATAATTTTTTGATTATGTTCAAACTTTATACGTAAATACTGGAAAGCATATTTTAATTTAATTTCAGTATTTAGAAAGAAAGACAAGTTGTAACCTAGTGGGATAATTGGAAAGATGAGAGATTTGGAGGAATTTACTTCATAGTTGGATATTTTCGAGAAGATGTCAAATGTTTTTAAGATTTTATTTAAGTCAGTATTAGGTAATTGAAAATATATGTTGAGGTCATCAGCAGAAGCTGATAACAGAAGGTTGTTGTTCAGTATACTGGGTATATGATGAAAGTTTTTTTGTGATAGATGAATAGAGGTTCAATATAAATATTAAAGAGATATGGCGAAAGGAGGCAACCTTGCCTTGTACCATTATTTAATTTTATTCTGTTAGAATAGGATTTATTGATGACCAGTGTAGTATACAAAGAGTTATAAAGTATTTTAATTATATTTCTGAATGCATTTGGAATGTTGAAATGCTGTAGATTCAAAAACAAGAAGTCTAAATTAACTATATCAAAAGCTTTAGTGACATAAAATGCTAGAAGATATATTTCATCAAAAGCTGTATGGTTGCATTCAAAGTGAGGGTGTTATCCCAAGTTTGTCTCCCCTTCATGAAACCTGATTGCTCTGGGTATATAATTGTGGGTAGGATTTTTTTAAGTCTATTTACTAGTACCGTGGAAAGGATTTTAGTATCTACATTAATAAGAGATATTGGTCGGTAGTTAGTTGGATTAGATTTGTCAGTGCTGGGTTTATGAATAAAGACAGTTTTGGAGTTGAAAGTCTTTGAAGCCAAATTTCCTAATGTGAATGAAGACTTTAAGAAGGACGGAAATCAGTTTGGGAGCAAAAGTTTTATAAACGTTTGATATAAAGCCATCAGGACCTGGGGCTTTGTTTCTTTTTAAGCTTTTAATTGCCTCAGCAATTTCCTCTGATATGAAGGGGGGCATCCAAGAGCTCAGAATGATGTTCTTCAATCTTTAGAAATTTAAGATTGTTAAAGAAAGTGTTGTAGGTCTCTGATGAGATTGTATCTTGGGGTCTATATAATTTCTTATATATTTTTTCAAATATGTGCAGTATGTCTTGGTTGGTAGTGAAGAAATTCTACAATGCTATAGATACATTAATTGGCAACCTATTGCAGCAAAAAATGGATTTGGAAAAGTCCATGACAACTCTTCCTGAAACTGGCAACATCACAGTAAGATGCTCTGGACACCCTATTTACTAACAGGAAACCAACTCCTGCCATTTGATATTTGAAGTGCACAAGGGTCCCAGAACCAAATGATCTCCTTTGGAATTCCACAAGTACAATTGTTTGCTATTAGATTACACAGCTAGTGACAAATGGAAAAGGGCCATAGATTATCCTCTCTCCCATTATGGAAGATTTCATTATTCTTCCTCTAAAGCTGGGACTACAAGCCACTTTCCAACAAAGCCTCAGCCCTTATTGCTCTTCAGTTTTGATCGTAGCCAGAGTGTTAGTAGGTAAGTGTGAAAAGGTGCTTTTCAGCCTTATGCCAGATTCACTTGTGGGCTTTATGAAAGGTTGTTGACCAACAGAACAGTGACTATTAAAACACACTGTGGATAGGTGAACCAAATGGACTTGGAAATTGTTCTTCTTCTAGTTTTCAGAAAATGTTTTGAAACATTTGAGTGCCTTTTATTTCTAGAATACCACAACTTTGCCAATCTTGGTATGGGTCATGTATGCCATCCCTGTTATGCAAGCAGTAGCCAGTAATTCTGTCAGTGCCCCTTTGTAGATACTGACATTCTTCATGTTTATTATTACCATTGAGCTCTTCTCATACCAGCCTTAGTAGGACCTTATGGTGGCACTCTGCATTTCCTGTAGTAGAAATTTCACCAGGCCTGTGTTATGCAGATAATTCTGTTTGAAAGTGCTATCAACTGAATTTCTATTTAAATAGCATGACTCTAAATGTGATCTGTAGAAGAGCAAAACTTGAAAGTGAGAATATGAGAAGTATATAACTAATAGAGCCAAAACAACTGGTACTCTGATAACTGGAAGAAAGAAGTATTATGAAGAACACAAGTCCACCGTCAGAAAGTATATAACTAATCCAAGGCTACAGCCTAAGGAACAGTGATGTCAGAGTTAGTAATTGTAAGTAGCAAGGGTTTGGAGACAGAAGCTTCCACATCAAGGATTGCAGGGGTGAAGCCTATCTGTAAAAATGCATTACACTGAACTTCAATATTGTTTTTTTTTTTTTACTCCAGCAGGTTTTCTGTTTGGGCTTGTGGGGTGCTCTGCTTCAGCATGGTTCCCCCTGATCCCTGTTCCTCCCAAACCCTGGGTACTATTTCTGCAGATAAGCCAGGTGTTTAACTCCTCCAGGTTGGAATCACTGGTTCCCTCTCTAGTGACAATCACTCTCCCACAGGAGGTGCATGAGCTTCTGAGGTCACCACTACTGTTAGTATGGTCTTGGCTTGTATGACTTAAGCCATAACCCTTTGAATATTCTGTCTATTAAGTAATCTAGGTCCCTGCCCAAAGCCCAGGTTCAGCAATAACACACAGGTCTGCCCACTCATCTACCTGAGCAGCCCTTCTGAGCTTCAGTCTCCACTGAGGCTCTTGAGAAAAAGCACCTAAATGCAAGAAGGTGAAGCTTGATCATTCCACTCTCTCCCCTGCCAGCTCCAACACACGCTAAGGCTACTAATCAAATTTGGGTTGCCTGGGTTATAGTCAAAGTTGTTTTATCCGTGTTTGTCATTGAGCTGCTCAGAGTGATGTTCAGTATTGATTGCATCTGTACTATAGTCAGGAGTTTCTAGATTCACTGAAATGGGATTCAAACCTCTGGCAGGGAGCCACTGTGCAAACGAAGTAGGTATATGAAAGCCTATAGATCTGATGTTTTTTTTCCATGCATCTCAATCTGTGGGTTATTGGATCTGGCTCAGATCTGATGCTGGCACTCTCAGAATCTTCATTCCAGGAGCTCTGCCTCCTCTACCAATAACTCCCTGCTCTAACTGCCTCTTCTCAGATCTCTTTTACCACCATTGAGTTCTGATTTTGATGTGAGAACTTCATCAAAAAGAGTATCCTTTTCATGAATTTTCACTAATTTTATGAGTTTGCTGTCTACTTCCTCTACAGTTAGTTTATTCTCAGTGTATAGTGATAGGTTTAGCTAATGTTAATACTTTATATAGGAATATTCTGTTCTTTTTCCCTGTAAGTAGATAGGTAACCTTAGGTGTGTGTTTCTTCCTGTTTAATAAAAAAATGCATTTTAGTAGTGAGTTAGTATTAGGGTTTTATTAGCATGTGTTATTAGTATACATTTTTTTCTTAATAGTTGCCTTAAGAGTGCTGTAATTATTAGATATGTGGTAATGTTATAGTTAGCTTTCCCTGAAGTGTTTTTTGAGATTGCTATCGTTGTTGGACAATGTGTTTTTCTCACTTGCTTTACATCTAGGATGGACAAACATTCAAGAATCAAAAAGTGCATTGCCTGTGGGTACAAATTACTTCCACAGGATGCCCATGACAAGACAACTGTTTGGGTACAGCACACTTGGATGTGGAATGGCAGACATGCACTTAATTTGGCACTACCCCTCAGCTGCTCAACCCCCCCCCCCCAAACATGAGTAAGAAGACAGGTAGAAGGGAGGAGAAAATGAAATAAAAGGAGGTTTATCAACATTTGGCTCCTCTGACTCCTACCATTTTGGGTCCTTGGATACTGCATCAGCCCTGATTCCATTCCAGTTTCCCCACCCTTAGAATTCCTTGCCATTCCAGATCTGAACCTCAGATCTGACGACTAAAAGATTGTCTATGCCACTTCCTGTGGCTTCTTCAAAGCCTGCTAGGTTGGTTGGGAGCCTTACGTCATCAGATCTGGAGCAGCTGATATATTAGCTGGGCCTAGGGATCATCCTTGCCACTCAGCCTTTTAGCCTGAATTTGTGGCTTTTATTAATTCCAGTCTTGTGGTTACTCCATGGTCCCTTTGGTTCATGGTCTGACTGCTCACCTGCCTTCCCCTTGGCAATGCTGATGGCTTGGCCACTTCTGATGCCAATGCATTGTCTGAGCCAAGTAATCTGGGCTGTTGCCCTGGGGTCAGGGATGACTTTCTGGGTTTTGGAGTTGCCCCTGCCCCTGTATAATTTTGTTCAATAGCTTGGCTCTGATGTCGATATCAGAACTGGATGAATCAGCATCAGACACCAGTGCCTTGTTCAGATCTAAGGAGTGTTGGGTCCAGTCTTCCAGTTTCAGTTTCACCTTTTGATGTTGTGGAGAGGATCCTCTCTTACTTGGAGATGGGAGCCATTGCAGCTGCATTGCATCCTTCCTGATGCCTTCCTCTTTCTGCACCCATGGATATACATCAGCTGGCTTTGTGACAGCCTGCATCATTAGGTATCAAGGCTTCTCTGCTTACAGAGCCCCCACCTCTTCTGTGTCTCCTCCTACTTCTCCCTTCAGAGAGGTGCACGGGAACAGTAAGTGCATGAATAAATGCTTAGATTCCCCTGAGAAAACCCTCACCTAGGTCACTGAGTTCAATGAAAGGAAAGGTTAGTTATTGAAACAATATGGGGGGGGTAATCAAAGCCCCTTCCATGGAGGAGTTGTTTTTTGTTGAGACTTTTGGTGTAGGGCCATTAATGCCCTGGGTGATACCCCCTCTGGATGCCCATGTGGACCTGATTTCTCAAAGGGCATAGAGAAGAACTTGATATGGTGGAACCCCTCCTGAGGAAACTTGTTAAAATGTGTGTTCTTCCCAAAGATAGACCCCACTGGAGTAAGGGAATGGTGGTGGACACCATTGTGGTTGCAGTGGCCATGAAGAAGGATATTTCTGAAGAGAGCTCTTTGATCCATCTGCCAAAGAGAACATTTCAAGCTTAGGATAATTTGCGAAAGGTCACATATGCTTCAGCTACTTTCATCTTATGTGCACTAAATTGTTTTCTCCATTTGACAAGACTTCAAAGGGACCTGATCAAAGAAGTGTCAAAAGTCAAGAAGAATCAGCAGCCCTCAGATGTTCAGAAGATCTTGAAGACTCAGTCACTGATGATGTAGTCTATATCTAATGTTTCTATGAGGCTGTTGTCCAATGTGGCAGATGGAACATCACACACAGCAGGCACCATTATCACCATGCACTATCATGCCTGGATGTGCTAATGCAATTTTGTGGATTGTTTTAATGCATCCTTTGTCAAGTCTACATTTAATTGTTCCTTTCTCTTTGGCTCAGATATCAAAGAGACACTGACTAGGATCAATGAGGACAAAAAGACACTGTCTGCCACTGGAGTTCATTTTTCTACACCTAGGAGGTCCTTTTCTAGGAACCAGTAGGGGGAAAGCAACTCTTTTTTTGCAAGTCACAGCAACCTTTCCAGGATGCCCCTAATTATGTTTCCTCACCAATGCAGGGGGGCAACAATGATGGACCTGCCCATGGGGGGGCAGAGGGGGTCCACAGTACCAGAGCTTCCATGGGGCTTTCTCTAGAGGGCTCTTCTAATACCTCTGAAGGGTTGTCCAGCTGCCTCATTCTGGAGGCCATCAATGTATGTCTGGCTCTCCACTCAAAAGTTTGGAAGACCATCACATCAGATGTGTGAGTATTGACAGTCATATCTGGAAGTTATACAATTCCCTTTTTCTTCACCTCAAACAACTCCTTCCCTTCTCAACATGTCACCCCATCAGCAAAGGCAAGCAGCAGTGGAAATCCAAAAGCTACTTCTCAACTGAATCATCCAAGAGGTTCAACCTGACCAACAAGGATCCAGGATATATTTGAGATCCTTTTTAGCACCAAAGAAAAACAAGAACCTCAGACCATTTTGGATCTCAACAGGTTGAGCCAATTTATCAAACAGAGAAAGTTCCTTATGGTCACAGACTACCTTTTCTGAAAAAGTGCAACTGAATGTGCTCAGTAGCTCTCAAGGATATCTATCAAAGATATGAGGCATTCCAGGAGGTTTTTGCACTTTTTGCTCAGAACCAGTCATTATCAATTTCTGGCTCTGCCCTTTGGCTTCACCACAGCTCCCTAGATGTCTACCAAATATATGACAATAGTAGCAGCTTGGTTCACGCTGTATGGTTTACAGGTCTTCCCCCACCAGGATGACTGGAGCCTAACTGTTTCCTCAAAAGTGACACTGACCACGGCCCAAGATTCCTTGCTCCAACTGTGTCTTCACTTGGGCATAACAGCAAATTACAAGGAATCCAGCCTGGAACTGGTTCAAGTAATGGAATTTATTGCTTGCCATTTGGATACAGTTACTCCGAGTGCTAAGCTACCAGTCTCAAAACTAAATTCCCTTCTCTTCTAGGTTTCTCACATCCTTCAGTTCTCAAACCTCCAGTATCCTCAGTTCTTCATCTCCTTGGGCATTTGTCTGGTTCCTTTGGTGAGGTTCCACGTGTGGGTACTATAGAGGATTCTGGAAGTGAGTGCAGTGGTCTTATCTGACTTGTCCTATGAATTTTCCAGTTTCTCAGATAAGGGCATGCCATCACCTCATTATCTGGTGGCTGGATTCTTGTTTGGTCACAGCAGGTCAATTTTTTCTTCTTCCTCATCCTGAGGCCATGGTAACTATGGACACTTTTCTTTGGGAGTGTGGGAGAAGGAATTTCGATGGAAATACTGTCCAGAGCACCTGGCCTCAGTACAAGGCCAATCACCACATCAATATCTTGGAGATGAGGGCCATTTTCCTAGAGTTAAAGACTTTTCAGGACCTTCTTCCCAAGGGTCATCCAGAATGACAACACATTGATGGTATGGTACAAGGAGGAATGAGGTCCAATCCCTTCTGTCAAGAGGCCATGAGAGTCTGGCAGTGGGTGATGTCCTCAAAATGATTTCGCACTGCATTGCATATCCTGGGGAAATCCAGATAGTCTGAGCAGACACATTCTTCTGCCTCATGAGTGGTCCCTAAATATAGAGATAGTAGCATGAATTTTCAGCTGCTGGGATACTCTGTGCTGTGACCTGTTTTCTTCCCTATCCAACATGAAGTGCAGTTTCTATGCCCTGATCCTGTCAGAGGAACAGTCACCAGGGGATGGCCTTTTGCATGCTTGGTACCCTGATTTTCATTATGCCTATTCCCTGACTCCTTTGATAATCAAGTTTCTTCAGAAAGCAGCCCACTGCAGAGTGACTGTCATCCTCATTGCCCTATTTTGGCCCCTTCTATTCTGGGTCTGATTTCTCATTTTTTGGGCCTTCCTCACCTAAACCTTCACTCCCTCAAACCAACATGATTTCTCCAATTCCAATGGCGGCTATGAATCCCAGGCTCTCTGCAAGACTTACTCACACCCTTTCTTCCTCCCAGACGCCTATAATCAGAAAGGGTTACCCTAGTAAATGGAGGATGTTTTCCATGTGAGCCTCTTCCAAGGGCTTAGATCCCTTTTCTACACCTTTAGATGCTATCCTGGATTTTTTGGCTTGTCTTTTTCACTCTGGTCTTAGTTATTCTACCATTAAAGTGTAAATAATCCAAACAAAATCCAAGGCATCCTTTGAAATCTACAGAAAAAATAAGTATTTTTATTCACTGCACCACACATTTAAACTGTGTATTACTGAATTGCCTACTTTTAACTGTTTTTAGCCAATTTAACTGTTTTGCTGTGTCATTGTTTCAACTGTTTGCTGTTTGGGACAGTTGTTCCTGCACTTTGAATTTTCTAGTACTTGTGTATTTTATAGCATAGGTTAGATTCAGATTTGCCGAATCTAGACTGTTTGGTATTATCTGAACATTAATACCAGCCATCTTACATTAAGAAGGCCCCCTGCACCCTTGTGGCAGAAGAGTGGAGCAAAGGCCCCATCTGAGTTGGAGATTGTTGGAATAAGGCTCAGTACTGAGCATTTCCATTGGCCAGCTTGTTTGAAAACTGCTAAACTTGTTTTAAAAGGGTCCTCACAGTTGCTACATAGAGTTTGGTGCCCAGCCACTTCTCTATTATCTTCATCTGAGCAATCTGAGGTATCTGTTTGCACCTAGTGCACCTTCATGCAGCACCGCTCAGTGGAGGTAACCATTAGTGGTAATAGATGCAAAAGCTAAAGTACATTTATTTTTCCTTAGAGGCTGCCTATCTACCAACTGAGGAGTGCCTTAAATTGTGCTTAGCAGCTTGGAGAGCACCTCAGCTGGGCTTTCTATAGCATTTGCCACTTTAACTGAAATCTCCTAATCCCTAATAGTCTCGTACCCCTTGAGAATCCCAATAGTATAGACCTAGCATTAAACCCCCAATTAAACCATATCCTTCCTCATTAAAGTAAGCAAGTTTACACCCAGTATTATGGATAGTCAGGTCTCCTCCATTTCTCCTGCCAGCCTGATTGACATGGGTATCCTGAGGTAGTGTAGCAATTGCCTCATGTACACTAACCACCCACTACTCCTAAACCACATAAGCTCAATTTGTGAGAGATGCATATGAGCTAAGAATTTGGAAACCTTGATCTCTCATTCACAGAACAGTGACACTGAACAGGTTGTCAGCCCACATTCTACACATCCTGCACAAACCACACTCTCAACACATAAACCATCATACATGGAGGTACTCTCCAGAAATTTACCTAAACACCAGAGACCTCCAAAGCACAAACATGCTACACCTAGTACAGTACCTACAGCACTCAATACACATTAAACCACAAGCACAAGTGTCTCACCAAACAAGCCCCTAAGGCAAATCACATCTAAACCAAACGTTTTGGTCATAGGTGACTCTATAATGAGACACACAGATGTCTCACTCACCAGGCTGGACAATGAGAAGGTTACGGTCAGTTGCCTATCCTGTGCCACAATCTGCCAGATCACACATGCATTCAAGTCTCCCCACAACAAATACCGTTGTGACTCAGTCATAGTTCATGTTGGTATGAATGACTTCAGACGTACTTCACTGGACTATATGAAGAGAGACATGATTGAGCTCTCTGAATATGTGTCTCAAACAGGTGTGTCCCTAGCCTTGAGCAGCATACTACCTTCGGAAAAATCAAACAAAACAGCTTCTGGGTTAGGAGCCTCCTCAGATTCAATGTAGTAGCTTAAAAACAAACAGAATGAGGCTCACCACAGCACGAAATACACCAAGAAAACAATTTATTAACTGCAGTAACCAAAGTAAGCGCTTTCATGTTTCACAACGCTTCATCAAACATTTTACAACTGCTAACAACTCAATTCTCATTTAAATAAAAACATGATGCACCTTCTACTCAATCAATCAATCATATCATCATGAAACCACTTTCATTCTAAAAGCAACAGTCACATAATAGCAACATCATATATATGCTATTATTTAAATATATAAAAAAAATAAACATAAAAAACATAAAAAACATTTATAGCGATATATAAAAACACATAGGATTCTATATATATATATATATATATATATATATATATATATATATATATATATATATATATATATATATACACAAATTATGTGAAATATACATAAAATATATCTATATACACGTATATAAATATGTATCAAAAAATACTTACATATTTATATATATACAAAAATGCTATAATCCTAATGGACATAGGGGCGTGCTGCTAAAAATGGTTTTAAAGTTACTCTTTCATTTAAACCATGTCCCCTATAACTTTGTAATCTGATTATCCATCTAATTTCACGTTCCTCAGTATAATTTTTACATTTCCCAATCTGTTACACCAATCAATTCTAAAACACTGAATTTGAATTTATGTATCATGCCTTTGTCTAAAACATGCCGAGCTAAGGCATTATGTTCATCTTCCCTATTTATTGCATAGACATGCTCTCTAACCCATTCCCTAAGACTCCTATTCATTTTTCCTACATAAAAACATGAGCATGTCTGGCAGACAGCTATGTATATTAAATTCCTTGACTTACAGTCAGCATAAAAATTAAACTTATACCTATCATTTGTATCTGGATGTATAAAATAGTCATTCCTTGACATATATAGACAATGATTGCATGCTCTACAGGGTAGTGTACCCTGTCTATCCGACTTAATAAACGTTTTCTTATTATTACTATCTTCATAACATAGCAGCCTCTTACACGACTTCGTATTTTTAAATGAAAAACGAGGTCTTTGGCCTACTATTTCAACTATATTTTCATCCATAGTGAGTATCCCCCAATTCTTTTCTATTATTCCTCTAATCCTTATATTCATATTCGAGTAAGGAATTACTACTCTATTTACATTATTCTGTTGATTTTTCTTATTATTAATAACCCCACCATTTTCATATAGATACGGTCTCCCTTTTCCTTTCCTTATTGAATCATTCATTTGGTAAACAACTTCATCTTCATGTTTACTGTACCCTCTTGATAATAAGTTATTAGCTAACATCTCTTGTTTCTTATTATAACTATCATCACTTGTAGTGAGGCGTGACATCCTCAAAGTCTGGCCTTTCACTATATTGTGATATATATGCTGAGGGTGCATACTATTTTGATGTAACATATTATTCTTCCAGCATGGTTTCCTATATAACTCAGAATGTATTTCCCCATTAGTCTTTAACACCTGAACATCTAAGAATTCCATTTTCTCATAAGAGTGTTTCTGTTCAAATCTCAGGAAATCTGTAGTACCATTAATATATTCAATAAAGTCATTCAACTCCATTTCTGTACCTTCCCATGTCAAAAACACATCATCTACAAAACATTTGTAGAATTTTATGTGTTTATTGAATGCAACATTTGACAAAATATAAGTGCTTTCCCAATATGCCAACACAAGGTTGGCATGGGAGTTCGCACATGGGGTACCCATTGCAGCACCTTTTTTCCTGTAGGTAATACACATTCTCATATAAAAACACATTATTACTCAATACTAAATCAAGAACAGCTGGAATCTTAATGATGGAGCTCCTAGATACCTCTTTCTCAATCAAAAATAATCTCAAAAACTCCATTCCTATGTTTGGAATAGATATGAATAGAGAAACCACATCTAAAGTAACTAATAGGTCATCATACGCCTCTTTCCTATTCGAGATATATTCACCATAACTTTCCAAAAAGTCTTGTGTGTCTCTCAATATAGAACTCGTATTATTTACAACTGGTCGAAGTTGATTCTCAATGAATATGGAAGTCGGTTCCATTAGCCAGCCACCACCCGAGACTATAGGTCTCATGGGTGGATTAATAAAGGTTTTATGCACCTTAGGAAGTCCTCTTAAGGTGGGAATAAGGGGATTCTCAACTAATAGATACTTATATAAACCACCATCAATTGTATGACATAAGAACATATCATATAACTCAGAATGCACATTTTTAATTAACATTTAACATTGCTCCATTCAATATTTGATAAGTGTCAGCTTCACCCAACATGTTTCTCATACTAGTTACATACATTTCAGTGTCCAACACTACAATAGCACCACCCTTATCAGCCTGTCTGATGACTATCGCTTCATTATTTTGTAACTTTTTTATTGATTGAAATTCATCATAAGTTAAATTATAAAACTCAGACTTGCTGTTTTATTTATATAATTCAAAAAAATCACGCTCACAGGCTTTTTCAAATGTCTCTAATAAAGGATGTCCCTGTGGTACAAAGGTAGAAGGTTTGCAAAACACATCTCTACTACCTGTAGTTGTATTACCAAACATTAAATTTAAACTAACTTTCCGAGTAAACATTTTCATACCTAAAACAATATCAGTAATATCTGCCGACTTGGAGGGTATAAATGAAAGGCCATGATTTAACAAAGACCTTTATTATCAGCCAGGCAATATTGTGATAAGTTTGCTACTAAGTCTTTGGTATCTGTTTTAGTACCTTTTTTTGAAATTCGTGTCTGTCCTCCATCATTTTCCTCTTGCCTAGCCGCCCATGTGGCGACCAGCTGGCCTCGGTTATTTGCCAAATGGGTAGAGGAAAAGGAAATGGAGTGTTGCTAGCCGAGATTTCATCTAGTGAATCCAATTTATTGTCTAAATTAGTCACAAAATTCTTCTTGACTGCACCAGCCACTGAAGAGTACAACGCTTTCGTAACCTCTTCAAAAACACCCTCTTCTGTATCCAAATCCTCACTACTAGCCTGAATAACAGCTTCGTTTGACATAACTTCTGTGGGCGGAGATATACTAGCTGACATAATTGTTGAGGGCGTATTCATATCCATAGAGTTTGAACAAACAAAATCAGGCTTAAAAGTTCTCAACTTTTTGAATGTTATGATTACTCTGTGCAGGGTTCACATCTTGATTACTTTGTGCAGGATTCACACCATTGTCTCTCGGCCAAAAAAAAAAACTTGCCCTCTCTGGAAATCTCGTAAATCTCTTTCTAATTTCCTTTTCTTGTCTGACAATTGTTTATTATCAAGATTAGATAATCGCAGCATAGTATCTGTAACAAGCATTTCTTTTTCTTCCATACTATCCATTTTCCCAACATCATTTTCTATCACCATTATTTCCTGCATCAGCCCTGTTTCAATTTCTTGATACTGTTCTATTAGTAGTTTAATATATCCATAGCTGGTTTCCATATTTAATTTCTGTCATTTAGTTAATAACCCAGGGTATGTGGTGCCAAACGTAGGCATCTTTAGCACTCTTAAACCTCTGGGTATTATTTTAAAAGAAAGACATGCTTCCATATGCAACCTCTGCCACTGTGTTGTTCGTAGCTTCTGCAAGGTATTCTCCAACTTATGAGTGAGCTGGATCACATCAATGTTCCTCTGTAAATTTGTTGAGTTTCTTCCATCATTCACCAATTCATCTGAGGTAAATTTTGGCTGACTGATAATAAAAGGTCTTTGTTAAATCATGGCCTTTCATTTATACCCTCGAAGTCAGCAGATATTACTGATATTATTTTAGATATGAAAATGTTTACTCAGAAAGTTAGTTTAAATTTAATGTTTGGTAATGCAACTACAGGTAGTAGAGATGTGTTTTGCAAACCTTCTACCTTTGTACCACAGGGACATCCTTTATTAGAGACATTTGAAAAAGCCTGTGAGCATGATTTTTTTGAATTATATAAATCAAACAGCAAGTCTGAGTTTTATAATTTAACTTATGATGAATTTCAATCGATAAAAAAGTTACAAAATAATGAAGCGATAGTCATCAGACAGGCTGATAAGGGTGGTGCTATTGTAGTGTTGGACACTGAAATGTATGTAACTAGTATGAGAAACATGTTGGATGAAGCTGACACATCAAATATTGAATGGAGCAATGTTAAATAAGTTAATTAAAAATGTGCATTCTGAGTTATATGATATGTTCTTATGTCATACGACTGATGGTGGTTTATATAAGTATCTATTAGTTGAGAATCCCCTTATTCCCACCTGAAGAGGACTTCCTAAGGTGCATAAAACCTTCATTAATCCACCCATGAGACCTATAGTCTCGGGTGGTGGTTGGCTAATGGAACCGGCTTCCATATTCATTGAGAAGCAACTTCGACCAGTTGTAAATAATACGAGTTCTATATTGAGAGACACACAAGACTTTTTGGAAAGTTATGGTGAATATATCTCGAATAGGAAAGAGGCGTATGATTACGTATTAGTTATTTTAGATGTGGTTTCTCTATTCACATCTATTCCAAATAATATAGGAATGGAGTTTTTGAGATTATTTTTGATTGAGAAAGAGGCATCTAGGAGCTCCATCATTAAGATTCCAGCTGTACTTGATTTAGTATTGAGTAATAATGTGTTTTTATATGAGAATGTGTATTACCTACAGGAAAAAAGGTGCCGCAATGGGTACCCCATATGCGAACTCCTATGCCAACCTTGTGTTGGCATATTGGGAAAGCACTTATGTTTTGTCAAATGTTGTATTCAATAAACACATAAAATTCTACAAACATATTGTAGATGATGTGTTTTTGACATGGGAAGGTACAGAAATGGAGTTGAATGACTTTATTGAATATATTAATGGTACTACAGATTTCCTGAGATTTGAACAGAAACACTCTTATGAGAAAATGGAATTCTTAGATGTTCAGGTGTTAAAGACTAATGGGGAGATACATTCTGAGTTATATAGGAAACCATGCTGGAAGAATAATATGTTACATCGAAATAGTATGCACTCTCAGCATATATATCACAATATAGTGAAAGGCCAGACTTTGAGGATGTCACGCCTCACTACAAGTGATGATAGTTATAATAAGAAACAAGAGATGTTAGCTAATAACTTATTATCAAAAGGGGACAGTAAACATGAAGTCGAAGTTGTTTACCAAATGAATGATTCAATAAGGAAAGAAAAAGGGAGACCGTATCTATACGAAAATGGTGGGGTTATTAATAATAAGAAAAATCAACAGAATAATGTAAATAGAGTAGTAATTCCTTACTCGAATATGAATATAAGGATTAGAGGAATAATAGAAAAGAATTGGGGGATACTCACTACGGATGAAAAAATAGTTGAAATAGTAGGTCAAAGACCTCGTTTTTCATATAAAAATATGAAGTTGCTAAAGAGGATGCTATGTTATGAAGATAGTAATAATAAGAAAACATTTATTAAGTCGGATAGACAGGGTACGCTACCCTGTAGAGGATGCAGTCATTGTCTATATATATCAGGGAACGACTATTTTATACATCCAGATACAAATGATAGGTATACGTTTAATTTTTATGCTGACTGTAAGTCAAGGAATTTAATATACATAGCTGTCTGCCAGACATTCTCACGTTTTTATGTAGGAAAAACGAATAGGAGTCTTAGAGAACCGGTTAGAGAGCATGTCTATGCAATAAATAGGGAAGATGAACATAATGCTTAGCTCGGCATGTTTTAGACAAAGGCATAATACATAAATTCATATTCAGTGTTTTAGAATTGATTGGTGTAACAAATAGATTGGGAGATGTAAAGAATTATACTGAGGAACGTGAAAATAGATGGATAATCAGATTACAAAGTTATAGGGGACATGGTTTAAATGAAAGAGTAACTTTAAAACCATTTTTAGCAGCACGCCCCTATGTCCATTAGGATTATAGTATTTTTGTATATATATAAATATGTGAAAAATATTTTTTGATACGTATTTATATATGTGTATATAGATATATTTTATGTATATTCCACATAATTTGTATACATATATATATATATATATATATATATGGATTTCTATGTGTTTTGATATCTCTATATACTTATGTTTTTTCTGTTTTTTATGGTCTTTAGATATTTAAATAATAGTATATATATGATATTGCTATTATGTGACTGTTGCTTTTAGAATGAAAATGTTTTCGTGATGATGTGATTGATTGATTGAGGATCAGGTGCATCATGTTTTTATTTAAATGAGAATTGAGTTGTTAGCAGTTGTAAAAAGTCTGATGAAGCGTTATGAACCATGAAAGCACTTACTTTGGTTACTGCAGTTAATAAATTGTTTTCTTGGTGTATTTCGTGCTGTGGTGAGCCTCATTCTGTTTGTTTTTAAGCATACTACCTTCAACTAAGATGATACCACAATATAAACAAAAAAAAAATGATTGACTTCAACAATTGTCTTAGTTTCTGGTATCATTCTAAGGGAATCCAGTACCTGTCAGACTCAGATGATATGGTAGATAGACCACACTGCTTTGCCAGAGATAGTCTTCATCTGTCACCTCTGGGATTTCAGTTACTAGCTAAGGCTCTTGTCTCCCCATAGTGCCTTTTTTAGGCAATGTCACAACACCAAAATTCACAATGTAAAAATATCTTCAAAATGCAACCTCGGGGTTATGCTGCTAAACACTAGGAGTCCAAATGTAAAACTGCACTCACTGGAAGCAGCCTTCACTGTAGAAGATGCTGACATCTGTGTAGTCAAACAGACTTGGTTGAAGGCCATGAAAAGCACCCTGGTCAAACCAGGTTATAATGCCTTCCACACATTTAGACCACAAACTGAAAGTGCAAGAACTAAAGCAGGTGGAGTACCAATATTCATCACAGATAAATACACCTCTAGATTGGTTAAAAAACTGATTCCCCTGAACTAATCCAGGTGCAATTGACTGTAGGTAAGACCCCTCTGCAAGTTATTGTCAGTTATAGGACCCCCTCCATAAACCAGAATACCCACACTGCATACTTGGATCTACTTGAATCGTTCAAAATACAACCAAACACCCTGGTTTTATGTGACTTTAACTACTCATCCATAGATTGAGTAAATTGTACATGTACTAATATACTTACCCAAAGGTTCTTGGAGTTCATCAACCCTAATGCCCAGGGCCAGTTGGTTGAGATCCCCACAAGGGTCCCAAACATTCTGGATCTGGTGCTCACTAACATGGGTGATCGTTGCACCACCCCATGTGTGCAGCCCTCCCTAGTGAGGTATGATCATAAATCAGTATCATTAGAAGTAACAATAACATCTTATCCCCCATTAGCAGCAACTAGACTATAAAACCTCTCCAAAGCCAAATATAACCTAATAAGTGATGGCATTATTAGAATCATAGCCCCTGTCCTCACTCATAGCATGGACACCTATACTGGGATTTATACAAATGCCTTGTATAAGCATCTATACAAATGTACTGAATTATCCATACCTGATAGGATCAAAACAAGATCCTCAAGAAAGAACAAGCTTGCCTGGTGGACATCTGCCATTAACAGGTTATACAATAAGAAAGAAATTGCTGTCCGAGAGCAGAAAGGAGAGGTCTCTGAATAGGAAACATTCCCCTCTCGGCTTAAACAAGCAAATAAGACACCTCTAAAGACATTCTAAAGCTAACTATGAATCCAAATTAACCTCCTTCATTAAGGATAACCATATGGCCTTCTTTAGCTAAGTCAGAAACCTTAAAGGAAAAACCCAGATCTGCAAAGAGCTGGTTGTTAATGATACCACATATACTGAACCCACAGAAATAGCAAACCTGCTAGCTGACAGGTTCAGTGAAAACCTCTCCCCCCTGTCCCTGCTACATATCCCCCATAGCATCCCCACCACCTTCCCTCCATCTAGCGTCTCCAAGGAACAGGTCATAAACACTCGCTCCAGAGCCAAAAATAGCCTCTATAGGACCTGATAATATCCCAGACTGCATTCTAAATGGATTAAATCAGGAACTAGCTTCACCGCTGGGTACCCTTTTTAACCAGAGTCTAAGCACTGGTTTTGTACCTTCCGAATGGAAAACAGCAGCCATCATCCCATTACATAAAACAGGTGGCTCCACACATGATGAGAACTATAGTCCCATAAGCCGGACCAGCCTAATCTGCAAGGCTATGGAAAAAATAATCATGGATCTTATCAATAAAAATATAGGAGACCTCCAAATGCTTGACCCAACGCAGTTTGGCTTCATTAAAGGGAGATCCTGCCTCTTGAAATTGGTGGACTTCTTTGAGACAGTCAACAAAGCCCTGGATGAAGGCAAATCCATGCATACAGCCTACTTGGAACTGGCCAAGGCCTTTGACACTATTGTCCACTCAGGCATCATTGATAAACTCTTCCAGCTGGAGATCAACCCATATGCTGTCACATAGGTTGCAAACTGAACGCAGACAGTCAAAATAGGTGATCCTACCTCCACCAGCAGACCCGTAACCAGCAGTGTTCCATAAGGATCTGTGCTGGGGTCCCTCTTGTTTGGAATCTATTTCTCAGATGTACAGGCTAAAACAAAAGGCCTATGGCTAACAATGTTTGCTGATGACTGCAAACTGGGTGCAGTCAAAGAGTCCCCAGATGATGCCAACATCCTGAAAGAGGGACTTACCTAGACAAACAACTGGTGCCAAAGTCATGGGCTAAAATTCAATGCAAAAATGTATTACCATCCCCTTCAGCAAGGGCAACATCCCTGCAGACTACCACATTAATAACAACACCCTAAGCATGCAATCAGTGGGGAGAGATTTAGGTACACAGGTTGACAGCAACCTTTTCTTTGACCACCATGTCTCCACAATGGTAAGAAAGGCTTTTTACATCACCCACCTCATAAGTAAAGGCATTGCATCCAGAACAAAAGAGGTTAAAACCCCCTGTCCTCCTCACTCATCAGGATAATAATAGACTACAATGCTACCTTTGGTATGTACCTTACTAGGCACCTGCAGCAACTGAAAAAACTTCAAAGGTTTCTTACAAAGAGAATTCAGTGTCTTCAGCATATGTTATATGCTGACAGACTGAAATCACTGTCACTATACTCTGTGTTTTACAGACTACTCAGAGGTGGCCTCTGCCTTGCATATAAAGCAAGCTCAGATCTTGTTCTAATGGAAATGCTGCACATTCATGAATCAAATGGTACAAGATGCACTCACTCTAGGGAACTCAGCCTAGTATGTGACATCAACAGGACTTGGAGTGACAGATATGTCTCACAGAGGTTACCTCTCCTCTGGAACAAACTTCCAATTCAGGTGAAGCAGAGCCCCTCGTGACCTTACTTAAACGTAATTTGGATGACTGGATGGGAAACCGCAAATTCACCCTGGGAGTTTCACCTGGGCTCCTCTTGGGCAGTGGCAGTAGTTGCTGACTTAGTTCCATTTAATAACTTGATATTATTGGGAACAGGGTTTGTACTTGGCTAGGCTTGCAAGGGCCCTAGGGCCATTAGCCTAGTAACCTCCTATGATCCTATTTCCAATTTTTACATTGGCATGGAAAACACACTTGTGGCAGCTCTGAAGCTATCCAAGTCATTTTGAGAGGTACTTTATTTCTTCCTCCCATTTGTGACCTGGTTCCTCTTTGGGATCTCAATCTGCTTTTGCAAGTTCACACTAGACCTCCCACTGAACCAGCAGCCAGTGTGTCCTTAAAGCTTTTGTCGTGGAAAACTCTGTTTCTGGTAAATGTTTCTACAGCAAAAGGGTGTCTGAACATCAAGCACTTTCCTATGTCCCTCCTTACTTGTTTTTTCCATGAAGCTAGAGTTATCTTAATGACCAGTCCTTTTTGCAGTCATTAGAGCACTACTCCCCAGGACCAATAATATACAACTACTCCCCAGGACCAATAATATACAGGCGGTCTTTCCTAAGAAATATATGGACATTCCCCAAAAACAATGACAAAGGACATTTTATCAGAAATATTTTGCAAGAAACAGTTGTTTCCCTACCATATATAGAATTCCAAAAGAAATATGAAGAGGTTGTCTGTGGCTCAAGCAAGAGAGAGCAGTGCATTTGGTAAGCCTTATCCAGAGGATCTTCTGTCAGATACTGCAGATGCTCCCAAGTGTTATCTTAACATCCTCAACAACATGATGTCAGAGCCGCTGTTGAAAGGTAAATCTGACACTGTCAAAAGTTAAGGACAAGGAATTTATGGTTTTAGCAAGCAGCAATGGTCTAAGTTACAGAGGGAATGTTGGCTCACTACAACAACTCAGACAGTACCAGAGCTACAAAAATAGGACTAACCTTCAGTTCAAATTCAGAAGTTAAACAATGATATTCCAAATAAGTGCCGTCAATGTTAAGCATATGAAGCAATGTACTACTTACTATATGCTATGGGATCTCCCATGAACCCATGAAGCTCTGCTGTTACGCATTCAGACAGAAGAGAGTGTCATTGACATTGTACATTGCCCTGGCACCTGCTTTCTGCTACATGGTCCTAAACCTGTGCCAGGTGGCAGCAGCAAGTCAGGCTTGATTTTTTTTTTTTTTTTTTGCAGTTCCCCTTTTATTCCCCAAGGTAATCTGCTGAAAAAGTGTGACATCAAAGGCAATATTTCTACCGGAATAGTGAATTATGCACACTGAACAGGAGTGCACAGTGGAGGTACTGAGGATGATGGCTGCTTAGGAAAACAGCATGTTGGCAGGATGGTGCAATAAAGGTTCTAAGTGTAAGCACTGTGTGTGTATGTGAAAAAGAACACTGAAATATGGGATTGTCTGAGTGGCGGGAAGTATGAGATGTAAGGGGAGAACAGAAACTTTGTGTGCAACTGAAGGACAAAGGGAGAATGATATGCAAATGGAATGTGTTGGTAGCAGAGAAAATGTAGCCCTAAAGAGGGATGAGTGCAATGTACTGAACTATGAGCGAAAAAATTAACTGTTTTAAAATTAGCAACTACGTGGAAGGGCCAGTAAGAAACTCTAAAGGTTCACAAATAACATTGCTATTTAATATTGTGAGAAGAGAAAGAGGAGAGGCCAGAAAAGTGAAATGGATATAGGGAGAGTACTACACTGGAGGAAACTGAAGACAGAAAGCAGAATACAAAGGTCCAGATAAAATTAACAGTAAAGTACTACAGGAGTTAAGCAGCAGGAAGAAATAAAATAGCAGAGTTATTATTTATTTAATTACTTACTTTTAAGGTAAAGTGGGTGAAGAGGAAGGAGGGCAAAATAAGCAATAAGAACAGATGATATGTAAGGTTAAACAAACTATATGTCATTGAGGATGATGAGTGGAACATGTAGAGCACAGAGGGATACATAGTTCACACTCAAGTCTATCTCAGCCCGTTTTGTGATTCTAGCAATTTTTGGCTCTTGCACCAACAATTTTGTTCAAATGAAAATTGAATGACCTGAACAAAATTGTTGGTGCAAGAGCCAAAAATTGCTAGAATCACAAAACGGGCTGAGATAGACTTGAGTCAGAACTGGGGGAGGTTAAGTCCAAGTTTAGATAAAGTGAGATTTTAAAAAGGATGACTTTGAAAATAGATCCTGGAGAGCTTACTTTAGAAAAACAGGACTGGGGGAAGGCATGGAGGGAGAGACGGAGCAAAATTTGTACATTTTATTTTTATTTAGGTGGGTATACCTCCAACAAACGATGCCTCACTATGTATGTTTGCTTCTGGTCTATATGTGTTTCACAGGTTCGGCGAAATGTCAAAGAGGAAACAAAGAGGAGTAGATGCAGATGGTATCAGGGGAGGAGTACTAGTGTATAGAACAGCTGTGGAGTGACGGGTAAGAAGAGTGGGTAGTAAATGTGGGGCACAAAATAACTAGGGGACACGTCATCATGTAAGGCAGATGACCAGCAAGAACTTTAACATATCTTGTCTGAGTACGAGTAACCATTAGTGCACTCTTATGGTGTGCCCAAAGACCTTTGAACCCTGTCTGCTAAGGAACATGAGGTATGTCAAGGGGGGTGGAAGGAAGAGAATTACCCAACAAAAGTAGAGCATATATTTTGTGGAAATAAAAGGGGAAAGGTTGGATACAGAATGCTTGCAGGAGTTAAAGTTATCAAGAAGGAGATGTGGAAGATGCAAAAGAAAGGCTATAAATGACTGTTAATGGACTATGTTCCCGGAGAAGGAAAGAGAGGGACAAGAATGCTAGTGCAAGATGGAGGAAGGTATATCTAGAAATATTTCACGGTGGGTGGTATATAGAGGTACTTTTGAAGATGACAGTGTGGTTGTGAGACCTTATTATGACATGAAAAGAGATAAAGTGGAAAAAATAATAAGATGTGTGATGGCATTAGAATGGGAAAGGCATACATGTGATAGAATGCAAGGGGCATGGGATTCTTATGACATTAAACAAATTAAGCAGGTTATGTGGGAAAGTAGAATTTAAAATGAAATTCAACAAAGTTTAAAAAAATGTATGAATGGGCAGATGTGCTAGATGTATGAAGGGAAAACTGTGGGAGAGCAGTTTATGTTTAGCAGACAGAAATGTAAACAGGTAAGTAGGTTGAATAGGATATTAGTTGATGACAAATCTTTATGAGGTGGCACTTGAGATATATATTAAAGAGGAGTGTTTTATCATTTGTTTGGTTACACTGTTATGCAAAGGGAGAAAAGAAGGATTAGAGAGCTTGAGACAGAAATCAAGTTGATGGAGAGGTGCAGATCAGGTAGAGTGGTTACAAAAGCTGACTCAGGATATAGCCAAAAGGAATACATCAGAAAAGGGGGCGGTATGAAGCAAAGAAAAGGCTGGAATTAACACTGCTTGGAGAGGAGAATTGATGAGATATCAAGAATGCCCAAATAGATGGAGAAAAGATCATACTGGGGAAATAGAAATGGAGCTGCAGCAGAAGCAGCTGGACAATGAGGAAGAGGAGGAGCAAATAGTGAAAGAAAACGATGTCCAGGATAGACGGGATTAATGTGCTACAGGAGTAGTAAGAGGAATTAGTACAGGAAAAGATATAGGCAGATGCTGAACAGAGTGGAGGCAGAAGGATTAAATAAAGGGAGGAATTAACATTAAATTATTAGAGTGCAAACTCTAGGATTCTAAGAAGAGATTATGGGTGACTGCAGTAGAAATAGAGAAAGGTAGGAGGACTACTAAGAATACAGAGATAAACAAGGAATGTTTAATTGTGTGAGAATGTGTATGCATGAAGAGAAGCAGGTGGGGCAAAGTTTAAGGAATATAAATGGCCAAAACCCAAACAGGAAGATAAAGAACAGAGGCATAAATAAGTGGCCACTTGAAAGTCTGCAAGTCTTTAAACTCAGGTAAATTAGGTGACCAGACTGGTTTCTAAATGATTACTACAAGTTGATGAGAATGCAGATAGCAGACTATATCATAGGTTTGTTTAGTATAAGAGGGAAAGAATAGGTACAAAAATGAATGTGGCAAGCAAAGATGGCTGTTTTAAACAAAGGAAAGGGGAAATGAGGACCGAGTAAACCACAGACCAGTTTCTTCATGCAATAGTGATGCAAAAATTATGGTTAGAATATATGCAGCAAGACTTATTCATTACCAAAGTTAGGAGAATCACAAGTGGGTTTTGTGGAAGGTAGGTCATTTGTAGTCCATTGGAGACTGTTAAATTTAATGAGCTGGCATAAGACTTAAAAGATAAAGGGATGGGTGGTACTTATGGATATATAGATGACTTGTTATTAAATAAGTTGAGACTTTATGATAATGACCGTAAAGCAGATATTGCAGGAAGGAAGGGTGCTAAAGATTATTAAAGTGCAATATATGAAACCACATATCCATGTTTATACAAATTGTGGGCTGTCATATAAGGTGAAGGGCAATGCAGGGATGTTTGTTTTCCCAGGTATATTTCTTTCCTTTTGCAGAAATTACCCCGCAGAATAGACATCTGGGGAATGTGAGGTAAGCAGAGTAGTACAAGCTTGTTTGTGGATGACTTTATGTTGTTATTATAATGATACCTCAGGTGTTAGAAGATTTTTGAGGAGTTTAAAAAGAATCAGACAGTGTATCATCCCAGGAAGTCCATAGTAGTAGAGATAGGAAGAGGAGGGGTACAGTATCTGGTCACATTGTCATAGCAAAAAGGGGGAGGGATATGTATGGGTACAAACCGTCGTGAGACAGGTTAGTTTTACCCTACTGATGATGTGTTGTTGCGATAGTAATCCTGCTTAGTACGAGAGGAACCGCAGGTTCAGACATTTGGTGTATGTGCTTGGCTGAGGAGCCAATGGTGCGAAGCTACCATCTGTGGGATTATGACTGAACGCCTCTAAGTCAGAATCCTGCCTAAACGTAACGATACCACAGTGCCGCGGATCTCCGGTTGGCCAGGGATAGCCGGCCAGTGAGGAGCGCCGCTCGTCGCTGGGTCGGAGCGCAGACAGAAGGGGGCCGCCTCTCTCCAGCAGTGCACCGCACGTTTGTGGGGAACCGGGTGCTAAAATCATTCGTAGAGAGATTAGGGGGAAAATAGAGAGGAGTTAAGGGGCACAGTAAAAGGAATGTTGGACAAATAGACAGTAGGGTGAAGACACTGACCACAACTTGAAGACCAGAGTTGGTCAGAGTGATTGATGGCATTACTGTTAGTAATCTGCATGTTGAGATATGTAGAAATTAAACTAACTGGAGCATAGATATGGGAAATATAAAATGTCTGTGATGGATTTGTATGGAGAGGTCAATGAAACAGTACAGGTAGGGAAAGAGAGAGGACCTGCAAGGTAGTAGGAGAGTGGAGAATGCCTGAGTATAAGATGTGTGCTGTGGCAGAGAATGAAGCACAAAAACTGAGATGTTTGGAAAATGACTTGTGGTTAGCTGGAAGATTTGGGAGAATAATGATAAGAAGAAGAAAAGCTTTTTTAAGGAAGTGGAGAAGTCAACACAGGCAGGAATGACAAATTTGATAAAGGGGAGGTGAGAGTGCGAGAACCAAAGGGACTATAATCAGAGATGTACTAGGTCAGAGGCAGAAATAAGTATTAAGAAGCATGTTGACAGAATGGGATGAAAAAGGGCATATACAGACAGACAAACAGACACTTAGCTATAGATATAGATAGATAAACAGATGCAAGAAGAAGGGGAGAGAGGATGATGTATGTCCTTTGGAATGATGAAAGAGATTTGGATTAAAAGCAAGAGTTTAGCATCTGGAGTAGTAATAAGGAGAGTAAATTTGGAGAGAAAAGATAAATGTCAGAGAGAAGGCAAGGAATGCAGTAGATGAAGGAGTAGCAATTGGGAAGTGGAAAAGAAATGAAGATAGGGTAGATGCACAGAGACGTGGAAGAGTAAATTGTAAGCTTTAACAAGGTTAGTAAGAGATGAGTAAAGGAAAGTAGGCATGGGAGAGTGATAAGAAATGAGTAGAGGCATGGAAGGTGGTAAACGTTTTAAAAGTAGAGTTGGTGAAATATCAACTTTTAAGGCTTCTACATCTATGATAAAGGACCACAGTGGCTTTAGAAGGGAGTCAGTTAGAGAGACCAGAATGCTGTAAGGATAATGAAAAAGAAGTAGGTAGCATTCATACATGATGGGGATGTAAGGGGTTCTAGAAAGAAAGGCACGCAATGATAACTGTGTGGTATAAGCTAGATATGGACAATGTGAAGGGGTGATGGATGTTGTGTTTGTTTGGATTAGATGAAGAGCAGAGGTTATGGAGAAGAGAAGAGAAGAGAAGAGAAGAGAAGAGAAGAGAAGAGAAGAGAAGAGAAGAGAAGAGGTTATGGAGAAGAGAAGAGAATAGAAGAGAAGAGAAGGGAAGAGCAGAGGTTATGGAGAAGAGAAGAGAAGAGAGCAGAGGTTATAGAGAAGAGAAGAGAAGAGAGCAGAGGTTATGGAGAAGAGAAGAGAGCAGAGGTTATAGAGAAGAGAAGAGCAGAGAAGAGAGCAGAGGTTATGGAGAAGAGAATAGCAGAGGTTATGGAGAAGAGAAGAGCAGAGGTTATGGAGAAGAGAAGAGCAGAGGTTATGGAGAAGAGAGCAGAGGTTATAGAAGAGAAGAGCAGAGAAGAGAGCAGAGGTTATGGAGAAGAGAAGAGCAGAGGTTATGGAGAAGAGAAGAGAAGAGAGCAGAGGTTATAGAGAAGAGCAGAGAAGAGAGCAGAGGTTATGGAGAAGAGAATAGCAGAGGTTATGGAGAAGAGAAGAGCAGAGGTTATGGAGAAGAGAAGAGCAGAGGTTATGGAGAAGAGAAGAGCAGAGGTTATGGAGAAGAGAAGAGCAGAGGTTATGGAGAAGAGAAGAGAAGAGGTTATGGAGAAGAGAAGAGAAGAGAAGAGGTTATGGAGAAGAGAAGAGAAGAGCAGAGGTTATGGAGAAGAGAAGAGAGCAGAGGTTATAGAGAAGAGAAGAGCAGAGAAGAGAGCAGAGGTTATGGAGAAGAGAAGAGATGAGAAGAGCAGAGGTTATGGAGAAGAGAAGAGCAGAGGTTATGGAGAAGAGAAGAGAAGAGAGCAGAGGTTATAGAGAAGAGAAGAGCAGAGAAGAGAGCAGAGGTTATGGAGAAGAGAAGAGCAGAGGTTATGGAGAAGAGAAGAGGTTATGGAGAAGAGAAGAGAAGAGAACAGAGGAGGGAGATGTTATTAATGGTGGCAAAATTGTAAAGAGGTGGAAAGCAAGGGATTTCAGTAGTATAAAGGGAAAAAAGTGCAGCAGATTCAGCATGTAGCACTGAGTAGAGGTGATAGGAGCAGGGTTAAAAGACTAATGCAGAAATTGGATATTATTTACAGAGGCAGTCAAGACAAAGTAGTCAGAAGAATGAAAAGAGAAGCTATCAGGATCAGTACTATAAGTTGAAGGGGAAGTAGTTTTTTTAAAGACAGGGAGTGGGAGTAGGGATACATTTATGTTATGTAAAACAAGACTAGCTATATGCAGCAGATGTATCTAGGTTAACAATACTACAAAATGTAATTTGTGTTTATTAAATTAAACAGATGAAAAAAATGGAAAGTTGCAAGATGGATAGGTTGAGCCAACATGCTTAGATGTAAAGTATAAAAGTTATGTACACTAGACACAAGTAAAGTAGACACAACAGTAGACTACTTTCTCCTCCACCATTTAAGTCATCTGGATCAGCCCCACTAGTCACGCCTCACACAATGTCAACAAAGACTTGAAAGGGATGAATGTAATAAAACTATATGTTAGACTTCCTTATAGTAGCAGAAGTTCATTGAGGATTTCTATCTTACAGTAACAGATGGCCATTGTGGATTTCTACCTTTAGTAACAGAAGATCATTGTGGATTTCTACTTGATGACCAGAGTTGCAAAACAGTTGTGTTAATGGTAGTGAATGGAATACCCCTGGCACATTCGATTATCATCAAGCACATTTGAACAGACAGTGAAATACTGCTTTCACTTTTGCTTTAGGTACTTCTCCTCCACCATCTGCTGTGTGCCTGTGCCCCTCTTTATTTCCAACAACAAGGCAAACAGGAGATAGGGCATCCAATATGGCACCATCCTGGAAGTAGGGGAATTTCTTCTGTTAACTTCTTCTCTTGCCAATGGTGGACAGTGACATCAGTGTGGTTTGTGTGCACATCCTACCAACTGCACAGTCCACAGACTGTCTGCTCTTTCCTAGGATGTTTTGTCTATATATACAAGAATTCCCCTCCCCCAGTCTCTGCCAGATTCTGTAGCTGAGCAGGAGGCCCACCCTTCCCTGTATGGGTAAACTGAGCTAGCATTTAAACCCTTATTCCCACCTCATCTCAGCCAGACTCTCGAGTGTCTAGGCCATTCAGATTTTCTGAGACACAGACATTGCTCCAGCCCTCTGCGCTATTCTGCCAACTAACAAACTTTAAAATACTTGGATAAATGTAGTTAACAAAGGATGCATATTAAATCTTGATGAGCAATTTTTAGAAAGTAGGATTTAAGAGACATATGTGTAAATCTGTTTTTTTAATTCTTTTAATGAGACTCCTCAATTCAGATGCGTCACCGTTTATTAAAGACTGAAAGTTATTTACCCAGATGAATTCATACCATTGCAAAATCAATGTAAAGCCTATGTTCTTGTATTCCTAGTGCTATGCATTTATATCAGTTGCCATTGTTAAATGTGTATGTTTCCAGTGTACTTAACAAAGCTAAAATAAACAGATTTTGTTTTAAAAACGGAATCTGTTTGGAAGATGTACTAGCAATTAAATTACCTTACCTTGATCAGGACAAAAGCCCCACTTGCGGTCATTATCGAAGCTGCCAGTAGTTGCACACCAAAGCTTCCCATCACTGCGCCCAGAAGTGGTACATGAGTCAAACTTTTCTCCAAGGAAAATAAATGGGAATTGGCAAGGAGCACCCTCAGCATTGCCACCAACTGTAGAAAGGGCTGTCAAATGAAAAAAATCAAGTTCAACTTTTCAGTTATATAACCTAACTTCTGTATGCAAGTATGCTTGTAACTTCAGTCTAAGATGTTCAAACTTCATTTAAGGAATGTGCAGGACTAATGAGAGAAGTAACACATAAGAGTACAACATTTGACTTGGGATATGGTAAAAATCAATTAACCAGTGATAGTGAATTTCCATTCCTCCTGAGTTCTGAGTACTGAAAAAATAATTAAATGAGGTTAGAGAGAGGCAGTCCCCTACACGGTTAAGTGGAGAGATCTGCACCCACAGAAATTATGTTCTACAGTAATTATGTGGGTGCAATTTCAACTAAGCTTTTAGTATATCCTGAGGTGCCAACAAGAGAATCTGTTTATTCCTTTTCCAAACTGTTCAAATTAAAATGTTTGTAATTATTCAGACATGCACTCATACTAAATAAATGTTTATAATTATTCAGAGATGCAATCATGCTAACTAAATACAATTTCCTTCACATATGAAAATGTGTGCTTTTTTTCTGGTTAAGAATGGAGATCTTGATTTACTTTCCCTTTCCTTTTTTCCTTTTCCTTTTGTTTCCTTTCTGATGAAAGTGTCTCAAAAACTGAATACATCTGTTAGCAATAAAATTGTGGGAGTTCTGCTATGGTAGTCAAACACCATGAACAAACCTGCTATGCAATCCAAAACTTAGTTTTCTGAATCACACTGGTCTTTGAGTTTTTATTTTCTGTTAAGCAGGTCTCATTGCTTACCAAGCACTTCCAGTGGCTTATGTATTTATATGACAAAGCATCAACTGGATCCAGCAGCTTATGCATTTATCACACAAAGAATCTGCTGGATCCAGTGGCTTATATATTTTTCACACAAATAATCTACTAGATCTAGTAGTGTAAGCATTAAGCACAAAAATTATGTGCTGGTTCCTGTGAAAGTGTTATTTTCCTAGAAATCAAAAGCCAGATGCTTACATTACAATACAATGCAGAAAAAGAAGTTATGTCTTACCACAACGTTCCATCTGTATTGTTGATCCTCGTTCAGTCATTACGTATGGGTATCGGTTCCAAGCTCGGAACCAAGCCGGCCATTTTCCAAGCTCGCATCAGCTTCAAACTCTCGAGCTAGACTCTTACCCACAACCCCCCTCTCCCTGTTACATCAGATTGAGTTTGCAAGTCAAAGAAGGTAGAAGCTACCTCTGGTCAAATATCCTAAGAGAACAGGATGGTGAAATCCACTAGAAACCACAGGAGGGGAAGGAGGGAGGGTCGCAATGACTGAACGAGGATCAACAATACAGACTGAATTATATGGTAAGACATAACTTCTTTATCTGATATTGTTAATCCTCGTTCATTCCTTACACATGGGACAGAGTCCCCAGCTATCTCTATTCCTGGGAGGCTCTCATGGAAGGACATTCCTGAGCACCATAGAACCAAAAGATGCTCTTCCTCTGGAGGCCAAATCCAATTTGTAATGATTGATGAAGGTATGAGGTGTAGCCCAAGTTGCAGATGCACAGATGTCATGTAAAGAAGCTCTGGCATGGAAGGCAGCAGAAGTTGCCACTAACCTTGTTGAATGAGCTTTCATGGTAGTAGGCAACAAGATATTACACTGTGTATAAATAAAGGTCACACAGTCCTTCAACCATCTAGCTAATGTGACCTTAGCAACAGCAGATCCTAATCTAGGTCCAGAAAAGGCCAAAAATAACTGATCAGATTTACGAAAGGGTTTAGTCCTTTTTAAGTAAAAATGGATTTGCCTGTGTATATCTAAGGTATGTAGGCAATACTCTCCTCTGTTTGAATGATTGGGAAAGAAAACTGGCAATTCAATGGCTTGATTAATGGACATTTCAGAGATCACTTTAGGCAGAAATGACAGATTAGTTCTCGGAGACACTCTATCTCTATGAAAAATCAAGTATGGACTCTTGATACATAAAGCTTGAAGTTCAGAAATAGTTCTGGCAGAAGTAATAGCGACCAAAAACAAGGATTTCCATGACAAATATTTGAGGTTGCAAGAAGAGGCTGGTTCAAAAGGTGACATTTTCAGAGCTTGTAGAACTAATGATAAATCCCATGGTTGAATAGGTTCTCTAAAAGGTGGTTTCAGATGATTCACACCTTTTGTGAAGATCTTGCACAATTTATGGGACATAAGAGAGGAATTTTGGACACCCTCATGAAAATTAGAAATTGCAACCAAATGAACTCTAATGGTAGAGGTCAATAGACCCGATTGAAACAGGTCGGCCAGATAGTCTAGTATTATCGACACTGGTGCTGAAAAGGGATCTACTTGTTTATCTTTTGGCCAACAGATAAATCTTTTCCACTTGCTCAGATAAGTAATTCTAGTGGAAGACTTATGAGAAGCAATGAGAATATCACGTACTGGTAAAGAAAGATCATTCTGCCTGGCAATCAAGGGAATTGGGAGTAGCCAAGCCATGAGCTTCAGGCTGTTCAAGTTGGGATGAATCAGGTTCTGTGGGTGTGAGATCAACTCTGGGGTTGGATGGAGAATCCATGGTCGATCTAGTAGGTGAGGCCAAAGGAAGGGGAACCAAATCTGTCGAGGCCAATATGGTGCTATGAGGATCACCTTGCTCTTCAACCGACGGGCTTTCTTCAGAAACTGGAGAATGAGGGGAAAGGGTGGAAATGCATAAAGAAGACCCGAGTGCCAATCATGGACTACAGTGTCCCTGGGTGACTGTCCCAGAGGGGGAATCAGGGCGAAGTAGTTGCTGCATTTGTAGTTGGTCGGGGATGCAAAGAGGTCACAGCAAGGATGGCCTTAGTGGTGGAAAATCTCCGCCACTATCAAGGGATTCAGAGACCACTCATGAGGTTGAAGAATGCACCTGCTGAGTCTGTCTGCTATCACGTTGGAACTCCCGGGAATGTGCGTTGCTAGAAGAAAACGGTTGGTAGCCATCGCCCATTGCCATATCCTCATGGCCTCTCGACAAAGGGGGTAAGATTTGGTTCCACCTTGCTTGTTGATGTACCAGACCACCGCCATGTTGTCTGATTGAATCGCAATTGTACAAGATGGCAGCAGGGGATGGAATGCTTGCAACGCCAGAAGCACCGCCCTCAGCTCTAGAACATTTATATGCAGATGGGCCTCCAGTTGGGACCAAGTGCCTTGGACTGTCTGTCCCTGACATAGCCCCCCCCCACCCCATCAGGGAGGCATCAGCGGTCACTGTGGCCTTGGGTTGCTGGGGGGAGTAGGGGCAAGACCATTGTGAGAGATTGTGTATCATCCACCAATTTAAATCCTGTTTGCACTGTGGGTTACTCGAATCATGGCTGACAGAGGATGCTGAAAAGGATACCATTAGGTGAACAGTAGCCATTGTAGAAGCCTCATGTGAAACTTGGCCAGGGGAACAATGGTGATGAAGGCTGCCATGGAACCCAAAAGCTGTAGAACCGAGTGAGCCGTGGATTTTTCCTTCGAAAGGATTGGAATTAGTTGTTGCTTTACCTTAGAATTCTGTGCTCTGGAATAGCAGCTCTGCAGTTTTTTGTGTCCAAGATAACCCCTATGAATTGTGTCAACTGAGATGTGGTGAGATTGGATTTCTGCCAGTTTATGGTTATGCCTAGCTTTTGAGCAGCGAGGAAAGAGTATGCCAGGGCTTTTTCCAGTAGATGTCTAGTGGGGGCAGAAATGAGCCAGTTGTCTAGGTATGGAAACACCTGTAATCCTTGAAGTCACAAGTGAGCTGTGACAACTGCCATGCACTGCACTTTGTGAACACCCTGGGGGCTGTAGAGAGTCCGAAGGGCAGTACTCTGAACTGGTAGTGACTGGCTCCCGCACAGAAGCACAGAAATCTTCTTGATGGCCTGTCCACCTTTATGTGGTAGTACGCATCTTGAAGATCTATAGAGCACATCCAATCATCTTTTTCCAAAAGCGGGAGGATAGACTGTATTGTGACCATCCGGAATTTTTGTACTCTCACAAACTTGTTCAATACACTGAGATCCAAAATTGGTCTCCAGTCCCCGGTTTTCTTTGGCACCAAAAATAGTCTTGAGTAGAATCCGGATCCTGTCTGGTCTGGAGGGACTATTTGGATGACTCTTTTTCTTAGCAGGTTTTCTATCTCTAGTGCTGCTTCTTCCCTTTGACTGGGTGGAATGTCGAGAATATTTTTGAAGGGACAGGACAAAGACTGAAGGGGATATGATAACCTATGGTTATGATCCTTTGCACCCAAGAATCGGTGGTGATGGTTAGCCAGGCAGAAGGGTACAAGGAGAAATGTCTTCCAACCACCTCCAGAGGAAAGGGGTTGGGCCGCTCTTCAGGAGCGCTGGTAAGATTGACCAGGGAAAGAATCCCTGGAACCCTGGTTATGCGGCCCCCTCTGCCCCAAAAGGAGCATCTTCCCAGTGGAGTTTCCCCCTCTGCCTCTGGGGGAGAACTCAGCCTGAGTGTCATGGAAAGGACCCTGAGATTTCTTAAACCATATCTTCCCACTCTTTTGGTTTTGGGAGAAAGCACGTTGAGGGGAAGAATAACAGACACCTACAGCAGAAAGGGTCTTACCGTCCTGTTCACATCTGGCCAGTGTGCTTTTAACTTTGGACCAAACAATGAGGAGGGCTCAATGGGGGCATTAAGAAAAGAAGACTTAAAGGGTTCCACAAAGTTGCACAAGTACATCCAGGCATGTTGTCTCAAGACCACAGCTGAACCCACTGCTCTAGCTGCTCCTTCTGATGCCTGAGCTATCCGTCACATAGAGGAGTTAGATATAGATTCAATAGTGGCCAGCTGAGAGGCCACTTTGTCATGGACCTCATCAGACACGGCACCAGCCAAGGTTTCAGAGAGCTCAGAAACCAGATCCCTTTGAAGCCTGGTGAAATGTGCCATATAATTCAGGGACCTGATAGCAAAGGTCGCTGAAGCAAAGGTGCGCTTCCCTATCCTGTCCAGGGCCCGGGACTCTTTGTTAGGCGGATGGACAGTCTGGCTTTCTTCTTCTGCCAGATCCTTTTTTGTTGTGGCCGCCACCACCAAAGCATCCACAGGAAGACCTTTGGACCAATGGGGATCCGAAGCAGGAGGGGACAAGATCTTATCTGGCCTCCAGGGAATAGCTTTGACTATCAGGAGCCTTCCAAGCATGCTGCACAATGAGCCGGACAAGTTCATCGGCAGGTGGAGTAACGCAGGAGGGAGGGAGGGAGCCGGGCGCAAAAGGCCTGCAGGAATACAGATTCCTCAGAGGTCAGATTAAAGGACTGCCAGTCACCTCTCTGTTTTAGGATTTTCAGGATATCACCAAAAGATACCTCAGAGGGTGACCGAGGGGATCCTTCCCCCCATCAAAATCTGTCTCTTCAGTGAGGGACTCCTCTGTGGAGTCCATGTGCTTCCTCTTATACAAACTTTTCCGGTGGACTACCTCAGCGGGAGAAGCTGGAGAAGTCAGTGGAAAAAGGGATTCCTGAGTGAATATGTCCTGCGGCCCTTGCACCCGCAGTCCGCTAGATTTGACTTGTGAAACCAGTGTACCAGATGAGGGCGGAGGTATAGACAATCCGGTATCGCCAGTAGCAGCGAAAGCCTTCTCCATCAGTTAGAAGGCTGGTCCACCCAAAGAGGAGTGTATGTCTAGGACAGGGGTCACCCCTCCTCCAAGTGGCTCAGCCTGCTGATCCAGAGTCCCCTGGATGGCTGTGGAGCAGCAAGCTATGCATGTCACAGCTGACATCCTGAGTCATAGCAAAACTTTCCTGTCATGAAGGCAACTGCAGTTCCTTAGTGAGATCCATAAAGGGAATAGTGGAAGTGGAAGACTGTGGTATATCCATGGACTTTAAAGGCAATGAAGGAGGAGAATAAGAAGGGGTCTTTGGAGATGGGTGATCACCTCCCAAGGAAGGATAGTTCCTGAGGGGTGGGATACCTCTGGCCAAGAGTACCTGGTCCACAAGACGCAACACATCATGTTCGGAAAAGCTTCTAGTGGACCTCATGGAGACTGAGGGAGAAACAGGCCTGTCCACAGAAGAGGCAGACTCGTTGCCCATCTCATCTGACTGCACCGAGGACAACGGTGCCAAGAGAGACTGGACTACTGTTGTCTGCACCGAAGAAGTCAGGGATTGGTGCCGAAGTGGTTATCAGTGCCAAAGTGGTTGTTGGTGCCGAAGTTGGAACTGACAAAACTGGAGTCAACAATAAAGGCTTCGGTTCCGAGGAAGATCTCTGAGCTGTCAAGGTCTGCGCCGACTGAACGGTCAATGCCAATACAGTGGTAATGGTCTAAACCAAGGAGCCCCTCGGTGCCGATATATAGAAGGCTGCAGGAGAAGACGGAGCTGAAATCACTAATGGAGCTGAAGGCCTTGGTGCTGAAGGTCTAGGCACTGAAAGCACTGGGGCTGACAGAGAGCTCCAGAGCTGAAAATTTTGACTTTTTAGGTTTTGGTTGATGAGAGTCCCCAGCCGGGGATGAAGGCAAAGATTTAGCCTTAGTAGAAATATCCATTTTCTTATGGGCTCTAGGAGGGATTGAGACCTCCAACCCAGGAATAGCCTCTGAAAAGGGAGATTTTAGAAGTCCCTTCAGTATCAGCTTGTTTTTCCTTTCCAACAAAGTTCTATTAGAAAAGTTCTCACAAATAGTACAGGGTGATTCAACAGATAAGTGGGAAGCTCCCAAACAATAAACACACAAGGAATGTGCATCAGAAGTAGGTAGTTTGTGTCCACAATCAGACCACTTAAACCCCGGACTACTTTTTTTATCTGCCATGACAGCAAATTAATTAATAGAAAAATACCAACAATGGTACAAGAGAGTACCCGAAGGTATGAGAGAGAAAAGGGAAAAAGATTACCAACGATGGTAAAGAGAGAATACCTCATGGTAAAAGTAGCAAGGAAAAAGCAGAAAAACCTGAAGAAATTATAAATGCTAGATGCGATAAGAGACAATAAAATATGAACTTTTATGACAGAAAAGTAATTTGTAAAGCAATTAAACAATTGACTGTACTTAGCTCAAGATAAATAGCTTGACACAACCGGATGGCAACACAGCAAATTAAATCTGGGGTAACAGGGAGAGAGGGATTGTGGGTAAGAGTTTAGCTCAAGAGTTTGAAGCTGAAGCGAGCTTAGAAAATGGCCGTGTTCCGAGCTCGGAACCGATACCCATGCGTAAGGAATGAACAAGGATTAACAATATCAGATTATTTCCTTCTCAGAGCATAACTTCAGAATGTGTTTATAAGACTCCAGTTACTCTAACTGTCATACTGCCATAATACAAGGCTGATACATTTTCCTGAAGCTTAAGAAGGAAGACTGTTTTTCTTAGTACAACTCATTAATGTTTTAGCCTTTATCTCTGCCTCTCTCACTCATGCATATATCTTTGCACACTACCATACACTCATGCAGCTCCATTTGGGTGCATGGATGAACACACACACACACACACACAAATACATGCGTGTGCGTGCACACACACATGCATGAACACACATGCACGTGCGCGCACACACACACACACACACACACACACACACACACACACACACACACACACACACATACATATTATTCATTGACATTTGATTACCAGGAAAGTCCGACTGGGTAGGAGCCCATTTTCTGTGGAGGCCAAGGAATTAAAGTTCTAAAGTATTACAAAACATTTTAAGAACAATAATTTTACAGTCTCCAAAAATAATACAAAAAAATACAGCTTAAATAATTATACCAAATTAGACATAATATGAAAATAAACTTATCTATATCTACTATGTTGATATTTTATTACATTTTCTTACATTTTTTGATCAAGTAAAGGTATTTGAGTAATGCAATATTATTTTTTATGGATAACCTGAGTAACAGAAATAGTGTATTTAAAACTCTCTGACAGCAAAGCTAAACTCAAAAAATGAATTCAAAAGTGAGCAGTTTTTTCATCTCAAAATCACAACTGGGAAATGTATTTCACTTAATTTTTCTGCCTTTTCCCTGAAATGGATTCCTTAATACTCTCATTTTAATCTGCAATTGCTATCATTCCATTTTCCTTTTACTTTACTGTTAACTTTCATCTTTTGTGCTTAACTTTATCTTACACCTTCCTCAAATTCCTGCTTATCAAGAGCCATCATTTCACATTTACCAGATTCGTGTACTCAAGTACATGTACCAGCACATAAGTTGTTTATACTATTTCATTGTTTACTCTAATATATTAATAGTCCTGTCAACAAACAGCAAACTTGTATGCATCTGTCTGTATCAAAACTGTTGTTAAATCTATTTCACACAATGAGAAATTCCAGTGTAAACTACAACAGACATTTGACTGACCTCTTCCAATGTTTTAATATCTCTCGGATAACTTTGACCTACTTTATATATGAAGAACTTTGCAATAACTTTGCAAAACTTGCTGTAGATACAAAATGCTCTAGTTATGAATATATACTCCTATTTTTACTATGTATGTGACCACATGAAGGAAGTTAAATCCATTTTTTTTTAAATAATGCAGTTATTAAAAACATACAATATGTAAGCTAAATTTCATTATCAAGGTACTTCATACCAGACAATATAGCAAAAAAAAAAAAAATATATATATATATATATATATATATATATATATATATATATATATATAAATAAAAACTCAGAACATTGTATTGTTTAGAGGCACAAAAAGCATTAAGGAAATGCTGTCCCTCTTCCCTCAAAACATTTAGGTTATTAGTAATGCAAGTAAGACTGGAAGAAGAAACTGGGCAAGTGGGGAAAAAAGTCAAAGTCACTGAATCTATATATGTAGGTACACGTGTATTAGGCAAGACATGGCCAGCAATGAAAAGCAGAAGGCAGTAATAGGTGCAAATGGTCATACTGTAAGCAAAAAGTTATGTGGACAGCAAGTTTGACTAAAGAATAATATAACATATTAATACAAAGTAAGTAAAGGAAATATGCTAAAACAGGGAACCATGACTATATGGACATCATAACAGATACACATTTTATGTGGGGGCGTAATAGATAAAGCAAGAGTAGTGCAGCTGAGAAAGGAACACATTATAGGACAGATTAAGCCAAAGGAAGGAAAGTAGGAAGTAGTAGTGATGGTTATCAAGTTTATGACCCTTTAAGATCGGGAAATGGAATTTTTTTTATTTATAGTAACATAGGAATGATACTAGGCAAATGATCACAGGGACTATAAGATACCTAGCCATATGCACTTTTAAGTGGAAACACTTAAAAGTTCAATGCAGGGCATACATGAGGAACTTGGTTATAATAACTGTTGTTAGGTGATGTGTGTTCTTTATGGAATACTCTTTATGTGTTAACAAGGTAAGCCCACTAGGCACCAATATCTCCTTGAAGGGGCAACCTGGGAGCACTGTCTGGTCAACTGATTACGTGACCTGCTCAGACTTATGACTTGCTCAGAGTCATAAAGTTGGCAAATGGAGGAGGAAGGAATCAAACTGTATACACTGGAGTACAAGAAATAGCTTATTACCACCTTAGAACCTTAATCATCTACTTTGACTACCACATTTATCCTTTGTGGACTGAAATATTCCATTAGACTGGTGGTTCTTTTCAGGTGAGACCCAAGGTGATATCCATATTGACTAGAGGGAATTTCGCCTTTTCATAAGTATTCTGGTATCTTTCATAGACACTTCAGTTACTACCAGGTCAGGCAGACTATTCCTTGGTTTCATGTCCCATTTAATACAGCACATTCAGGAGTGCAGTACCCTCTTTATGCTGCACTACAGTATCAGTAATTGTCAGTATGGAAAATTAATCCAAACACCTGAGTGGTAACAGAACACATGGCCTTTTAATTTTCCAGAGTCAAACAAAGATGAGTGTGCCATCTGCTGAACCACTGACACTGTATATTCCCTGGACATAGGATCATGACCCACCATAGATCATAAGGCCAAAGGCCAAGGTTCACCCTTCCAAAGAGATTGCCATTATACACACATCACTAAAAAGTGGAACTGTAATAATGACCCTTCTTAATGCTGAACTGACTTGCATATTTCAGAACATCTGTGAATCTACTGCTTTGCAACTATTTAATGTGGCTTGCTACATACAATTGTGTTCTGTCTGCTTCGTGTGTGGACTATTAGTCCAGGTTTGCATGAAGTTAGCGATGTGCAAATGTGACAAGCAAAGCTCACCTTGATTTATCTTTCTGAGCTGGGATTATTAGGTTACATCCACAAAAGACAAATGTGAGACTTGAACCTTGATCCACATAGTATATACTGTGTAGATCACCATATTTAGCAGACGTGCTACACACACAAGGGATTCACAGATGTAGTTTATGTATTGTTTATCATAGAAGTACATTACATATTTATTGTATTTATCCATTTCCCGTGTTTGCGCCAAGCCATGCGTCATGCAAATAATGGTATATATGTGTGTGTGTGTATATATATATATATATATATATATATATATATATATATATATAAATATATATGTGTGTGTGTGTGTGTGTGTGTGTATATATATATATATATATATATATATATATATATATATATATATATATATATATACATATAAACAACATTACAAAATAAATGTTTGTACACATTAAAGATTTTTGTACAAGTCTGGATTTGAATCTGCAAGGCACAGTATAGGTGTCTTATCCTTCTTTGCCACAAACAGTTTTGCAGCAAGATTGAAAATCGTTGTGCATACAAGCAAGTCCCAAATCATCCACAGTATTAACAAGACATGTGGCACTAGGACACTTCTGAGTTGTTTGCACATGTGTTAATTTCAGATGAAGTACATTTATGAGCATTGTTTGCAGCAAAGCAGTTTTGTCTTTTCTTTGTATGGTGTTCATTTTTCTCTTACCCGACCAGAAATCTGAGACATGCAGTCTGTAAGGCATTTTTTAACATTGTCCTAAACATATATGAGAAAATGTCAATAAAATACAGTTTCCAACAAAGGCAGGAGGGTTTAGATATTACTGAACAGAAACTGAGACATGTGTGCTGCTTACCTAAATTGAAAACCTTGATACAATTACTTCTATACTTTGAAAGTGTAACCTGGCTGACACACCCACTGGAGGTAAGGGAGTCTGAATTGCTGTTTTGTTCTCTTTCTCCCTACCAGTGATCATTCACAGTTGCAGTCCATTAGCAAAAAACACTGAGGGAGTGCCTACACTATGTTTACATGTGCTACATGGAGCCAAGAATTTGGGATTCAGCAATTCTAATGAGTTTACACCTCATTTGCATCTTCACTATCCTCACAGGCCTGAATCTACACTATAAAAAGGGAATCATGTAGTTAGGGAACCTGAAGGTGAGGAGAACTGTGTATGTGGATAACACAGAAGAAGACTGCTATTACTCACTATTTATCTGCACAGTATACTACTGCTATTGTTATGGGATAATTGAATTTTTCAATTATATACTGGATTTCTTCACATGTAAACAGGAAACATATATATATATATATATATATATATATATATATATATATATATATATATATATCTTAGCAAATTAAACCATTTACTGAAGGCATAGGCATTTTTGTCAGGGCATTGCCCAAGGATGGCCCATAGACACCTCTAGGGGAGTGCTGGGCTCTGTCTAAAATTGTATGTGGAACTTTTCTCCTCAGGCCTCAGCTGAAAATGGGCTCCTAGCCCAGGTGTACATTCCCAGTAAACAAATGGAAAATGAAGTAAATAAAATAAATTAAATAATTTTACTGTCTCAGATACACAAGCCTTACTAACTTTCATCACAAGTGGTACTGTTACAACTGTTTATCTTTACACTCTTCTGTGTTATTTCAGTGAAATGCAAATGTCCTATATTGTCAGTGACACAGAGGTCCTAGACTTTTGGCCCATAGATACCTCTAGGGGAATGCTGGGCAAAAGTAGAGGTGACTGGTGCTTGCATGAAAATTGCTATTCTGTGGTAAATGTATACATGTTTTTAGGACAGTTTGTTTGAAAGCACTTGTAACAATTGACTGATGTATCATTCCTTGTTTGGTACAAAATGTCATTTGCCTGTTGTTTTGCGAGTGGGTGAGCCAAGCAGTCGCAATCAAAAACTGTTTTTACAGAGGTGTGCTTTGCTATTGTTTGCCCAGGTTTTAGATAAAACCTTGGTTTGTCTGTGACTGATATGTTACATCCACACAACTTTTTTTTAATATTTGAATAACTGAAGTTTTCTTTGGGTAATATTGAAAAATTAATATGGGTTATATCTAAGCAGGACTTTTATTTATGTGATATTTATGTTAGTATGCTTTTTCTGTGCTTTGTTAGTTAGGACTATGGCAAGCAAGCATCCCAATCCCCTTCGGTGACTCAGAGAATGACATGATTGTCCAAGCCTTTCATCAGCATGGTGCCTTTCTGCTTGAGAAAGAACATGGGGATAAGTCTGGAAGAATGCAAATTTGGATCCAGATAGTGAACAACGTCAATGCTGTTGGGGAGGGGGTGCAGCTGGACATATGATCATGTGCATCATAGGGCCCCTGACATGATTTCATCAGCCCAGAGGACAGCAGATTTAGTGGCCCATGGACAGCTGACTATTGATAATCCTGCTACACAGCCACCACTGACACCAAATGAAGAGTTCCTGTCCACTGTCAGGGAAAGTACAGTTTTGTACCTACCATAAATGTAGATGTTCGAGTGCTAATACAGCTGCAGTAATCACAGATGGGTTTTCAGCCATCAGGTGGTCCCTCGGTCGGCCGAATTCCAAAGTCTTGGTCCGGCGTCGGTTGTCGTCGCTTACTCTTCTGACGTCAGTGAGGCCAGAGTATATAAGACACAGCCGACGCCATGTTCTTCAGTCTTTCTTGCCCCAGATGTCAGGTGCCCCCAAAAGGAAGGCAATACATAAATAATGCTTATCTACATATACAAGCAATGCAATGTAATCCAAAAACAGTGTAAGCAAGCAAATAAAGCATAGCAGGATAACCCAGTCAGGTAGTATGAAGAGGTTGTTAGGCCCCATGCCTTTACCAAGTGGGGAAGGAGGGAGGGAAACCTGTACTGCAGCTGTATTAGCACTCTAACATCTACATTTATGGTAGGTACAAAACTGTACTATGTTCATTGTGCATACAGCTGCAGTAATCACAGATGGGTAGAGTCCCAAAGCTATGCATAGGGTGGTAGGTACTAGGAGGAACTGGGTTGAGCCAGAATGCCCTGCAAAACAGCAGTGGCAAAGCCTGCTCTTGTTCTGGAATATAAGGGCAGGTGGTAGTGTTTTGTGAAGGTATGTACAGAACTCCAAGTGGCTGCCTCCAAAATATCTTTGGTAGGAACACCTCTGAGGAAGGCTGTAGAGGTGGCTGTGGCCCTGGTGGAGTGAGATCTGATACCTGTAGGAACAGATTTCCCATGATAGGAATAACAAAACCGTATGCAGTGGCCAATCCACTTGGAAATGGTCTGTTTGGTAACTGGTTTCCCTTGAGCCCCTACAGCATAGGACACAAAGTTGCTCTGATTTCCTGAAGGACTTTGTTCTGTCCAAATAATAACGTAGCTGCCTATGGATGTCTAAAGAGTGCAGCAGCCTTTCCCCTTTGTTTTGAGGATTAGGATAAAAGGTAGGTAGGTGTATGGCTTGATTTAAGGCTACCCTGGATACCACTTTTGGCATAAAAGATGGGTTGGTGAAGGGAAACCCAGTCCTGATGGAAGATGAGGAATGGCAGCACCGCCCTGAGTGCCTGTAGTTCAGAAATCCTCCGAGCTGAAGTGATCGCCAGAAGGAAGGCTGTTTTCCAGGACAAATATTGCAAATCTGTTGAGGCAGCTGGTTCAAAGGAGGCAATGTTAATTTTTCTAGTATGTAATTAAGGTCCCAGGCTGGTATTGGTTGCTTCCTTGGAGGTCTTATATTCTTAGCCCCTCTGAGGAACTGTCGAAGAGTGGGTGAGAAAATAAAGGGGGATCCGTGTTGAATTCTGCAGAAATGGCTGAGGCATGTATTTTTATGGAAGAAAATGAAAGTCCACTGTTCAGCAGCTCAGCAAGATACTGTAATACCTGAGACAAGTTCAGTTTTCTAGGGTCCTGGCCTCTTTTCTCATTCCAAGAGCAAAACTGCTTCCATTTTGCGGAATAAGCTTTTCTAGTAGATGGTCTTCTGGCCTCCAAAATGACATCCTGCACCTCCTTGGAGAGTAGGGTCTGTTGTGGTGTTAAGGAATTTTCCATGCAGCGAGGTTGAGTGTTTTCAGCTGACTGTGAAGAGTTTTGTAGTTGTGCTGAGTCAGCAGAAGAGGCATTAGAGGTAGGGACCAGGGAGGAGTATGAGTTAGGCTCCTCAGGAGTGGATACTAGTGTTGCCTTGGCCAATCTGGAGCTATCAGTATCATCCTCGGTTTGTCTGTTCTTGCTTTCAGAAGCACCTTGGGCAGGAGAGGCAGAGGTGGGAATGCGTAAACTGTCCATGTTGTCCAACTGAATGAAAGGGCGTCCACTCTCCAGGCCTTTGGGTGAAAAGTCCTTGAACAAAACTTTTTCAATTGATGGTTCCTGTGGGAGGCAAAAAGATCTATGTCTGGCCTCCCCCACGCTTGGATTATTTCTGTAAACACCTGAGGATGTAACTTCCATTTGTGTGGATCTGTCATATTTCTGCTTAGAAAGTCTGCCAGTGTGTTTTCCAGTCCTGGCAAGTACTGTGCTTGAAGTTCGATTTGTCTTTCCAGAGCCAAGTTCCAAAGAGTCATGGCTAGTCTGCACAAGGGGTATGAGTGTGTTCCTCCTTGTTTGTTTATGTACCACATTACTGTGGTGTTGTCTGTTCTTATCAGTAATTGTCCTGGATGCAGGAAGTCCTTCAAAGCTGTAATTGCATTTATTACTGCTAGCATTTCTTTTTGATTGATGTGAAGGTGCTTTTCCTTTTGGGACCATCTGCCCTGAATGCACCTGTCCTTCATGTGCGCCCCAGGCGTAATCTGAGGCGTCTGTGGTTATGACTTGTTTTGCTTGAGGCTTGCAGAATGGAAGGCCTGTGTTTACTTGACATGCTTGGGCCCACCATAGAAATTCCTTTTGCAAACATGGAATTATTGGTATAATTGCTTCCAAACTATGACTGTGTTGAGACCATAGATTTTTTAGGTACCATTGCAGTTTCCTCATATGCAGCTTTGCACATGGGATTAGAAGAATGCAAGATGCCATGAATCCCAGAGCCTGCAGGATTTTCCTTGCAGTAAGCCTGGTACTTTTTGCTAGTGTTTTGAAGTACTGAGATAGTTGCCCCTGTTTTTCTGGCGTAAGATATGCCATCTGGGTGTTTGTGTCCAAGTTGGCACCCAGGAAGGTTATTTTCTGAGAAGGTGTTAGCCTTGATTTCTCTTTGTTGATTGTATATCCCAGAGAAAGCAGTAACCATGTCACATATGCCAGATGTTCCAGAAGTATGTGTTTGCTGTCCGCTTGGATCAGGCAGTCGCCCAGATAAGGGTAAATTTGAATCCCTTGAAGTCTGCAGTAGGCGATCACTGATGCCAGGCACTTTGTGAATACTCTGGGCGCAGTAGATAAGCCAAAGGGCAATGCAGAGAATTGATAGTGGATTGAACCTGCAAGAAATCTGAGGTATCTTCTGCAGCTTTGTCTGATTGGGACATGCAGGTATGCCTCCTTGAGGTCCAATGTTACCAGCCAAAACTCCTTGCCCAGCATGGGAAGAAGTTGCTGTAATGTGAGCATCTTGAATTCTGGTACGAGTAGAAATGTGTTTAGGATGGATAAGTCCAAAATGGGTCTCCAGTCGGTTCCTTTCCTTGGTACCAGAAAAAGTCTTGAATAAAAACCTTGACCTTGTTGGTGTGTAGGTACCTTTTGAATAGCTTTCATGTTTATGAGCTTTGAAATTTGCAGTTGTGCCTCTGCCCTTTGATTTTGTGGCAGGTTTGGCATGCCTCTCATTTTTGGAAGAGTGTGAAATTGAAATTTGTAGCCTCTGTTTACAATGTCCAGTATCCATTTGTCTGTTGTGACAATATGCCAATTGCTTGCAAATAATGCTAGTTTCCCTCCCAAAGGTGCTGCCAGCTGAAACTTGCTTGGCATGGAAATGGGGAGTCATTGGGTTTGCTTCCTGTATTGTTGTGCACTGTCTTCACCACCTCTTGGTGCTGGAGTTTGCCATTGTCTGCCTCTATATGATCCTTGTGATTGCCCTCTGCCCCTTGTGCATCTGTATCTACCTCTTTGGCGCTTGTCAGTGGCTGGAAAGGACCATTTTTTTGAGGGCCAATTCCTGCTAAAACGTGGTGGTTGGACCTGTAAGAAAGCTTTGACAGTTTGCATAGATTTGGCTTTTTCTTCCATTTTCCGTAGTATGTCCTCAGCATTAGTACCAAATAGTACATCCTTTTGTAAAGGAGCATCAAGAAGTTTAGCTTTCACATGATCAGGCAAATTTTGTTCCCTAAGCCAGGCATGTCTGCGGATGACTGATCCTGTAGCAGCTGCTCTACTGGAAGCCTCTAGGGCATCATAACCACATTGTAAGGTGTGTTTACCCACTTGCTCCGCACTATGCATCATATCCTGTAACTCTTTTAAATCTGGTTGTTCAGGTTGAGACATTTTGTTCCTTAATTGTAATAACAGGTACTGTTGATATTTAATCATATGAAACTGACAGTTTAAGGCCCTCATGGTTAGGGTGGCCGAGGTATATACCTTTTTACCCCACCTTTCTAAAGATCTAGATTCCCTTTCTGCAAGAAGTGGATTCTTGGCAGTGGAGGCCTTCAATCCCTTGGGGCCTTGTGAAATGGTTTCAGGGTCAGCATTATGGCCTTTGAAGAGAAATTGGTGAGAGCTGGGTACTCTGTAATACCTATCAGGTTTGACTGGCGCAGGAGGCAGAGAATCAGGGTTAAGACAAGCCTCCAAATAGACATCATCCAGTACGTCCAGGACAGGGGGTATAGCCAGAGGTCTGTGTTGAGGTAACCAAAGAAATTCCCTAAGTCCTTTCTTGGAATCTGAAAAGTCTTGGCCTTCCTAATGGAAGTGTTTCCTCAAGGTGTGCAAGGTTTCCCCAAAGGAAAAATCCTCAGGAGGAGATACCGAAGGAATGGACTGTTCTGCATCCGAATCCTCAAAAGGAGAGTAAGAGTGTTCCTCTGCATCAGAATGATCTGATAAAATGGATCCCTGATCAGAGGAGGGAGAATCTTCCTCCACTCTGGGTCTCTTGTCAGGAGGGGGATGAGAACCTCTGATAAGAGTAATTAAATCCTCAGCCATTTTTAGCATCTGTTTTTTAGGCATGGGTCCTGAAGATGGGCCCTGTGCAACAGGTCTGGTGGGATGCCTGGCTGCTTTGGATTTAGTAAAGGCCTTAATTGAAAAGGAAGATGAGGGCCTAAAAACACCATGGGTAGAGGTGGACCTGTCCACATTAGTAGGCTCTACATTAGCAGGGGCTTCGGTAGTAGTCTGGGAAAGGGCCGCGGAGTATCCGACGACATTTTATAATCAAAAGCTTTACCAAAGTAGTGTTGGGCGAACTCTGCCCGACGCTTAATAGTGCGTTTATTGAAGGTAGCACAAAAGCGACAGCCCGAGACGTCGTGGTCTGGGACCAAACAAGGTATGCAAAGGGAATGGAAATCCTTATGCGGTATTTGCTTCCCACAAGAAATACAATTATTAACTTTTTCTGACATCGGTCTGAGGCAAGAAAGGTTTCCGCAACGGGGTACTTAGCTTTAATGAAGACTTCGGTTTCCAATTTTTTTCGTAATTCAGGAGCTAGCCGACCGGCACTTGCGAACTGCTTCTGCTTCGGGCACCGCGCGGCAAAAAAGACTGGAGAACATGGCGTCGGCTGTGTCTTATATACTCTGGCCTCACTGACGTCAGAAGAGTAAGCGACGACAACCGACGCCGGACCAAGACTTTGGAATTCGGCCGACCGAGGGACCGCCTGATGGCTGAAAACCCATCTGTGATTACTGCAGCTGTATGCACGATGAACATCCAGAGAGCTCATTGGAGAGTGCACAACAGCATGTAATTGATGTTGGTGCTGCTGCTTCAGGGAGGACAAGTATGTCTCAGGAGGAGCTTCCAGGTAGGCTTAATTATGTCTATTTTTAAAGATTTATTGTATAGTAAAATATTGAAAAAAATAGTTAAGTTAGTTTAATGTTTTTTTTTTGGGGGGGGGCTATTTATAGATTGATACAGTTAAGAACACATTCTGATTTATTACACATCAGCTTGGGGTGGACATTTATTCCAAATGTCAGTTAAATGTATTGTTACTGGACATACAAAGGCCAAACATTTTCCCCCTCTGTTATTGTTACTGTGATGATGGTGACCTTACATTTTGCATAATATCTTCCAGGACCATCCTCCCTACCAAGTATGGAGTCATCTGCACATGGTTAATCAAAATTTTTATTTCATTACTGATGAGCATTTGACAGAAATATGCATTTATCTGTACATGTGAGGTGGGTGTCAGGACTGTGTGCGTGTATTGCTGTACTGTCTGTGACAGTGGCACGGCACCAGTATTAGTTTGATAGCATATATTAAACTGTAGTAGTGTAATTATTAATTTCTTTCCTGTGTTTGTTGTTTATTAACACAGGTGATGTTGACAGTGGAAGTGTAGGACTCTAACCACCTGATGTCAGAGTATTGGCAGACTCTGATGATGATGGTGTCCAAACACAAACACTGTTGGGGGGGTGGAGAGGTTGAATCTGATACTTATGTTTACATTCAGCCATCCCCTGTAATTCCATTGGACACAGCCAGTAGGCCTACGCAAACCTATTTCAGTGAGCTCTCAGATATTGGAGAGGTGGAGGGTGAAACACTTGATCAAGGTAGTGTGGTCACTGTAGCTTCAGTGCCTCTTGACTCTGGCCATAGCCAAAGTGTGGATGAGGTGCCATGCAGGAGGGTTGTTAGGGGTGCTTGGAGGAGCTCTGCTGTCCATCCTCCACCCGATGCTGATGTATCTTTCTGCGCCACTCAATGTATGTTTAGGGCCATCATGGGAGGTGCAGCACATTCCAATAGGGCATCTGAGGAAATGCTTAGGATTGTGGATGTGACACAGGCTGACATGCATGACTGCCTCCTCCATGTGACTGATTCAATAGATTAGAAGAATGACACATTGGAATGGGCAGTGTCTGTAATGGAATGTCTGCTGGGAGGGGGACACCATCCACATGTATGTAGGTCATCTGATCTTAGCCAAAGTGGCAGTGCCCGATCACGCTCTCATAGTGGTACTACTTCCACTGCTCTATCAGTGAGGTGTCCACACCCAGACATGGCAGGCCATGGGATCATGGTTCTGGGCATACTTGTGAAGAGAGTTTGTCCAGCAAACATCAGTCACATTCAGGTAGCAGCAGTGCATGTGAACATGGGTGTGGATGTGCCAGTGCAACTCCTGGCATAACCAGTTCTCAGGGTCGGGGATGACTATGATGAGCTGTCACCTCTACCACACACAGTTCACATCTGTCGGACATACCAGGAAGTAGAGCTAGCACAGAGCTTGGCTGTGTTCTTGCATACACTCACACACCAATTTCACCTGGATTGCCCATACAGACACATGCACATAACAGTTACACTGGTTAGTCATGAGGCTTACAGCTCATTCTGTCTCAGTGGCCATCTGATACTTTATCCAAATATCTCCCTGTTTCGCTTTCTTACTCGCACACACACTCACCACCTTTTGTGTCAGCCTAGGCTTCCTGCCCCCCCCCCACACACACACACGCACTGCACCCTATGCAAATGACGACAACTGTGTCATATCCTTGTTTTTTATCTTTTGGATTCAGGGATACAGAAGTATTTTGTCTAATACTCAGGGTGCATAACTGACTTCGTGCTTGTGCATCTGATTTTGTGATGTTGTTTTGCAAATTGTACTGATTTCTTAAGGTTTTTGTAATGTGTACATCCCTCCCAAACACTTAGACAAACAAAGCTGGACCAAGCCAAATAAAAGTGTGACAAAGACCTAACAATAGGGAGAGTAATTAAACATTGTAGTCTTACAGTTGATAGAATAACAGGTTTTGCATTAATATTTTTATGTTTTTTTTTCATGAAGGATATGAAGTCTGAAACTGAAATGTGTGTCATTATTTTCTAACTTCAGTCTTTAATGATTTGTCAGTACAAAAGCATGAGGCCAAACTGTGAACATTCTCTGCAAATCTGTACATTTTAGATGTTTAATTGTGTGAATCTTTGATACGTGAGGCCTATTAGTTGACAGAGGACACATATTTACATAAGTCACTGCTGTCACATCTTGATGCAATTGCTGTAAATTTCACACACCTTATACTTACATTACCAAGTAACAGGATGCAAGAATATGCCATCCATTTCTATTCTTAGACATTTATTTTTCTATGCCAGGTTCAACACTTAACTTGAAAATCCGGCAAGAGTTTTACTTTGGGGCTGATTCTGTCTGATGCTAGCAGTGCACAGCCATTACATGGGTAAGTAAAGTTTGTGAGCATTGCCTGGTATCAATGTTACTGTATGTATGCAAATAGGATAAAGATTTTAGCCCCTTAGGAGGTGAGTGTGTGTGCTATCTATTGCCTCTTGGCCAGTGCAGTGGCATATTGTGCACACTTACGTCTGCCTACACTCACAGCATCTGCTGGTTCTCCCTCTGACTCCTTACCTACCTGTGGTAGTGGTGACCTTGCCAGTAGTGGTAAGACGTATGGCCATTCCCCTTGCTGTTCTTGCTGAAGCTGTTTTCTGAGGATAATGCTGTGAAGCCTGGCACAGACAGTGAATATTTAAGCAAATGTAGGGGGATTGCACTGTAGGACTCCCCCAGATGTATCTAGGCACCGGAACCATGACTTTGGCAGCCCAAACACATACTCTATGATATTTCTTGTTTGAGCATTTGCCTCATTATAGCATTCTTCAGTTAGTGTGTGTGCATTTCTGATTGGCATCATCAGCAATGGTTCCAGTGTATAAACTGCACCACCCAGTAAATTAACGTGTGGGATATCAACCATAGTAAACATCTCATACAGTTGACAGGTGTGCAAAATATTTGAGTCATGTTAACTACCTGGGATACCAGCACACACATGCAGCATGACTCTCTTAACATTACAACATTACACATGACCTGGTAGTTAACAGAGTAGAAGCCCTTTCTATTTATGTACACCCTTCCTTGTTTCCCAGGTGGTGCTTTGATTTCTACATGTGTGCAGTCTATGGCACCCAGGACTTCAGGGTAGTGTGCTACAGGGCAGGATTCCTGCAAAGTTCTGGCTCTGTCCTCAGGTATACGTGGACAATATATGTAATCACTGGCATGTTGTAGCATAGTATTCAGGAATTGATGAACGATCTTGGATGTTGATACCTGTGACACCCCCAGCATTTCCCCTTTTGGTCTCTGGAAGGTTCCTATAGCTAAAATTGTAAGTGATGCATATACCTTAATCTCCACTGGGATTGGTTCCTCTCAATTTGTCCTTGCTCTCAGTTGAGGACGACAGAGGTTGCAGAGTTCCTGTAGTGTGTTTCTATCCACCCTGTAGTGCTCTACAATTTCTACCTCATGCAGATTGTGAAAAGTTAAACCGGATCTAAACACCCTTCTCCTTCTTGGCTGTGGCCTGTTAGCAGCAGCAGCATAGCCATGGGCCTCCTGCACATACACATGAATAAGGGCAACAGCAGCACCTAGCATTCTTGCTGTGTAGCCTAGTTGGCTGTATTCCAATACATTTTGAAATTCACAGGGAAAACCAGAACTGAATCTACATGGTCACTTTATAGCTTGTTGAATAGGTATTCATCTTGGATTGGTTGATTAGCATACAGTTCAGCTGCTTATGTTGTAATTAGCATACCACAGTGTTTACCGTGTTTGAGCGGCTCTATACGGCATGCAGAGCCATTTACTGAATACAAAACAGTGCACTATTGTGTGCATGTTGTGCCACAACTTGAACACAGTTTTAGTGGCCTGTGTAGACTTTATTGAATCTGCACCAATGTTCTTCTTGCTAGAAGCATGCCATTACCAAAACTCCCTATACTTAGGAGAAGCATTACGGTGGAGTTAGATTCGACACTAAGCTATATTTACATCTCTGAGTCTTGATTAGTATGTACATCCAAGCATAATTTTCAAAAACATTTATTCAGAATCCCGAAAAGTGGACTGGTATGTGACCTTTTATAAAAAAATACTGAACATGAGATTTTACAAACATTTTACCGATCTTGTCACATTGTACTATATGTAGTTTCCATTAGGGGTGAGTATGTCACTTTTTGTAAGATTGTATAAAGCAACACATTACTAAATTTTATTTGACTGATCTGTCATTACATCAGAAGAAAAATCATCATATATGTTTGTGAGTCAGAAATATGAAGTATTTTGATCAACACTCAGTAGGGCAACTGACAATGAATGACTGATGTGTTTTATATAAAAATATCAAGCTTGTATTATCTCATGAAGTTCTCCTTACTCCATTCTACACTGATACCAAAACAAGGTATTTATAAGTAATGTGGGGGTATGGTGTAAAACTTCTAAGTCCTAGGGCACATGAAGTGAAGTCTGCAATGAAAATGTTAAGTGTTTTAGTTTAAAATTTAGATACTGGTATTGAACTTCATTATTTTGTGATCATATTTCTGAGATTTGGTCACTTATGTTGCATAGCTCTTATATATGTCTCCTGAATAGGGCTGTGTTCTAACACTAAATTTAGGTTGTCCCCCACAGTCAGGCTCATATGCTGTGATATAAATTATATGAAGGTAAAGTTCTATGGGTGCATGTGGTTGTAACTGCAATCACCAGCTAAATTAATTTTATAGCTAAGTGTAATGACATATTTTTGAGAAATTTGCTTTCTGATTTTTAAAATATATTAATTTTTTGCTAGGTACTATTAACAGGTTTATAGAGCTGCTCTTTGATTGCCATTCAATTCAAATTCATTTCATTGCTTACATCTAAGTACTTTAACACACGCATCAGTAAAGTATAACTGTACAATAAAATATAAACAATGAATATATATATTACACGTGTAGCATTTTTCTAATCTCAGTCATGCTAAGTAATTATCAAAATCAAGCATAGTAAATGGCATACAAACTAAATCATTTAAACAGTGACCTAAAGGGAAAAAAAACAACAGCAGCATGAAAAAAATGCCAGTTACTGCTATTTAAAAAAATCCTCAGAATTTAATTGATTCAGATGATAAGCTTCAGTCTTGAATTTCAAATGTAGTTTAGTCACAAAAGCAACTGTTAATCCAAGTAATGAAAACAAAGGCAACAGACAAATGTTCTTCTAAATGTGTTTTATAGGGAGGACCACACAGATCCATACCTCTCTACCTGGAAACATAAAAAATCTGGACAGAGGCCCATGAAAAATAGGTACAAATCTGTATGCTGATTAACATCAAATTTGCATGCATAATTATGTAACCACACCCACTCCAATGGAATTATCGGATACCAACTTTAAAACGCAAACTGAAGAACAGACAACCAAAATGTGATCATGAAATACAAAATAAGCAGAAGAACGATAGTATTTTATATATATATTAATATTTGAACTTGTGCAAAACTAAAATACAATTTTTGCATTCACTTACAAGCTGGAAATAAATATAATACAAAGCATAGAATGAGAGTATGCTATATTTCAGTTACTAGCAGTTTGTTTTACAAGTGCAACTACAATACTCCAGGCCTGTAAGCAAGACAGAAGCCTCTTTTCTCGGTCACAAAAAATAAAGAAAATTGATATAAACATCTAAAAAGATAAATCTTCCATCCACACAAATAACCTATAAACCCTATTCATAGTTGTACAACAGTACATTAAAGGTTAGCACTTTTTCTTGGGGACTCTGATAAAAGAGGGCAGCGTTACTCATATAGGCTACTCTGTTGAGCAATCTGAAAATGAATAAAAAATACTTTTCAATAAATCAAAAACATCTGCAATCAATAAAATGGCTGCCTTTAAGAATGAAAAAATTACACTTGACAAAAGTGCCCAACTATGCCCCCACCCCTCCCCACCACAAGTAAACACAGAAAGGCAACTTAAAACATTGACCAAATTAATATAGGAAAACTAGTAGTGACACAAAATGCTTCTATCAAGCCAAAAACAAAACAGCCTTCTAAATACTATTTTCTGCTTCAGAGATCTGACATTGTCACCTCCTGTTCTAATACATGAAACACGTCACAGAACACTTAATAGCTGCAGCAACAACAGTATATAGTAAAACTAGCTAATTTCATGCCCGATGATTAATGGACCTCCTGTTCTAAATCACAGCCCAGCCCAATGAATAATTGGATCAACAAGGACAGAATAACTGCAGCAACAACAGTATATAGTGAAACTAACTAATTCCATGCCTGATGAGTAATGGACCTCCTCTTCAAATAAATGAAACATGTCACAGAACACTTAATAGCTGCAGGAACAACAGTACATAGTAAAACTAATTCCATGCCCGATGAATAACGGATCTCCTGTTCTAAATTACAGCCCAGCCCAACAAATAACGGACCTGTTCTAATGTACAGTCTTGTTTATTTAATACATGCAGCAAATGCATTCAGGTTTATTAATAAATGCAGGCAGCAGCACATTACCTAGAGAGCTGGAACTGGGGAAGCGCACGTTATTTACTCTACCCATAAAGCAACAACAGTACATAGCAAAACTAACTAATTCCATGCCCGATGAATCATGGACCTCCTGTTCTGATAAATAAAATACCTCATGGAACACTTTAAATGTGTATTGGACCTCCTGTTAACAGATCACAGCCCAACGAATAGCAGACACAGTAGCGTAAAGACCTCCTGTTAACAGATCACAGCCCAACGAATAACAGACACAGTAGTGTGAACACGTTCATTAAAATGCTGGGAAATACGTTATTTACAAAGTACAGTCTCAGGAATAACAGACCTGTTCTAAAAGTTAAAACAGCGTGAATTGCAGTGAGCTGGGGAAATGCATGTTGTTTAAAAAGCACAGTCTCAGTCTCGTTTATTTAATACATGCAGCAAAACACGTTCAGCCAGGTTTATTAACAAATGCAGCAGCACATTACCTAGAGAGCTGGAGATGGGAAAATGCACGTTATTTACTCTGCCCATAAATACAGGGAATCAGTAGAACCCTCAGCCAATCCGACAGGCTGGCAGGCTACTCACGATGCTGACATCATCGCGCATGCTTCTGCACGTGATGATATCAGCAGAAAAAAATAATTAAAAAAAGCCAAGAAATTCAGGAATAAAGGGGGTACTCAGGAATTCATGGCACCCTATTATTTGGACCTCAAACCCGGTAAATGCTGAGGAATTCAGTATGGTTGAGAGGTATGCACAGATCCAATATAGAATGAATTGAAATATTGTAGGAACTGACATTCTGCAACATTTGCAAAACACTAAGTTTAAAATAAAAGTACTCTTTAGAGCAACAGCAGAAAAGATCAAAATATAATCTACACTATTATTGCAATTTCAGTCCTAAAACAAACACATATACACCTATATCAAAATCTTCAAATTTTTGGGTATAGCAATGACATTAAAATTCATTGTTTCCATTAAATTTCAAAATGCAGCTGTTCCTTCACCTTTGAATCACAGAGCACCATGAGAACATGCTGGCTAAACAGTCTGTAATCAGGAGACAGTTTCCTTGAAAATGGTCATTAGTAAGTGGTTAACTGTTTCAAATCCTCCTTTCACTCTTGTGCAATGTAACTATTAAAACACCTGTCTTTGCAGTCTAGGGGTTCCCTGTCTGGAATCACCAGCTTGTCACTTTATAAAGCTAAGAAAATACCTGTCCATCATCAAACGTTCCTGACTACCAGTAACTAATAAAGAAAGTTAGTTCTTCCAGTACAGGACACAAGACTTATGCCCTGCCATCTGCTGACATTACATTCCTCAACATTTTGTATTTAGTGTTTTCACTCTCTTTACTGCTGCAGGAAAAGTGTATTAGCTCAGCATAAACAGTGAAGCTAGTCAAAGTTTATAATTTGGTTAGTTCACCTGCTAAGTCTATGGTATAAATAAGTTTTATCAGCTCTGCTTATGGACAAACCTCCAAAACATTTGCATTAAAAGTATGGCATGCTTATAGCATGGAAATAAACATTTTACAATACCTGTCTCAGGGCAGAATCCATATTTCTTATCAGTGTCATAGTTTTCTGTAGTTCCGCACCACCGATACCCATCACTTCTGCCTTCCGTTGTACAGCTGTCATATTGCTTGCCCTCGAATGTGAATGGGAACTTGCAGGGCTGCCCATCACTATTCCCAGCAAATGTGAAGAGTGCTTCAAGGGGAACAAAACAAGATATTTGGTTTTAGTTAACAGAACATACACAAGTGTCTTCATAGTGGCTGTCTGGTTAAATAAAATAAATGAAACAAAAAATTTAATTCTGTTTATTAATTAGGTAAACCAATGAGGCAGAACTTTCTCTGTTTGTACTGTGGCATCCTTTGGAACAATGTCATGTTAAGGAACATTGCATGTGTGTGTGTGTGTATGTGATTGTATCTATATCTACATATATGTATAAGTGTACTACCTATGATCAGAAATTCACAAGTGCAAAGCTAAATTGATCCATTTCAAAAGACTGAAAGTCATAATATTAAAAAAAATAATACAAAACCTTTTTGCCCTGCAGCTCCTATGTGGAGAATCCCATGTGGAGAACCCCATGCTAATTATATAGAGCAACTCCAAGATCGCACAACAGAAAGAAAGGGCAAATTCCCAGTCTCCTCTGTACCACAACCCTCCCACTAAGGCATTTTCTGATCATATGACTGGCATAATGATTAAGGTCTTTGACTCCCATGCACAAGGTATAAAGTTCAATTCTGACCTCCAGAAAATACCTGTTTGGAATTTGCATGTTCTCCCTGTGGGGTTTCTCTCCCCTCCAAAAAACATGCTGAGTGTTTCCATCTCAAACTCATGAATGAATGGAGCTGTGGGAAGCAGTACAGACTCTACATGGTGCCCTATAGGGGGAAAAGTTGTATAGACCAACCACTTTGGGCATCTACTGTGGTGCACAGTAACCTCAAGATAGGTGAACACAGATTATAGATTGCACTAATGTCACCAAATGGGCATGGGTTTTTGCCGGTGAGAAGTGGGTTGAGGACCCGACCTGTGCCAAGGACACATGCTAATTGTGGGAGGGGTGTATGTGCCCCTAATGACCAGTGTGTGCCCACCATAAAGCCCATTAGCCTTGCTTCAATAAGCTAGTGGCCATATAGTGTCCAGTTGCCCAGCCTGCGTTACCTGGGATAGCTCTGTTGAGTGAAAGCTGGACACAAAACCAATCAACCTGCCAAACATAAACTAAGAATTATTGCACTCCGTGTAGGTTCACTGACAGGATGCAGGTTGGAAGTAGATGACATGATACCGAGGAGGCTGGACATCCTATGTAGCCAAGAAACAAGATGGAATGGTAGTGCAGCAAAAACACTTGGCTAGGGATCCAGAGTCTACTACTCAGTTGCAGTAAAGGCTAGAGATGGTGTGGGAATTGTGGTGACAGAGAGGCTTCAGAAGGCAGTGAGGGATGTCATCAAAATTAGTGATAGACTTATGGAATACTCCAGTGTAATGATAGGGCAAGTATTCATAATCTCAGCCTATGCCTCACAGGAGGGTTGTAATAATCAGGAAGAGTGCATTCATATACAGTTGCAGGACCTACTAGATAAAACAGGACAACAGGAATTGGTGTTGATAATGGGTGACTTGAATGCATATGTTGTAAGAGACAGAACAGGATGTGAGGACTGCCTGAGTCCACATGGGCGGGGCAACATGAATTAAGAAGGAGAGGCCATTCTAGACTTCTGTCTGGCAATTGGCTTGATAACAGCCAAAACATGGTTCAGAAAAGGAGACAGCCACAAAATCACATGGGTAGAATCAGTAATTGCAAAATCATCCCCAGTGAAATTGTCAGCCCACAGCACAAACTACTGGTTGCCACAGTCAGCTGCAAGCAATGTTCAGAGAAAACTCTAAGGTCAACAGAGACCAGGCTGAAGGCCTAGAAATTGACTGAATAGAAAATACAACATTTCAAGGAATTACTCAGGGTTCTAGCACTCCAAGATGAGGAAGAAATAGGTGGAGTTGAAGAAGAATGGCAGTGCCTCATAACAGCATATGTGAGGACTACAGAACAGATATGTGGCCGAGCCAGGTATGGAAATAAGATACATAAGGAACACTGATGGTAGAATGCAAAAGTCCAGAAAGTCATCAAAAGAAAGAAGAAGTGAAGGAAAAATCAGGAGATAGAAAAGATGGAAAAGGCTAGGAAAGAATGGTTGGCTAACAAAGAAGCTAAGAAAGGAGTTGCAATAGCAAAGAACAGGGCATTGGATGCACTCTACCAGCTTCTAGAAAGTAACTCAGTAGGTGGCACAAAGAAATTATATCAGTTTGCAAGGCAAAGACAGAAAGATAACGAGGATGGTCAAACATCTTTCATAAGATATGCCAGCAACAATCTTCTCACCAGTCCACAGGACATCAGGTAGATGGAAGGAATACTTCCAGCAGCTTCTGAATGAAGAAAACTCCACAGAAATTGTACTGCTACAGACACAGCCTTCAATAAAAGATGAAGAGGACCTCACACTACAAAAAGTAAGAATAGCACCAAGGAAAATTAAGTCAGTGAAGGCAGCAGGCTCAGATGAGCTCTCAGCAGATATGATAAAGATATTGGGTAAGACAGGTGAGAAATGGTTCCAGAGGGTACTCATAGCACTGTGGAGAAAAAGGCGTATCCCAGATGACTGGAGAATAAGCATACTCTTGCCAGTGTACAAGAACAAAGGGGACATCCACAACTGTGGGCAGTACAGAGGTCTCAAACTCATGTCTCATTACATGAAAGTTCTGGAGAGGGTGATTGATAAATGGATATGGAGAGTAATAGATAAGAATGGAGATGAGCAGTTAGGATCCAGATCAGGATGCAGCACAACTGATCTGATGTTTGCAGTGAGACAGATAGTTGAAAAGAAGCTAGAAATGAGCAAAGAGTCAACTGGGCATTCCTAGACTTGGAGAAAGTATATGACAATGTCCCAAGAAAGCTAATTCTGGCAATACTGAGGTTGTTTGAAGTCCCAGAAACAATGATAGAATTAGTGCAGACTATACACAAGAACCCAATGACTCAAGTATGAACAGTGTTCGGTCTCACAGAGGGGTTTCCAGTGGGAGTGGTTGTACACCATGGTTGAGCTCTGAGCATATTACTGTTCATACTGGTGAAGGACTACATTAGCAAACAATACTGGTGATGGACTACATTAGCAAACAGGTTGGAGGGGACAGATCAACAAAGCTGCTGTATTCAGTCGATGTGGCATTACAGGCAGACTCTGAAAAGAACTTCAGCAAAGGATAAGGGAATGGAATGCAAAAACTGATGAGACATGGGATGAAACTAAGTATAAGACAGTGGTGATGGCAGAAAATTGGGGAAATCAGAAGAAGCTTAGAATTGAGATAGAAGGGAATACAGTGGAACAAGTTAGTAGCTTCAAGTATCTGGGAAAGATGGTTGAGGAGAAGGGAAGTCTGGATTAAGAGGTCAAAGCTAGAATGAGAGTGGCTGCAGCCAGCTGGCATAGAGTGTTACATGTAGGATATGACAGAAAAATGCCAAAGAAGCTGAAAAGTAAGGTGAACAAAGCAGTGGTGTGACTAGTAATACTGTATAGTACAGAAGACTGGGCACTAAAGGCAGAGCATATGAAAAAGCTAAAGGTGATGGAAATAAAGTGCCTGAAAAAGGTGGCAGGATGCATACTGTAGGACAGATGAAGAAATGAGGACATAAGAGCAGAAGCCAAAGTAGCTCCAGTTGCAGAAAATATCAGGAAGAATAGATTACGGTGGTTTGGGCACATGTACGGAAAAGAGGAAGAAAATCTGGTGAAGAAGATTTCAGACAGACAGGAAGAAGGTAAGAGGAAACCAGAGCATCCAGCAAAGAGTTGGATGGATCATGTGAGAGACATCTGTGACAGTCAGGCATGAGTGTTAAAGAAGGCAGGAGTGTGTGGCATTGAATCAAGAGAGATGGCAACAATTAACACAATACTCAATACACAATAGAAAGTGGTTAGAAAATCCTTCTACATGGCCCACCTAATCACAAAAGGGTTCGCATCCAGATCAAAAGAGGTCATTGTACCCCTCTACTCATTACTCATCATTCCCATCATAGAGTACAACGCCCCATTTGGGATGTACCTTACAAGACACCTGCAACAGCTGGAAAGACCACAGAAGTACCACACCAAGAGGCTCACTGGCCTCAAACAGATGCCTTATGCAGCTCAACTGAAGAAATTACAGCTGTACTCGGTTGCATACCGCCTACTCAGAGGTGATCTCTGCCTGACATACAAGGCCATGTCCGACCCAGAATTGACGGACATGCTCCACCTAAAGAAAACCTTATCCCCTCGAGCCACACACTCTAGGGATCTAAACCTCACCACAATAATAAATAGGACGTGCTGGAGGGATAGATTCCTGTCCCAGAGACTTCCCATGCTTTGGAACAAGATCCCAATCTACATCAGGCAGAGCTCCTCACGAACACTCTTCAAAAGAAACCTTGATGAGTGGATGGGAAACAGAAAGTTTACCCCAGGGATCACTTCAGTGGCTCTGCTGGATAGAGGCACAGGGAACTAATCTAAGGGGGTGGCAAAAGCCAACACATTCTGGCTAGGCTTATAAATGCCTTTGGGCAGATAGCCTAGTACCTACCTATGAACCCCAACCCCATGGGGAAAATGGTAAAAAATGGAGTTAATGATGATGATGATGGTGACTAGATAGATAGATGGACGGATGGACAGACAGACAGACAGACAGACAGACAGACAGATAGATAGATAGATAGATAGAGATAGATAGATAGATATGTTTTCTGTAGTTTAATATATGCAATAAATATTATGTTTTCGGTAGATTAATATATGCCATTTAATGCATATAAAAAACATTTTTTTAATATATTCAATACAACACATGCAATATCTCCATCCATCCACAACCCCTTTTTCCCATTTTTGCACATGGGGTCAGGATATAATATCAGCAGGGACAGTCATCTAGAGCCAATGTTGACAACACCAGGTGGCTACCTATTTTAAAATAATAGATATAGATATATATACTTTGACACACACACACACACACACACACACACACACACACACACACACACACACACACACACACACACAGATTTATTTATTTGTTTATTTACAATGTTTTTATTATTGGACTTGGTTTTGATGAAGGAGATACCAGAAAGGAAACACAAGCCTAGCAAAATCAAATCATAGACTTTTTAATTAAACTACCATAACATTTAAAAGAAGCTTGAATTGTCATCAGTATATTAGACTAAGTCTTATAATTTCAAACATGACCCCATACATTCTGGAATTTCCTTCAGTTTTTTTATCTATGTGTATACCAAAAGTTTACCTTACTCATCAATGAGAATGACACGTTAATACTCTGTGTCACAACCATAGGCATCAAACACTCTCCTTCAAAACTATATTTGGTAATCACTGATCTTTAAAACTCCCTTGCCATAAACATGAACCTTCCCTTTGTTCTGATACCAAAGAATCACATAACCCTCATTTTTCCCTCCTCTGGCAAGTCTAAATGGATTGTTACTGCTGTCACTTTTGACTATATAAGGTTGTTTACTTTCCTGGACTTTTTATCAGTTCTTGAGTATATGTTGACCCATTCCTAAATACTTTGTGCTCCATTTATCATCCTTCAGTTCAGTATCAGGGATTTTCTTTTAACATTAGCATTTCTTGCTTTTTAGTTCTCTTTCCAGTTTCAGCCAAGTGACTATTTTCTCACCTTGTGAGTACTAGCATTACCTCCCTTTCCTTCATGTTCCATGTGTCTACCATCTCCCTAAGACCAAATAAATGTAGTCTACATGACTTCCTCTCCTTCCCTCCAAGGATCTTGTTTCATTAATCCATGATCTTTTGCATAACCTGCCATTCAGATCAGCAGAACATGTGTGTAAAACCTACCCGAACCTTTCAACATCTCCAGCATCAATCACCAATCTTCCATTTTGATGTGTTAAACAATGTAAGTAGTGTTCCCAAATGCCAATATCTCACAGGTCTAACCCTGCTTAGACTACCACACAACCTTCTTACTTCCAACTATTCCTCTTCTTCCTGCTCAAAACCAAATTCATTTTTTTTAGTTAAGCTTTTTTTAATTAGCTCATTAGCGGCTTACTCATGTTCATTATCTCTCTATGTATAATGCTACTCATTTGGATTTGCTGGTTTTATTATGGTGCGCCTTTCTGCCTAATCCTTTTATCTATCTCTCCTCTCCCTACTGCTTCTAAAGTCACCCTTCCTACTTGTTATATTGTATTTAGTCTTTCTTAATTACCATTCTGCAATTGCAATTATCTTCAAATTCCTTCCTAAAAATTTTCAGATAATCAGCTATGTACCTATCATAAATGATGAATTTCACATTATGTTATTATTCATACGTCAGTTTATTGCCTACAGAAATATACTTTAGAAAAACTTTGAATTAGAAAATGAAAAGAAAACATTTGTAAAATTGTGTTTATTGTATTGAAGCACTAGCTATGCCAGAAATGTGTACATATATGAGAGAAGAAAATACATAATTACTAAAGAATAGTGAAGCATAGCAATAACTGAAGCATTCATGAAATATGTCCAAAGTACAGACTTTTGTGTTTGCTTCTGAAGGAATTTGTCATGTACTGAATATCAGATTTTACTGACAGAGCCATAACTAGGGTGACACGAAGGGGGCAGCTGTCTGAGTTGTTAGGGGTCACTTTCAGCATTATAGATGAGTGTGTTGATCATTCCCTGCATGTCAGTTATACAAACACTTTTGCTGGATGACAATATCAATAGTCATTTAAGCAGATTTGAAATGTCACTGTTTAAGTTATTATCTTGGTGTGTGTGTGTGTGTGTGTGTGTGTGTGTGTGTGTGTGTGTGTACTCATGCAGACTTGTATGTCCATGGTGTGTGCTCATGCACACGTGTGTGCATTTGTGTGTATTTATGCACATGGGTATGTTCATGTGTGTATATGTGTGTGCACTCGTGCATACATGTATGTCTTTGTATGAGAGTGTGCTATTTCTGAACTGTAAGTAGCCAATATAGTTCTTTGCCACAGTTTATGAATGAGCTGTTATGCACAAATACAATAGCTGTTTGTGTGGAGGACTTTTTTTTTACTGTTTTTGTTCATCAATTGTGGATATTTTTTTTTCCTAGTCCACAACTGCTGTTGATGGGCATCCAAGTTGTGGGATTGTCCAGGGTGACAACTAATTGAGATGTAGCTCTGTTTATTGATTAATTGGTTATTTGAAAAACATATTATTGCAGTCTTAAACTGAGTTCACTAAGTCAAAACTTCTTGCACTATAAGTTACAGTTAAGGTAACAACAGTCCTTAGAAAACTAGTGTGCCCTGAAGAAATCCTAACACAGAAATAAGTAGAGCAGGCCAACTCGCTACTGGAAGACAGTACTGAACTTTGGGCCTTGAAGCTATAAGGCTGAAAACTTTATGGCTACTAAAAATGAAATCCCATATGCCTAAATTTAAATTCCAGGAAATTATACCAGTACTTGTTAAATGCAATTTTCTTTCACTGCAGTGATTCCATTCATTTTTTTTTCTACATCTGTATATAATTACATTTAAAACTGATTATGTGTAAAGAACACTGAATAACAGAATGTCAAGTTACAAGTAGTCAGTATAAGTACAAAAATAAAAAAAAAATATGAATGAGTATTCTTGTGTAAAATGCTTAATCACATGATGTTTTGTGTTTTCCTGCATTTGGTAATGCCAGCATTTTACAATATTTTATGTGAAAAATGTAAAAACAGTGTTCATGACCAAAATCCCTGAACCACCACATTTTCCAAAAATAATAAAATAATAACAGTTCTAATCTTTTTGATATCTCTTTGTACCAAACTAAGCTCATCTGTATACCCATTCAGATGCCTCCAAGCAAATTGTTATCCAAATGTAAAATAAAGGACATTGATTACCATTATGAGATCAAAACAGTGTGAATTAATCCTCAGAGATCTTGTAAGAATCACAAAATGAAAAGAATAACTTGTGTATCCTTACAGAGCCAACAGTTATTAAATTTTGAAATCTATCATGAAGTGTCATAATGATTTCAGGCACACAGCAAGGATTAAAATGGATCACACAATTTCTATAAGAGGGTCCAAATAATTGAAATACAAGTAAACACACACAGACAAACACAAAGACATGGTTCCCTAATGAAATGTCAGCACACGAAATGCCAAGAGCAGACAAGCCAAAACAAAGAAAAAAGACTAATAGTGCATGTGAAAAGCAAATCTCGAAAAATGCTCTTCCCCTTTGAACTTGTTTTTGCAGGGACAAGCCCCCCCCTTGCACCCACCCCATGTGGGGGAAGTCCTCCCAACTTAAAAATACCAACTCTGAGACTGACATATCTCAGAAAAAAGGGAATATTCTGAGAAATGGCATCTTGGGCTTAATGTATCTAAATCCGTACTTTCGGCCATTGTCTATTCGTATTTCGGGACTCACTCTAGTGGGTCCTGGCATTTCAAATGGTTACCCAAAGGCACACATGTGCATGCTGCATGTTTGCGCACACACACACACACACACACACACACACACACACACACACACACACACACACACACACACACACACACACACACCACACACACACACACACACACACACACTTTATGTCTGTCTTTCTTTCACAGTCTGTCCCTTTGGCCCAGTATATCTGATCACAATCAAATGAACATCTGTAATATCATGACTTTATCTTAGGCAATATATACGTTCGCATAGACTTTTTCAGTTTCAAGATGTTACAACCACATACTTTTTCTTTGTTTCAATGATCTCTATTCCTTATTTTTGTTTGCTAGCCATCATGATCAAGGAAGCTTACTTGAAAAACAATAAGCTTATAAACAGACAATTAAGAACAAAGAGCTGTTGTCAAATATCCAGGAATGTTGTGACACAGTCTGAAGAGCAAGAGTCTTAAAATCTTGTAACAAACATCTGTTCATTGCAAACCACCTTGTGCCTTATTGCTCTTATAACATGGGCTTTTATATTTTTTCAATTTGAATTTTACATTTACAAGTTTGCATGTGCAATTATGTAACTTACAGAGTATTTTAGTGTAAACTAGTTCCTCTGTCCATTTAACTAATTGACTACTGTTCCAGTTTGTAATGTTTTACACTACTTGTACTTTATACTGTATAGACAACGGTGCACTACAAAACCAATATATATAGTCAGAGACCTAGGTACCTGGGTTGATAGCTCCGTCTCTTTTGATGCTAATATAACAATGTTTGTCAGGAATACCTTCTATTTAGCTCAACTAACTTCCAATGGAATATCATCAAGGTCTAAAGAAGTAAGAATTCACTCACTCAGCATTGATCAGGCCAATTATCAAGTACAATGACTCCTTTGGGATGTATTTCATTGAACATACCAAACAATTAGAAAGAACCCAAAGGCTCCTAACTAAAAATACCACAGGCCTAAAGTCCCTGGTTGCCAAAAAAGGCTGGAAGCTCTATCCCATTATTCAGTATCTTATACTCTTTTGAGGGAAGATCTCTGTCTTGCTTACCATGACATTAGATACCCAATTGTTTGGGACCCCCTGTACCTCCAGAAGTCACCAGTAGTAGCACCAGGACCTAAAGCTTCATCAACATAAAAATAAAATATGGCCGCAGGACAAGCATATATCCAGTGCCTTTCAGACCTCTGGAATAAACATCCCCTATATGTTACAAAGTATGACTCAGTCTTCCTTTAAACATAACCTAAATGACTTGAAGGGTATCCAAAAATTTTCTTCATGATTCACTGGAATGGACATCCTGGAGAAAGAAGGTTTGGCACAGCATTAATTGTCATTAGACTAAATGGCTTTGGAATATCTGTAAATCTATTAATTTATGAATCTATGTGGAATTTGATATAAAATGTTCATGTTAGTTTAAGTGTAAAGTTTTGTCGGAATTGTAGGCATTTATTGACTGATATTTAAAGATAAACCCTGGGAATCAATAATGCCTACATTAAGTGTACACCATTCTGAGTGAACAGACAACTCACACATTCTTCCTCCTAATTTTAGTTTTCCTACTGATATACTTGCAGCGTTAAATATTGACAGGGATTCATAAATGTTACCACAAACAGTAGACATCATGTACACTTAGTGCAATCTTTCTGAGTGACCAGAAAGCATAAACAATGTGATAAGAATGTTCTTGATTACATATTGTGTATATTAGTATACAATTAGTGTAGGCTTTATTGAATCAGGCCCTCAGTGTTTCCATGTTTTACAGCTTTCTAATGGCACCTTCTTGCTAACAGTTTCTGTGTCACTCTTTTTTCTGAACTATTTTATTTTTTTAATGTTTAAGGTATTTTCTACTTTTTTTGCAGATAAGTGGAAACTGACAGAATAATCTTTTTCCACTACAAGTTAGAGTTAGTAATGAAAGACAGAAAGAAAGAAAGAACAAATGAAAGCCTGGTTACCACTGAGATTTTGAAGGTTGTGAGAGAGGTTAGATCTGTAACTGAATGCAAGGTCTTGGTACACTAGGGTATACTGTGCATGGCAGATATTAAATATCAGCACAGGGAGTTAGCAATACTACTGGTTAGTTTCTTTTAATTACAACTAATCAACCATGGCCGCTGTACTAGTTGATAACTCAGAAGTGTTCTAAGGAATGGCTCTATTAAAGGGTGTTGAAGAAGACAGTGTAGAAATAAATTATTTGTTGTATTGCTGTCTTACATTAATAGAAAGTTGCAAATAATATGAAGTCGATATTAAAAATGCAGCAGCAGTAGTGAGTTGCTAACGTATGGTTGATTAGGTGTATTGTGCAAAGAATAATAAGTAAACGGGACGTGCATCTCATATAAATTAATCATGTATCATATCAGTGATAAAATCATATGTTATTACACTTTGCGTTTATTACCAGGATAGCATAATAATTATAATGTGGGAAAAGCATTTGTTCAGTTATATTACTTGCATTGTTTGGTAACCATTTAATGAGCATGTCCTGAAAATGGGGAATGAATGGACGAAAAAAAATGGACTTACAGAAATTAAGTCAGAGATGGCCATTTTTCAAAATATTTCCTTTACTCTGAGGTATGGCGTTAGTATATGTGTGTCTGAGGGACCCCACATTGAGAGTGCAGGGCCCAAGAACCCCTGCAAAACAGAAGTTAAAAGAACAAGATAAGAGATGTTTGAGATTCAGTCTTCTACATTTTTGATCTTTTTTCCAGTGTGTCAGCACTTAGCATTTTGAGTGACAACATTTCAACAGAGAGCTGTATGGTTTTTGTTTAGAATTATTGTTCTTCACACAATGTAGCAAAGCTAAATAAAACTCTCTCATGTCATACCATCATTGTCATAACACCACATTTCTTTAACTACAATGTGACAGGTAACTCACAGAATGTAAATTAAAAAGTGAAGGTGACTGTTTACTGGGGTAAGGAGATATTAAAAGTCTTAATATGCCAACTTGTACACTTCACTGTTAAATATTTGCTTCAGTCTAGTATTTCTTTTATGAGATTTACTTTATTGATATTTATCCTAGTTTGTCACTAGCATACTATGGTGACCTGCCATTATTATGTGCTCTTTGATGCTGTATGATTTTTTTAAAAACACATTTATTAAATTATTACTCCACACATAGGCAAACAGAAAAGAAAAAAAAACATATTAACATTTTTTTATTTCCATTGTCACACATTATACATAACATGTATTTTCTTTCTTTGTAACCATCATCAGTCCAACATTACATAAATTGCTGAATTTCTGTATTCCCTTAAACCTCAATCCTGCTCAACATTATTCTGCATGTGTTGTTCTCACAATTCCATTTTTTTCTATGTAGATTGCTCCTTCTCTTTTCTAAGGATCCTTCTTCCAGTCCTTTTATCTCCTTTATAATATTCATAGGTTCAAAAATTAGTACTATGCTAACTGCCCTTGTGGGCCACTTTAAGCTTACCCAGTTACCCAACGTGAGAATCAAACTCTACACTTTGTGTCTGTAAGGTAAACACCTTAACCATTATGCCAACCTCCCACTCCAAATACAAATGGTTTAGACATTGGTTTCCATTTTCTAGTAATTGATTTTTTGGCAGCCAACAAAGTCAAACTTAATACGGCCTCTATGCAATTCAGATCCTGTATCCCAGCTCAAAAGGACATTTTCCTTAGTTATAGATATTTGCTCAGAGTACTCTGTCGGGAATTTATTTTAAAATCTGTTAACTCATTACACTCCCAAAACATATGTTTCCAGTTACCTCTATCTTCTCTATCATACCTCCAACATTTGCTATCTACCTCAGGAAGAATTCCTTGAAGTCTGCTTGGGGTATAAAAAATACCTATGCAAGCATTTCAAAACAAAGATCCTAAACCTTCTTGAATTTGTTGCATACTGGGGAGCCATATATATGTCCTCACATTATTCTCTTGTAAATTGCTTTTCCAGTCTCTTCCCAATCTTTTCTAACCTCCTCTGATTGATTTTTATAGTTATCTTTTACAAACAAAAATTGATTGACTTCAACAATTGGCTTAAGTTCTGGTGTCACTCAAAGGGGATCAAATATCCGTCAGCCTGGGATGACATGGTAAACAGACCTCGATGCTTTTCCAGATATGGTCTTCATCTCTCACCCCTGGGATTTCAGTTACTGGCTAAGAGTCTTGCCGCCCCAATAGTGCCTTTTTCAGGCAATGTCACAAGAACAAAATTCCCAATGTAAAAATACCCTCTAAAAAGAACCTCAAGATTATGCTGTTGAATGTTAGGAGTCTAAAGCATTAACTGCACTCACTGGAAGCAGTCTTCACCTTGGAAGATGCTGATATTTGTGCATTTACTGAGACCTGGTTTAAGGCTGCAGAGAGCACCCCAGCTATACCAGGTTACATTTCCTTCCACAAGTTCAGACCACAAATTGAAGGTGTGAGAACTAAAGGAGGTGGTGTATCAATATTCATTAAAGATAAATACACCTGTAGATTGGTTAAACAGCATGATTCCCTTGAAATACTTTAGGTGCAACTGACTGTAGGTAAGAACCTTCTTCTGGTCATTGCCAGCTATAGGATCCCTCCATGAATCAGGACATGCACTCAGCCTACTTGGATCTACTTGAGTCATTCAAGATACAGCCAAACATCCTGGTTTTGGGTGACTTTAATTACCCATCCAATGACTGGGTAAATTATGCATGTTGCAACTTGTTTCGTTCCTGGACATTGTTAACTTAAATTCCCTGAACCAGCTTGTTGACACACCCACAAGGGGCTCAAATATCCTGGATCTGGTGTTCATCAACATGGGGGACAGCTGCACCACCCCCAAGGTATGGTCATCCCTGGTGAGATCTGACCACAAATCAGTCTTACTAGAAGTAACTATAACACAAGACCCCCCCCCCCCCTTAGCAACAGCTAGACTATAAACCTTCTCCAAGGCCAATTATAACCTTTTATGTGACAGCATAAATAGCTTCATTGCCCCTTCCCCCATTGATGGAACAGACACCTATGCTAAGTTATACACCAATGCTTTATCGAGCACCTGTACAATTTTATTGACCCTGCCATACCTGATAAATCCAAAGCAAGATCTTCAAGGAAAAACAGACCTGCATGGTGGACAACTGCCACTAATAGGCTATACAACAGGAGAAGGAAATTGCTGTTTAAGAGTAGGAAGGAATGGTATCAAAACTGGAAATACTCCCTCCTCAACTTAAACAAGCAAATAGGACTCCTAGTAAAGTCCTTCACAGATTACTACAAATCCAAATTAGCTTCCCTAACTAAGGATAACCACAATGTATTCTTTAGTTACATCTGCATCCTCAAAGGTAAGGATCAGATTTGTGCAGAACTCGTAGTTAATGGTACTATATACACAGAACCTGTGGATATAGCAAACCCGCTGGCTGACAGGTTCAGTGAAACCTTCACTCCCCTGTCCTCACCACATAAGCCCCAAAACATCCCTAACACTTGTCCCCCATCTAGTGTCTCTGAGGAGTGGGTCTTAAACACCCTCTCCAAGGCCAAAAAACACAGCTTCTATGGGACCAGACAACATCCCAGGCTGTATTCTACATGGGTAAAACAGGAATTAGCATCACCATTGGGCATGCTTTTCAATCGCAGACTAAGCACTGGCTTCATCCCAGTGTAATGAAAAAGTGCTACCATCATCCCTTTGCACAAAGTGGGTGCATCCATGGACCCCAGGAATTATAGACTCATTAGTCTGACCAGCCTTATCTGCAAGGCCATGGAATGAATTATCATGGATGTTATTAACAAAGATATAGGAAATATCCAAACACTTGACCCCACCCAGTTTGGTTTTGTCAAGGAGATATCATGCCTGTTAAACTTGGTGGACTTCTTCAAGACAGTCACCAAAGCCCTAGAAGAGGGCAAATCTGTGCATATGGCCTACCTAGACTTAGCCAAGGCCTTTGACACAATCCCCCACTCAAGCATCATTGATAAACTCAAACAGCTGGGTATCAACCCATATATTGTCAGGTGGGTTGCAAACTGGCTCACTGATAGAACTCATAAGGCCAAAATAGGGGACTCCACCTCCTCCAGCAGACCTGTAACCAGTGGTGTTCCACAGGGATCGGTACTGGGACTCCTACTGTTTGGAATCTACTTCTCTCAAGTACAGGCTAAAACTAAAGGAGTGTGGCTGACAAAGTTGGTGATGACTGCAAACTGGGAGTGAACATTGAAACCCTAATGTCGACATCCTGCAAGAAGGTCTAAGACAGACTAATGACTGGTGCCAAAGTCATGGTTTTAAACTTAATGCAAACAAATGCATTATCATCCCCTTCAGCATGGGTGATGTTTCTGCAAACTACCACATCAATAGCAATACCCTAAGCACATAGTCAGTGGTGAAAGACCTGGGCACACAGTTTGACAGAAACCTTAACTTCGATCACCATGTCTCCACAGTGGTAAGAAGGGCATTTTATATTGCTTATCTCATAAGTAAGAACATTGCCTCCAAAAGAAAGAGGTTATAAATCCCCTATACTCTTCCCTCATCAGGCCAATAATAGAGTACAATGCTACCTTTGGTATGCTCTTTTCAAAACACCTGCAGCAATTGGAGAGACCGCAAAGGTTCCTTACAAAGAAAATTCAGATTCTTCAAGATTTGTCTTATGAGGACAGACTGAAATCATTGTCACTTTGCTCTGTGTCATATAGACTGCACAGAGGTGACCTATGACTTGCATATAAAGCAATCTCTGACCCAGCTTTAATGGAAATGCTGTACATCCACAAGTGAAATGTTGCACGGGTCAGTTGCTCAAAGGACTTTAACCTGATATGTAGCATCAACAGAACTTGCTGGAGAGAGATTTGTCTCACAGAGCTTGCCCCATGTTTGGAACAAGCTTCCTATTCATGTTAAACAAAGCCCCTCATTGGCCCTATTTAAGCGTAATTTGGATGATTGGATGGGTAACCAAACATTCACCCCAAGGGCTCCACCTGTGTCCATTTTGGACAGGGGCAATAAGTGCTGATCTTAGTGTCTGCTTGAACCAGACACCCTTGGGAACACAGGTTGGACTTGCTTAGGCTTGTAAAGGCCCTGGGGCTGTTAGCCTAGTAACCTCCTATGATCTTATGATGCAATATTTTATATGTCTTACTAATAATCCCTTTTTCAACAGTAGTATTTGCTTTAGATTCAATTAAAAACTCTACCAGAGCAGGTCGCTCATGTAAGATTTCTCTATCCCTTTCTCTTTGCCTATACTCTGATATCAGTCCCTGGTAGGGAAGGCAGTCTCTAGTGGCTAGCCTCCAGCCCAAATTGCCTTCTTGGCCTTTCCCCATTCTATTGGTTTTCCATCTCTACTTATTTGATTTCATTACCTTGGTTCTTTTGCCAGTTTTCTCCAGTAAATTCCAGCCCCATCTTGTCTATTTTCTGTACTGCTACTTACAGTCTTCCCTACTGGCCACATGTCCTTTCTCTTTCTTGTGTTGGTTAGTTCTTAAAATACTTTTTGTTATTTTAAGAATATGTTTATTTAGTATTATTTCTGGTGGGTATGTAAATGCTAACAATACTGCTTTCCTGCAGGTATACCTTATTTGTTTGGTTTCAGTCTTGATGTGATTCTGTTTATATTCTTATTTTCTACCTTGCAGATGTCATTCTGTTATTTAACAGCAACATGTTAAGTTCGATAACCACATCGCCACAACAGTCAGGAAATCCTTCTATGTGGCACACCTCATCACTAAGGGCTTTTCATCCAGAAAAAAGGAGGTCATTGTCCCACTGTACTCATCCCTCATTAGACCCATTATAGAATACAATGCCCCATTTGGTATGTACCTCTCATGACATCTGAAACAACTGGAAAGGTCGCAGAAATACCTCACTAAAAGAATCACAGGCCTAAAGCAGATGCCCTACGCTGACCACCTTAAAAAACTCCAGCTATACTCTGTCGCATATTGTCTACTCAGAGGTGATCTCTGCTTAACATACAAGGCCATGTCAAACCCAGAGCTGTTGGACATGCTACACTTAAAGAAATCCCAATCCCTCAGAGCCACACGCCCCAGGGATCTAAACCTTGTCATCACAATAAACAAAACATGCTGAAGGGATAGGTTTCTGACCCAGAGACTCTCCAGACTCTGGAATATATTGCCCATACATGTCAAGCAGAGTGCCTCTTTGGCCTTCTTTAAAAGGAACCTTGACGATTGAATGGGAGAAAGGAAATTCACCCCGGGATCATGTATGTTGCCCTGTTAGACAAGGGTCCATGGAAGTAAATAATGTGGGAAGAAATAGCCAGGGAATTGTTATAGCTAGGCTTGTATAGGCCCTAGGGCCGATAGCCTAGTACCAACCTAAATCTATGTAAGTAGCAATTTACATTCATCAATGTTGTTCTTTTAGCTTAGTCTCAATTACCAGTTTTATATAAATGGAATAGTTTTAACTTTTATTAAAGTATATTAACTTTATTCCTCATGCTTCCAGTATATCCATCTATCCACAACCCCTTTTTCCAATTTTTGCATATGGGGTTGGGGTGTCACTTCAACAGTGGCAATCGTATAGACCTAAAGTTTACACTGCTGGGTGGCTAGCTCTGCCAAGGTAGTTCTTCCACACCACACACTCACACACTCACTTATGGCCAGTTTAGAGTGTTCAATCCACCTACTGCATGTCTTTGGAATGTGGGAGAAAACCCACACGAACACAGTGAGGAAATGTAGTCTCTGAACAGAAGGCACCACACCTGAGAATCAAATCAGGGAACCTCTTGTTGTGAGGTAACAATGATATCTGCTGTGTCACTGTGCCTTCCAGTATATATTACAAAAAAATTCCCCTTTATTTTTACCCATTCTCCAGAAATGTGTGTTATTTTACTAAACATGTAATTTGCTTATAAAGATGTATTTTTCTTCTATTTGTGCACTTAACTGTGGAAAATGCATTCTGTTATATTAGTAATTGTTCTGATTATATATTTTCCTTTCCACTTGTATATTTCCATCATTTTAATCTAATAACTATGTAACCTCTTCATTTATCACAATGCATGCCTAATTTTATAAGTGTTTCTACTAACTAGATGGTTTAAATGGTTTTCATTAATGCCTATACTAAGTATGGACACTCCTGAGTGAACAGACAACACAAGCAACACTCACACCTGTCTTTTTAATTTTAATTTTCCTACTGATTTTCTTGCAGCCTTAAATATCAAGGGGGATTCATAAAGGTTACCACAAAGTGCAGACTACATGTATACTTAGTGTAATCTTTCTGAATGGCTAGAAAGCACAAAAATGTGGTAGGGATGTTTTTGAGTACAGATCTTGAAGTTGTTAATGAATCTGGCCCATTGTGTTAAAAACGGGGTACTTCCATTATAATGCGCTATTTAGACTCAGAATTGATTCCCTTTGTCTCTAGCTATATAATTTGCTAAATTTAACTATCAGCAGGTACACAGACTAACTATACAACAGTGTGCTCATATGCTGAAGTGTTTATTGAAACAAGCCAGCTAAGCACTACTATGCAATTATAAACATTTTCTTCATAACACAGATCACTGTCAGATACTCTGACTTCCTCAGCTGACTCTAGTTACAAAAATGTCCACCAAATAGTCTTTTACAACCACTTTTATCTACTTTCACAAATGTGTCCTTGATGAAAACATTATTTTCCTGCATTGAAGCCTTCTTTGTCTGCATTTTTATCTCATCCAGAGAAAACCCATTTCTTTAGCAGGTTGAAATATTCTTTCGTTGACAGGATAATCTGTAACTTTTTCCTGCTGTGTTAGCCATTTCTCTTTAACAAGTTCATTTTCTTGAATATCTGTATACATTCAACTGTTTATGATATTTCAACAAGCTTCTATTGTTAATAACATTTGTTACAAAAAACATACTTTTTGTTCCACAAAAGCACATCCTATTAAGCTAATTACACTCGTTTACTGCATATTTCTTTTCTGTACTTACATATGTTTTGTTCTAAAAATATCACACTGTTACTATGATTACCAAACCTTTGTTACTGTGAAGAAAAAACAGTTCTACCAAATTATATATATATATATATATATATATATATATATATATTTTTTTTTTTTTTTTCTATCAAATACATGTTATTACTATGAGGGGAACCAGTTTTTGCTTTATATAATTCTATCAATTCTCCCTTTTTTTGAAAACCAAAAAAAGGCAATTAAAATTTATATCAAACTTTGAATTTTACAGAAAAATCATGTCTCCACTGGTTGTTACTTTCTTTACCACCTACATTAGTTACAATAAATACCTGATTGACAGTCTTTTAATACAAAGTTTAACACAAATGTACATTATTATGATTAACAAAATAATGGCTACTTTAGCAGTTAAGATTGTGATGATGCTTTTTCGCCATTCTGAAAATAACCCATTTAACCAGTCACTCCAGTCATTGTTCCATATAGTCTCAGAGAATTTACTAAGTATGCACTGTCACTGTAAATATTTACTGGATGTAAATATGCAAAACATATTTTGCAGCCTCTAGCTCAGCCCATTGTGCTGACATGTATCCTGGTAACTTAACCATAACTGGCTTGTCTCCCTTTTTCAATATCACTATTGCATACCCAGTTCAGTACTTACCATCCTTCATATCCAATAAAACTGGATAAGTAGTACTTATACCCTGTATGTATTTGTACATTGTTTGTACTAAAAGTAGTTATCCATTTTGAAAAAAAAAAAAAACAGTCTGACTAACCCCTTCAGTGATTTTGTTTATCTCACAGTCATTTAACAAAGTCGGTAGCGTTGTTGCCTCACAGCAAGAGGTTCTCCTGTTCGATTCTCAGCTGGAGTGCCTTCTGTGTGGAGTCTGCATGTCTTCCCCACGGTTAGATGAGCGTTTGAAAGACATGCATGAATGAGCGTGCCTTCGTTGAAGGTTGAATGTCGAGCTGGCACCTCAGCATTCATGAAAATCTACTGCCAATAATTAGCAGACCAGAGTTCCACTGTGGTGAACCCTAACCGGGAAAAGTCGAAAGACAACAGCACTTCACTGAAAGTAGTTATCCAATTTGAAAAAAAAAAACAGTCTAACTCCTTCAGTGATTTTGTTTACCTCACAGTCATTTAGCAAAGTCTTTATTGTTAATGTGGGGTTTGAACTATAACCCCAATAACATTACCAAATTCTCTGTTTGTCTTATTCCCCAGTAAATGGCCAAAAGCTGTTTAATGCAAGAATGGTATCTTTTTTCTACAAGATTCATTCTCGTGCTACAAAAAGTAACCTGTCTTAAGTTAGTGTCCATTCCTTGAGATGCCTCTTGTGGCCAAGACTGTAATAACACCACTGAGAGTGTACCCTTCCCTGCTGCTGCTTGCAAAACAAAAGGTAATTTACTGGTGGGAGATCTTAGCTCCATTGCCTGTACCAACTTCTGCTTTAACATTTTAAGTGCCTCTTCCAGAATGCCCCTCACCTTTTCCTGACAAGGAGTCCTTCCTGTTGGTCTGATAATAGTTCTTAGAATTGTTACTTCTTGTGACAAGAACTATATTTTCTCTTTGCTTACTTTGAACCCTGTCTCTTGCAACTCTCTCAGAACTTTTACCAGCTGTGATATGTATTCTTCCAGAGTCTCTGACTGTATCAGAATGTCATCAATATAGTTTATAACCTTGTCATCTTTACTCATATCCTGTAAGAGTGTCCCTATTATCTGATGAAAAATGACAAGACTGTTCTGAAAACCCTGAGGTAATCTAGTCATGACTTATTGTTTATTTTCAAGGGGAACAGCAGACATTTGCTATTCCCTTTTCTGAAGTAGTAATGCAAAAAATCCATTTGCTAAATCTATCACTTTAATGCAATCCGTGCACCTCCCACTGTAATTGAAACTTCAAACTTTCCACAGTTTTTTTGTTTTTGCCTAAAAGGTCTAAAATTATTTCTCTATGGTATTCCAAATATCTCTTTGTTCATCTGTCAGGGGCACCACCCTGTTTCTCTTGCTCTGTACAAGGCTAACTTTTATTGTTGTGCATTGTCGGTTTACTTTGATTTTCTACATTGCCTTCACTGTCATATTGTTGCAATTTAGTATTCCCTCTTGCCTTATTATGAAACATTTCACCCTGTATGTTATCATCCTGAAACTTTTGTTTTTGCTTTTCCTTCCTGACTTCTTTGCAAATACTCCTTTCTCGAGCTGCCTATTTTTCCATGTTCTGTAATATACACAGTCCTGCTTGATATGTCCCAGTTTCCTACAGAAAAAAAACCCTGCAATTTGTCTATCATCAGGGTCTCCCATAGCTGAAGGGGCTGATGCTGCTCTCAATATATCCCTGTTCTCATCCCCAATTTTTACACTTCTCTCATGTCTCACTGCACCTACTATTAAAAATATCTCAGTTGTCACTCATTACTCTCCCTCTCATTAGCTTAGGAACACATTGCTCTAATGTGTCAGCAGTTTCCTCATAAATTAACTTAATGTCACCTGATACTACTTTACTTGTTCCAAAAACTTATGTATAACTAGACTCCCTCGATTCCTAGCCTCTTATGAACATTATTTTGTGTTTAATCGCCAATAACAGTGTGCTTGACCATTCTGAGGATTATTCCTCATGTAAATATGTATATACAATTGAATGACTAACCATTTTCATATAAGACCAGAACTCTTGTGAGACTGAACATTATAATTGTATCATTGTACTTTGCTTTTGAATACTCTATCCACTTAACACTAGTGTTTTTCTTTTGATATTTTTGTGTGACTTTAGAATCTATAATATCTCTTAGACATAATTTGCATTATTAATTCAAACTACTGTTGCATCTAGGTTTATTTACATCAGGTTTTTCCCTATTGGAATACAGAATATAAAATCCTAGATATGTAATATGTTATAAAGCTTTGTAATGTACCAATTTCTATTGTAAATATCATTGTCTTGGCCTATTTTGTTGTTGTTTGTGGAGCTTTTCTCCACAGGCCTCCACTGAAAATGGACGTATATTCAGCTGGACTAGCCCGGTCAACAAATGTAAAATAAATAAAAATAAAATAAAATAACTGCATAAACTATTACTAAAAATACTGTCTTTAGTTCAGCTTGCTGAGCTGGCCTATAATCTGATCTGTGTACTTGGTAAACTGCAATGTCTGCATGAAATATGAACTGATCCAAATCTGGACGTTTAGTTGTCTGCCGTTTATACAAGTATAACATGGGAGTTGAACCTGTGGCTTAATATTTATGATGCACTCTTTTCATTCAGGGGATCTGAACTTTTGACTGTACCGTCAATTTTAAAATGTAGCACTGACTCTAAATTTTACATTCTGTAAACTAGCAAACATTTCCTTTACCAAATCTGTAACTGTAAACCATTTATTCTGCAAATTAATTTGACTGTTCTTTCTGGTATACCTTACACAACATAAATGCATATGGTTACTCTTTTCTTCTAACTGGCCACACCCAATATGTCTTTCTGAGTACTTCATCTGTGTCAGCTGAACTGGAATTTATTTTATCTTTAACCCATAAATCTGCATGCTTCTGTCAAACAATTTTTTAAATTCTGCACATTTGCACAAACTATTGCATGCAATTTTTTACGTGTCATCTGTGTGTACTACTGTACATTCTGTAACATTTTTATTTTTCCATAATTCCCCTATTTTAATGTGTAATTATGCTTCTGTTGTGAATCCTGTAACTCATGTGTAAGAGTATCTGTGTCAGTGACCCACACATATTTTCCTGTGTATCCACAGCAGTATGTATAGCAACATCAGTCCTAGTCAAAATGTCTAAAACAGTTTGTGTATACTTCCTAACCTGTATGTCATGTTTCTTTAACACTGGCATGTGTTTTCATTAAGCTCTGTTAACTAATCATTCAGATATTTATCTGATAATTTCTTATCTTTGTTAAAAGCATCCCACTGCGCGCAGTAGGTCTGAAACATTTCAGTTTTCTCTACAACCTGTAAACATTTACCATGATCTAAAATTGACTGCTATTCTCTATAAAAGGTAGGAACTGGCATTACAAAATGACTTTTGACTTAATCTGACAATTTTGACTTGTCCTGTATAGTCTTTACTGACAATTGCTGTAACACAGTTTTATGACATGTTAAGCAAAAACAAGGATATCGGTCTCCACAGTTAAAATAAAATATTTAACTTGAGTTTTATACTGTTGGACATACTGGTCAAAACAATGAATCCATTTACACATATAAGCTTTCTCACTTCTATTTATACCAAACAATGCTGTATTACATTTAACATCGCTACTGGCTTGCTCATACCACTGATGTAATAATGCGCAAAGATAATCAGGAGCCTGTTTTAAGTCTATGGCCACAGAATGTAAGCATTTAGCACTTATGTCCTTGATGGTATCCATGTTATTTCAGAAAGTGGCTTACTATTTTCAGAAATGGCTAACAGGTGATCAGGCTGTAGACCAAAACTGCAAACTGTAAACTCCCTCTCTGTTGAAAATGTTGGTGAACATCTGAGAGCTGATGCAAATATGAAATCTTGGTTTCAACCACTTGAAAGTTCCTGATACTGCTGAGCTGTTAATTACTGACTGTATGGAGGTTGGCGCTAACAAAACATTAACTAGAGCTTGTCATAGTACTTTTACAAATATTTAAAAGGGTCCAAATTAAGCCTGGCTCACCAATGTTAAATTGAATTATCAGCAGGTACATAGACTAACTGTGCAACTGTATATTCACATGCTGAAGAGATTATTGAAACAAGATGACCAAGCACTACTGTGAGATTATAAACATTTTCTTTATAACACAGATCACTGCCAGATAAACTGCACTTCCTTAGCTGACTCAGACTATAAAAATATCCACCAAATAAGTCTTTTACAGCCACTTTTATCTACTTTCAAAACTTTGTCCTTGATGAAAACATTCTTTTCCTGCATTGAAGCCTTCTTTGTCTGCATTCTTATCTCATCTAGAGAATACCAGTTTCTTCAGCAGGCTGAAACCTTTGGATCTACCTTACTAGATCAACACGTTAAAACAGCGAAAATGACTTCACCGACGCCAGAAGATCGACAGTTCACAAACACGACACCTCATACACTCGACACATCATACCAACAAACAAAACAAATCCCCTATCCAAAACCCACACACACAACACAAGCACACCAAAATCCTTACAAACCAACACTAACCCATACATACACAACTATCTACAACCCTAACCCAAACCCTTACCCTAAGGTCCGTCACTATCGCACACTCACCTAACCTGCGCCCTAACCCTAACTCACTTATCCCACCCCTACCCCTACAGACCGCCAACATCGCACACTTACCTTACTCGCACCCTTACCTAACCCGCGCCCTAACCCTAACTCACTTATCCCACCCCTACCCCTACAGACCTCCAACATCGCACACTTACCTTACTCGCACCCTTACCTAACCCGCGCCCTAACCCTAACTCACTTATCCCAACCCTATCCCTACACACCGTCAACATCACACACTTACCTTACTCACACCCTAACGTCTGTCACTACCGCATACTTACACATCCTTTCCCCATCGCAGTGTTCTCAGCGTCGGTGTCTTCCTCCATCGGTCTTCTGCCTTGTCGATCTTCTGGCGTCGGTGAAGTCGTTTTCGCTGTTTTAACATGTCGATCTAGTAAGGTAGATCCACACACATATATATATATATATATATATATATATATATATATATATATATATATATATATACACACACACATACATACATATATATATATATATATATATATATATATATATATATATATATATATATATATATATATTCCACAGAGAAAGGTCAATACTTCAGCCATAAGCAAATAAATCTCACTGTCAGTCTTTCCAATTTAAAATTAAGTAAGACAAACTTTAACTTTCTGTGATACAATCATGAAAGCACTAACCTTGTTTAACTGAGCTCTATGGAAGATTAAAGTTTGTCTTACTTCATTTTAAATTGGAAGGACTGACAGTGAGATTTATTTGCCTATGGTTGAAGTATTGACCTTTCTCTGTGGAATATTTATTTTTGCTTTTTGGTTGAATACTTCATTTGTACACCTAGCAGTGCTTATATATATATATATATATATATATATATATATATATATATATATATATATATATATATATATATATAGGTCCGTATCAGATTATCAAAGTTTCAAAACTTCAAAAGTCATACTGTCATACTGTTGGGACCATATGATTGAAGTTTTGAAAATTCAAACACTTTGATTGGAGATCGTGTTACAGTGCGGAATGGGAAATTTACCCTTTTCCGCAATGTAGTGCAATCTCTGAGTTGGTATAGTTAATTAGCAGGGGAGGTTCAGGGAGGATTTTCCCCCTTCAAAAATGTTAAAAATATAATTTTTTTTATTTTTATTTTTATTTATTTTTTATTGTTCAAAGATCCAAAACTTAAATCATATGGTCTCGGCCATATGAATTTTGAAGTTTTGGCACTCTGATAATCAGATATAGTATAAGGAGATGAGGTGCATGGCAAAGATAGAGGTGGCAAAGGCTAAGGATAAGGCATATGAAAAGTTGTATGAAAGGTTGGACACTAAGGAGGGAGAAAAGGACCTGTACCGATTGGCTAGACAGAGGGACCGAGCTAGGAAAGATGTACAGCAGGTAAATGTGATAAAGGATAACGAGGGAAACATACTCACAAGTGAGGAGAGTGTGTTGAGGAGATGGAAAGAGTACTTTGAGGGGTTGATGAATGAAGAGAATGAGAGGGAGAGAAAGTTGGATGATGTGGAGATAGTGAATTATGAAGTACAATGGATTAGCAAGGAGGAAGTAAGGATAGCTATGAAGAGGATGAAGAATGGAAATGCTGCTGGTCCAGATGACATACCTGTGGAAGCATGGAAGTGTTAAGGTGAAATGGCAGTGGAGTTTTTAACCAGATTGTTTAATGAAATCTTGGAAAGTGAGAGGATGCCTGAGGAATGGACAAAACGTGTTTTGGTACCGATTTTTAAGAATAAGGGTGATGTTCAGAGCTGTAGTAACTACAGAGGGATTAAATTGATCAGTCACAGCATGAAGTTATGGGAAAGAGTAGTGGAAGCTAGGTTAAGAAAGAATGTGATGATTAGTGATCAGCAGTATGGTTTCATGCTGGGAAAGAGCACCACAGATGTGATGTTTGCTCTGAGAGTGTTAATGGAGAAGTACAGAGAAGGTAAGAAGGAGTTGCATTGTGTTTTTGTAGACTTAGAGAAAGCATATGACAGGGTGCCTAGAGAGGAGTTGTGATATTGTATGAGGAAGTCAGGAGTGTCAGAGAAGTATGTAAGAGTGGTGCGGGATATGTACAAGGGTAGTGTGACAGCGGTGAGGTCTGCGGTGGGAGTGATGGATGCGTTTAAGATGGAGGTGGGGTTAAATCAAGGATCAGCTCTGAGCCCTTTCTTATTTCCAGTGGTGATGGACAGGTTGACAGATGAGATCAGACAGAATTCCTCGTGGACTATGATGTTTGCAGATGACATTGTGATCTGTATTGAGAGTAGGGTACAGGTGGAGGAGACCCTGGAAAGATGGAGATATGCTCTAGAGAAAAGAGGATTGAAGGTCAGCAGGTCTAAGACAGAATATATGTGTGTGAATGAGAGGGAGGATAGAGGAATGTTGAGGATGCAAGGAGTAGAGGTGGCGAAGGTGGATGAGTTTAAATACTTGGGATGATAGTTCAGAGTAATGGTGAGTGTGGAATAGAGGTGAAGAAACGAGTACAGGCAGGATGGAGTGGGTGGAGAAGAGTGTGAGGAGTGATTTGTGACAGACGAGTACCAGTAGGAGTGAAAGGGAAGGTCTACAAGAGGGTAGTGAGACCAGCTTTGTTATATGGGTTGGAGACAGTGGCATTGACAAAAAGGCAGGAGTTTGAGCTGGATGTGGCAGAGTTAAAGATGTTAAGATTTGCACTGGGTGTGATGAGAGTGGGCAGGATTAGGAATAAGTATATTAGAGGGTCAGCCCAGGTTGGAAGGTTTGGAGACAAAGCCAGAGAGGCAAGATTACGTTGGTTTGGACATGTGCTGAGGAGGGATGCTGAGTATATTGGGAAAAAGATGCTAAGGATGAAGCTACCAGGTAACAGGAAAAAAGGTAGGCCTAAGATAAGGTTTATGGATGTGGTGAGAGAGGACATGCAGGTAGTTGGTGTGACAGAGCAAGATGCAGAGGACAGGAAGAAATGGAAACAGATGATCCACTGTGTGGTCCCCTAACGGGAACAGCCAAAAGAAGATGATGATTTATATATATATAAATACATAGATATATACACAGCCAAAAGAAGATGATATATATATATATATATATATATATATATATATATATAAATACATAGATATATACACAGGCACATACACACATTACACACACACACACACACACATATATATATATATATATATATATATATATATATATATATATATATAATACATTTATTTATTTAATTTGTTCTTACTCCAATATTCATCCATTTCTCTTCCAGAAGTTTTTATATTCTTTTCAGTATTGGTGAACTGTTAACATCCTCTTCTTGTATTGTAATTACTATCTACATTATTTGGATTGACTTGTTTTCCTAATTTTTTTATTCAACTATAATTTTTTTGTGTAAATTATAAATATCTCTAATATAACAGTTCTTTCTGTCTGATTATTCTCCTTTTCACTGCAATTTAGTCAGGAGTGTTCAGTCTGCCTAAATGTAGAGCAGGTGGTTTGAACGTATAGCCTTCCCTTCCATGTAATATGTACATCTTGTTTTCTGTATTTGGCTAAGTACACTCCTTATTTGTAGACATAACATTTTATGTACTCCTCTCTTTAGCTTAAAAATCATTTATATCCATTCACCCCAAAGATATTTTCTAAAGGGATGTATTTAACAACTGATGTAGTTCAGAAAGTATGCATAACCCCCACCCCAAATGCCATAAACATCTTACAGTTTTTATCTGAGATGCTGTCTAATAGAATTTGTTCATTTGTATTTTAGTAACTTTTCTACTTAGTCCAAGTATACTGAAAAGGCATTTAGCAGCTTTAAATACTGCAGTTATGATCCATTTATTCAAATTTTGACCACATAAAAGTGTCTTTCAAAGGTCATATCTATGTATTGTTTGTGAACCCATATACAGTATTGCTCTCACTTGATTGACCAGCATTTCTAATGGCTTCATAATTTCCAGGTATGCAAAATGTCTGCTGAATTATTTTGCCAGTTTAACACATTCTTATTAAAGTCAGCCCTACACCTTATTTGATTATTTTGTATCCCACTACAGATTGCCTACACAAATGACTGTAATCTGCAACTTGGCACAGAAATGTGTTTCATTTCTGTATTTTTTCAGTATGCATGTCGTGTCAGTAATAACTTACAACCACTTATGGGTCTTTTCATCCACCCCACTATTAGTAACATTAGGTTTTAGTCTTTTTATTACCTTGGACTACATTATATCTTTATGTGGTTGCCTGTGAATCTATAAGTACATTAAGGTTCAATGTTTGAATAATTTACATCAGCTGGGATCCATTTCTTTGTTTTACTAAAAATTATTTCAGCATTTTATTTCTGCCATCCATTTTCTATATCCATGTCAGCAACAACTTCTTCTTTCTGCCAGTCATTCCCCTTCAGTACCATTACCTTGCTCTCCCCTTCCCATGACCTTCCTGTTGGTGCTCACTGCGGGAAAAGATCACCAGAATTTTCCCACTGTCCTGCTCACATTACCCCAAGTAAGTATGACTTCCATCTTGGAGTTCTCCCGGAAATAGATATAGGGTGAATAATCCAGTTAACAAAATCTACACAAAAAAGTAAATAAATTTAACAAATAAATGTACAAATAAATTGACAAATAAATAAATATACCATAGGAACAAATAAAGATGACCTGCATCATGGGTGATGTTGCTGTCCACTGCAATATATCTGCGTAGGAATATGTGTAGTTGAAAGCAATGATATTGTAGCGGAAGATAGTGAATGGTGATATCAGAGAAATGTGGGTCAATGGCCAAAAGAGTGGTGCATGGAGCTGATTGGATACAGGTTGTTCAGGATGGAGATAGAGTAGAGACCTGAAGGTAGTATTGCTGCTTATTAAAGGAAGGCATCAGGTATGAAGACAGAGTGGAGAAAGAGTAGCAAACTTAAAGCGAGGAAGCAGTGCTAGTATACAAGTTAAGTGCTCTGAAAGTGAAGGTAGAAGAAGGTAGGAGAGACCTGATATATCAGGACAAGGTACTTAATATGAGAGATATCAAGGAAGGAGGACAGGACACTGGATGCAAGAATAAAAAAGAGGGGTAAGAGATGATAGAGATATTTACAGGGGATCTGAACCTGCCATAAGCAGACTGGTAGATTCCAAGCTTCAGGGTAGAGATATAGCAGAAATGTATTGAGGTCTTAGACCATGAGGGGTTACTTAACTTGTGCAAAACTGCACCAGAGAGAATGAGATTTTGGATGCAGTCCTAACCACTCTGGAAGTGTGATGAATACCAGTATTAAGGCACTGTTAGCCAGGGTGATCGTGTCATTGTGTGTGTATAGTGGGAGAAATAATCAGATTATTAAGACAAAGTTGTTTCTGTTGGATTTTTGGATAGTGAATTATACATAGCTGTGGGTTGAGGGGTGGTCAAAAATTAGTTAGAAGACCAGGACCAAATTAATGAAGTAAACAGTACATGAGAATGGCTTAGGGATGGTATAATTACAGCTATGGAGAAGTGGCTAAAAAAAAAAAAAAAAAAAAGGCTGGAGTAGCTTCAGAACTGTGAGGCTAGCACTTAGTTGAAAAATGGGATGGTGAAAGGATAAGAGTGGGGAGGTGGTGGTAGCCCACGACAGACATGCTAATAGGGGGGCAACAATGGTCGTGAAGGAAGCAAAGGCAGAAGCTAAAAGGGGGGTTGTAGAAGGGATTAGGAATGAGAACAGATTCTATTTTAGATATACAGCAAAAAGGAGGAAGGGTGAGACAGACTAGGAAAGACTAACAAAGACTGAAGGAAAATCACAAAAGACAAGCAAAAACAGCAGAATTTATGATGATTGCAATTGGAAATATATAATCGATTAATTATTTAATGTGTTAATTGCTTAATTTTTTTAAATATATAAGATGGATGGAAGCTGTGGAAGCTGTATGTTTTTGTACTCGTAGAAGGCTTATAGCCAAAGCGCTAAGTCCTGTTCTTAATTAAAGTGGTGTATTACCTGAGTCCGTGACTATATATTGTTTTTATTTGAATTTATGAAGTAATACTTTCCTTCAGTTTTCACAAAGGAAAGTATGTGGGGTTCCATTCTGGGAGGGAGTTAGAGCACAATGGGAGAATGACATATGATATTATGAATCTGAGGGAGGAAGTAGAAAAGAAAATGATGACCCATATCTTAACCAAAGCACAAGAGCCAGATGAGATACCTCCTGGAGTCCTCAGGAATCTAGCCAGTGTGTTGGCAGATCCACTCCCCTGATAGCGATCTTCAATAGATGCCTGAGAACTGAGAAGCATCAATTGTGGTATCCTTCTGTAATCAGGGTGGGCAAGAAAAATACAGGGAAATCATGGATAGAATTCTGAAGAGCAGGCTGGTAGCATTCCTAGAGTTCCAAAAGCTAGTCTATGCCTGCCAGTGTGAGTTCATGCTTCATATCCAAAAAGAACAACAAATCTAATTTCATCTAGTTTTATGACTGCATTAAAATGAGTACCTGACAGTGGACTGCTGATGTGTGGCCTGTCAGATCTTCAACAACGACTTTGACTTGGTCCTTGTGGAGATAGATGACTGGAAAACTGGAATGGTCTGAAGTAGGACCAAGAGTAAAACAATGGATTGCTACATGTTTGATTGGTAGAGAACATAGTGTTGTATGTGGCACTGTCAGGAAAAAGGAAAGTGACCAGTCGAGTATGCACAGATCAACCCTCCTTCCAATAGTCTTTAATTTGTTTATCTCAGCCATACTTGAGAGAAGAGAAAACAGGATCAGCATCTACGCTAATGACACAAAGATAGATGCACCAGTAAAAAATAAGGAAAAGAGTCTAAGGAAGAATTTGAATAAAATGATCATGAGAACATAACAATGGCAGTAGAAGTTTAGTGCAGACAGTTGTAGAAATAGTGCATTTGAGCCACTACAGCCCTGGTGTTAGATAGCAATAGAAATTATGGCAGCTGACTGGAGTGGAAAGGATGGTAGCAGAACAGACAAAATGGTCTGCAGGTGTTGATCACACCTGGACTGATTCTCCAGTAGCAGAGTGAGACAGCAACATCAGCAACAAACAAAATGCTAGGATACATACTCAGGTGATACACTCCAGAAGCAAAGAGTAATGGTTCCACTCAGTAGGGCATTCACCAGGCCACACCCTGATCAATGCGTTCATCAAGTCCCAAGGAAAGAGCCAAGATGGTAAGTGGGATGGAGAGGAAAGGATATGACCAGAAGCTACAGAAACTAAAGTTATTCTCAGAAGAGGTCAGAAGAAATATGTGAAACATAATGCACATACACAAGATCATGAGAGGGGTATGTTAAGCTGTCATCATGAACAAGAAGGACAGGGGGGAAGGGGGTACAGTGACCACAGCTTGTAGGACTAAGTATTCTCTGAATCTCAGGAACAAGTAGAGAAATGGTGAATGGTAAAGTAAGGAGGGAGGAAGGGAATGTAGAATATTAAACACACTTAATGGGCAGACTAGACAGGTTTATAGTTCCTCTGTGCCATCAAGACAATATAACATAGTTATTTGGTTATAAGACACATACGCATACTGTTGACTGATTTACAAACTAAAACATGTAGTTTGTTTCGGTCCTTCCTTGGATTATTATATAAATGATAAACGTGACTCTTTGTCTAAGTGGCTTCTTTTCATGACATTTTGAGACAGTAGATATATAAATTGACACTGACTTCCATCTTCACAGAACCATCGCTAGGTTATCTGTACCTTGTGCTCTTCCCTGTACTGGCACTCCCCTCAACTCAAAAGTTGAAGGGCACATAAAAAAGACTCTTCCCAAAGCTGAAGTTAAAAAAAATTCAAACAACTTGTTACAGTTACTTACACACACACAGTGAGTGCTTCTGCTGTTACTACAAATGCAGTATCGGCATTCATTTATGTAGCTGTAATATTCTTGCTGTTTCATGAATCAATGCCATTACTGCTCTTGCAAACAATTTTTGGTTATGAAATCTTACAAAATTGGATGTTATATCCTGTATAATGTCATTCGTTTTTTGGTAATAATGTAATTCACATTCTGGTAATTTATCAGTAAACAGCCACCAGCTAACTAAATAATACATATGGTTTCCATAATGTTATGTTTTTACCTAGATTAATGTACTGAACACTTTGTTACTGAAGTTCTGTGGTCTAACATTGGGAAAGAAAACATATTTTGAAGTATTATGCTGATGACATACATTTTAGATGCCAGGAGTGGACATCTGGTTTATTTCTGATGCAATTCTGTACTGTAACATTTGCTTAAAAGTGATAATCAGTTTTCTGTATATGTACGTTTTTGGTCCGGCAGCTAGGACTTCATTGACACAGGACAGATTCCATCACTTATTTTATTATTCTAACTCTCCAAGCTAAACTGTAATTCACTCAAAATGGTATGCTATATGCTTTGCATGCTCCCTTTTTATCACAGCATACCATTTTCACAATACTAAAACCTAAGTAACATTCTAGCTTCAACACATAAAAATGCAATTTTATGAATTATCTTAATCAAATGTATTAATTAATGAACTGCATTAATCAAAATATTTCTACTTGCCCAAAATACCACCAAGAATGATAATCACTCTAAGTGACAAATCCTAAACCCACAATTAAAAAAACAAATAACCTGGTACTAGTAATAGTATCTTGCCCCCTACCAGTATCATTCAGTTCAAACAGTTTTATCTGATAGATCAACTCACATTAGTAGAGTTAATAACATCATAACAGTATGTAGCTTTAACCCAAGCTTTCTCAATCCCTCAAACACAGAAACTGATTGAGGGTATCACGCCATTAGATAATGACCTCACCAAACACAATTTTAAAACAATTTAACATTCTCTTCTAACCCTTTAATAATAGGGCATTCATCATGCCGCATCCTGATTACTGTGCTCATGAAGTGGCAGGTACTGATATACTGTATAGAATCTCAGACAACTGTATATCTCCCTCTACAGAATCTCAAACAACTGTATATCTCCCTCCATTAGTGATCACTGCCCCCTTACATCCACCATAACCATTGTAAATATCACCCCCTCACACATTAACTATCTTTCAACCACAAAACAAACAAAAGAAAATCGCAGCCTTGAATGACGAACTATCCAAAATACACCAGCAACTTTTCCTGCTAAATAATGACACTTCAAAACTTACTTCATGTCTACCTTCAGCACTACTGAATTTATAAAAGAAGTGTTTTCCAAAAATAACCATATTTCTCAAATGTAATTGTAAACAATGGATCACCAAACTGAATTTTAAAGTTAATGCATCAGTGGTCAGATCTAAAATCCTAAAAATATGTATCCAGTATTCAAAAGTTTTCAGTCTAAATTTTGTGCTTTATTTACAAAACTATTTGTAACTTTTGTTAGATTAATTATTGTCAAATGTTACGTTTTGATCCTATTCTAAGGGTGACTTAATTCTCCTCAGAAAGTACAGCCCGACTGAGCCCAGCTAGGTCTGTCAGTAGAACATGAGACTCTTAATATCAGGCTTGTGGGTTAGAGGCCCATGTTGCGTAAGTCTCTTTGCTCCTTCTATCACTTATCAAGAGTGCTGCCAGAACTTGTCAGAAATTTGGGGTGTATGGCTAGGCTCAAAAAGTCTATTGTGGTTATTAGTGTTGTAAACATCTATGAACTTAAGAAGAAAGGCAGTTTAATAGATGCCTGTATAATGCTCAGCATTTAATTATTCTGACAGATGATTTTCCACTCACTACCACTTTATAAGAGGACATATCTTGCTTAGGGTTCAAAGACTTAAACAAAGGGAAGTTAAGAATCTTGCTGGGTTTGGAGTTAGCTCATTCTGAAAGTTTGTTATGAGATAGCAGTCTTTCTTACAATACAGTCTTTGCCCTTGTAGAATTGTAAGATGCTCAGCATTGCACATTCATGGAACAAACTCCCAATTCATATATGTAACTCCAACTGAATGAACACTTTTTAAGATGTGAATAGATTCTTGGGTTGGCCATTTGGCATACTGTACAAATGTGGAATCTGTGCTCTACTCTGGTCTAAGCACATGTATACCTTTAACCGTGAAATATGAACAATAAACCAAAAACTAAAAGCCTTTTAGAAATTAAGAGATGCAAGTTGGCCAAAATGGAAACAACTCCCATCAACAGAAAAGAGAGATGAATTTCATTATGCTTAGAGACCTCAGCAAAAAATCAAACAGAAGGCAGAAAGAAAATGTAATGTGTATAGCTCAGTTTTTGCAAATTCATTCTGAGAAAAAAAACTTGTAGAAACATAAAAACTGAATTACAGGTTGAGTCCCACATTAAAAGTATGAAACCCCCTATATACACACCCCGTTCTACTTCAAAATAACCCAATCCAAGCCAAACACAATGAAAAATATATTGACAAAGATCCCATTTGACACTTACACAGGCACTGATGGATTACTGGCCTGGTTTTTCATCATACCTCTCAACCTGGAAACATCAAAAATATGGAAAAAGGTCCATGAAAAATAGGTACAAATCTGTATGTTGATTAACATTGCATATATAATTATATAACTCCACCTACTCCAATGGGATTGTGGGATATCAACTTTCAAACTTAAACTGAAGAACAGACAACCAAAATATGGCCCCAGAGTCCTCCTGCAGCCATTCCAATGTCCCATAGCCTGATTATTTCGCTCCATTTACCATAAACACTAATGTGCATACTGCTTTACTTCTACAATAATTATTTGGATTTTATTTTACATATAGCACAAACACTAATAGACATCTGTTAAAAAAAGCAATATAGTCTCACAATGAAAATAGACTTAGCATTAAAACTTCTCTGCCCTTGAAACTCACATTCATTGAAACAGCATTGAAACCCACATCCAAAGAAAATGCATCTGGCCAGTGGTGGATAAAGATTACGTTTGGGCTGTTTTCAAATCATAGGTCCCTTACACTTGAAACAAGAAACATACATGTGTTCTTTGATATACCTTTCTAACTTTATTAAATTATATTCCTTGCATAATATAGCACACTTGTTAGAGCACATTTTTAATTTATTGTTTGAACATTTTTCTAGTAAGCAATGAAACAAAATGCATGAACCAATAATGACAAAACTGCCCAGTTCAGAACATTTCCATCATAAAAGTCTACTCAAACTTCTACAATCCACCAGTATCGGTAAATATGTACAATCTCTGCAGAAGTAAATGTCTTCTAAATTCCATGTTAAAGAGATCTGTACTAGGTTGCTGCTAGCAAACAACTTCATATTTCATTGTTTTGTCTACAAGTAAAGTGCCTGTTGCCCTTGAAGAATAAATTGCCTATGTTGCATTAAAAATGGTAAGCTTAGCTAGTAATATCTCAATAAGGAATGGATGCCAAACTGATAGGTTCATAATTAATAGGTATCTATGCCAAAGGAGAACATTCTCAGGACTGCACCGTCCACCACCTTTAAAAGTATAACACAGTATCAGCAATCCATCTACAAACTGAGGGAGTAGAACCCACAGCCTTCTGCAGCAAAAGCAAGTATATTACCTGTTGTGCTACTAACAATGCAAGTTTACTTTACATAAGCAGCACTAAACTTCTCTTTCCCTGAAGAACTGTGCAGCACAAGAAATCAGGAAAAAGCCAAAATTGATTGGGGGAGGGGGCAAAGGACCAAAACCAGGGATACATTTTAAACATTGCTTGTATAATCTTACAAAATTGCTAGAATAAAATGTGTTACCATGCGTTTCCTAAAAGATAGGAAGACAAACTTAAATGACTATAATTATTTAGTGAATTCAGTTCTCACTGATTTGCCAGAATAAAATAAAATCTATGGGGTTTAACATTTGTTTACTGGGAAAGTCTGACTTGGAATGAAGCTAATTTTCAGCAGATTCCTGGGGAGAAATGCTATAGACACATATCTTTTTATTGTGAGAGGAAACTGGAGCACCCAGAGGAAACCCACACAAAGACAGGGAGGACATGCTGACTCCACACAGAAGGCACTTAAACCAAAAATTGAACCAGAGAACCTCTTAGTGTGAGGCAACAACCTTACTGCTGCACCATCCAAATTTTAGGGACAGACCAAAAATATGAGCCAAACACATTCCAGACATTATGTGAAAATTTGTACAGTTGAGAGCTATAACTCCTCCACACAGAAGGCACTTCAACCAAGAATCAGACCAGAGAACCTCTTAATGTGAGGCAACAACACTACCACTGCACCATCCACATTTTAAGAGGAACAGAGCAAAAGTACGAGCCAAACACATTCTAGACATTATGCAAAAAGTTCAGAGGTGGTGGTATGGGTAGGGAACTCAAGCTCTTGCTCCTTGTACTTACGGTACAGGGTTTGAGCCTGAGTAACCCTAACCACCAGGTATATCTATCTGGGGCATTACACACACACACACACACACACACACACACACACACACACACACACACACACACACACACACACACACACACACACCAATTTATCCATGCCTCAGTTAATGAATATAAAGGCACTGCACCAGTATTTCTGCACAAAATCTATATTTGCTGTCTAAGTCTCCCTTCTCAATGCACCTTTGCTACTAGCTGCTGCTGAGCATTTGCATCTAGTTCTGTTACTATATATTCCTTTTCATTTCTGTTTATAGGTTGTACCAAGCACGTCTATAAATGTATCACTCCTAAGCGGAGACTTCACATAAAATCCTAAGCAGCAGAAAATAAAAGCAGCAACTCAGTCACAGAAAATATAGCAGCTCAGCAGAGACTTCACATAAAATCCTAAGCAGTAGAAAATAAATGTAGCAACACACACACAATCCTAAGCGGAGACTTCACATAAAATCCTAAGCAGCTGCAGCAAAAAATAAATGTAGCACTAGCAGCTCTTACTGTACAGAAAATGAATGTAGCAGCTCTTACTGTACAGAAAATGAATGTAGCAGCTCAGTCACAGAAAATAAATGTAGCAGCTCAGCTGAGACAATCCTAAGTGGAGACTTCACATAAAATCCTGAGGGACAGAAAATAAATGTAGCAGCTCTTAGTGTACAGAAAATAAATGTAGCGCAGAAAATAAATGTAACAGCAGCTCTTACTGTGCAGAACTAAATGTAGCAGCTCAGTCACAGAAAATAAATGTAGCAGCTCATCGGAGAATTCACTTCACGTAAAGAACCAAGCAGACGCAATTCAAATTCCACTGAATGGCAGGCTGGCAGCACATAAGCATGGCCGGCCTTAGGCATAGGCCAACTAGGCGGCCGCCTAGGGCGCCGGTCTAGCAGGGGCACTTTTCCAGTATTTATGTGGTGTAGGTAGATCAGGATGGGGGCAACAGGTAATGAGTTGGGGGGCGCTGTGGAGCCCTTTTGCCTAGGGCACCAGTTGACCTAGGGCCGCTCCTGCACATAAGCATCTACATTAATGGACAATTCCAATACTGTACAGAAAATAAATGTAGCAGCTCAGTCTTCTTTACCTGGAAGGCCAGAATGTGTAGCTCAATGTTCAAGCTTCTCGTCTATAACTGTATCAGCACAACAGCACAGTTCAGGCTTCTCGTTGTCTCCTGTCCCACCCCTCTTTTAAACTCAAAGCAGTCCTCAGCTGAATTCCAACAGGCTAGATGATGCTGACATCACTGCACATGCCTCAGCATGATGACGTCAGTCCAGAAAAAAAATTAAACAATAAAATGCCAGGAAATTCTGAAATTAAGGGGTGTCACTCGGGAATCGTAGCACCCCATTATTTGGACCTCAATAACCGGGGTAAACAGAGAGATTCGGTACAGTTGTACTCTCACTAATGATAGCTTCTGAAGTAGATAAAGATCTATTAATGGGATCACCATTCATTGATTTCATCAAAGCCTTTGACATGGAGAATAATAAACTTTAACTTCATTCACTCATTACAGTGGGTATCAACAAATACATTCTACCTGAGTTCAGAGACTTTCAGTGCTCAAACTGGATCCACAGTTTATTCTTCACAACTGATCCAAGGAGGATCAGAAGGGTTATTATACCATGACCCCCCATTAATATTCCAAAACGTGCATGCTGATTGGCCAGCGTGCACGTTGTAAATCGACTTATACTAATGGAAAAAGGTCTGGTTGCCCGGACTTTTTCCATTAGTATAAGTCTTTTTTTAAAACACTGTCTCGCTATGTTAAAAGAGTTTAACATAGTGACACAGGTTTAAAAAAAGCAATGGAGATCTCCGTTGCTTTTTTTAAAGCTGTCTCGCTATGTTAAACTCCTTTAACATAACGACACAGTGTGTAAAAAGCAACGGAGATCTTGCTTTCTCCATTGCTTTTTTTTTAAACCTGTCTCGCTATGTTAAATGGGCTTAACATAGCGAGACAGCTTTAAAATAAGCAACGGACATCTCTGTTGCTTATTTTAAAGCTGTCTCGCTATGTTAAACCCATTTAACATAGCAAAACAGTAAAAAAGCAACAGAGATCTTGCTTTCTCCATTGCTTTTGGCCACAGCTCTGATGTACTGCGTAGGCATGCGCAGTACATCAGAACTGTCGCGGATGCCAGACAGCTGCGGAAGGGCAGCAAAGAGGCATTATACAATGCCATTATTTAAGAAAAGTAATTGTTTCTTTTCTTAAATAATGTCATAGTATAATAGCAATAACCCACTTCTGGGTGTGGGTAATGCGGGATTTTCCCACGGTTGTCCAAACCACGCCAACCGTGGGTAAATCCTGCATTACCCACACCCAGGCGTGGGTTATTGTTATATTATTTTCCCTTCTGTTAGTCTCTTTATTTATCAATAAACTGCCCTCACATCTCTCATGAAATGAAAAATTCCTTTATATGCAGATGGCATGGTAATGTAAAAGTCCAGTTCATCCCCCAAAATGATTAAAAATGTCTAGAAAATAATGTCCCAACTCTCCCAACTCTCCACCTGGCTTCTCCACAACAAACTCATTTTAAGCAAAAAAGGTTAATCGTGTGATGTCACTTTCCAGAGAAAAAATAACTGCTCTCCCAAAGGCAGTGATGCATTTTGTTTAACAACAATGAACCCACTGAAACTGACTCTTACTGCAAATACACAGACACATGGTTGAAGGAAAATGTAAACTTCTAATACCATGTTAATGCAAAAGCAAAAATCAGCAGGCTACTTTTAGTCAGAAAGAGAGCTTCTGGTTTAAATCTTAACAGAGTAGAACAGCTATTTACAAAGGAGTGTTGTTCAACTAACTCAAATTTGGCTTGCCCATCATAGCAAAAGCCTTAAAGGCAAACCTTACATCCATTCAAACCAACATGAGTGACATCTGTAGATTCCTCAGCTTCAAAGACATTTGAGGAGAAATACAGGCAAAGGCATGCAAGTATGGAAGATTTCCCAATACAACAAATACGAAAACAAAGGGGAATATAGAACAGAGGGTTAGTAAGGTAGAAGTCAAACAAACAGAAACTGAAGTTATGCATTACCTGAGATGTGAAGGATTTAGTGTAGAAAATCCAGTACAGATAATGTCACAGCGTGATGGAACAATGAATCTCCAACTTAAGGAGAAACAAGTGAAGCAAGACAGATCTTTAGAAGAAATATTGACATGGGGAAAAAAGAAATCTGATATGGTGCAATATGTATGCAAAGGAGAAAGCAAAACTAATCAATACAAGAAAAGCAACACCAAAGATATTTGAAGAGAAATCCCGGCATTGGCACCTAGATAGTGGAAATTATCATGAAAAGCAAAGCAAATAAAATAAAAATAAAATAAAACAAAGTGGAAAAAACAATAACTTGCCTTCTGACAACATATAAACTACACACTGGAATTGAGGAACACAGACCCCAGGATTCACGAAACCTCCGTGTAAGAGTTATAACTCTTACACGGAGGCTGCAGTTAAACGGAGTGATGTCAGCATGCTTTGCATATTCATGAGAGCATGCTGAATCACACCCAAGTCTAACACGGTCCGTGTAAGACAGTAGGGGGCGTGTCCGTAGGCTGAGCCCTGCAAGCGGACACGCCCCCAGAAGTGTAAAAGTGCCCAAAGTAAACACCCACAACAGAGTCCACGGAAATGTGAATAAACACAACACAACACATGCCCCCACAGACTATGAACATAAAATATATATAAATGAACAGGTTATATATTTTTTTTTAAATTGTAAAGATGTTTAACCGTGAGTGCGCTCGTTTGCGCGGGCGTGCCCGTAGCGCAGCTACAGTTAGCAGTCGGTGGGAAAGCATATAAGAACTAAATATGCAAAATAAGCCAGGAAGCAATAGCATAGCTGTAGAGATGTTGGCTGAAGAGCAGGCATTCATGGTTCGAGCCCTCACAACACCAATTTTTTTTTTCAAAATAAGCAGGAAACAAGTCCCTGACAAATATGTACACATAAAACCCCAATATATGTAAAATGTAATGAAATAGCCCATTTATATTGAAGACATGTGAGGTAACAAAAGAAGAAAAAATGCCAGATGTGCTCACAGCTGAGCTACAGTTTAACAAAGTGAGTGCATGTGCCCGTAGATGAGCAGTGGTTTAACTGGCGCAAAATGAGTGCCCGTAGCTGAGCAGTGGTTTAACACGCTAAATCTATGTGCCCCTAACTGAGCTGAGCGTAATATGCGTGCCGATAGCCAAATGAGGCTTAAAGCAGCGTACCCAGTTTGCGCGGAGCTGCGCACCATGCAAACGAGCTAACCGACGGGCAACTTTGAGCAAGCCGTATCAAAACTGCCTTTACACAGACACACCCCTCAGCATGTCTAGACATATGAAAAATAAAAAGCACTGGCCAGGTTCGAACCCAGGATACTATACACCATAGTCAAGATACAGAACCACTAAGCCATGACAGCAGTACCTGTAAATGCAATAATAGCTAATATGTAGGAATGAATACAAACTAGAGCATGACAATGCAGGTTTACTGAAGTTGATACAATTCCAAAATGTCCAATCACAGATATGTGCAGGAAAAACGGACTATATAAGCCCCATAGGTGGGAATACACAGCATAAACGATTGTAGAACTGACCTGCAGGCAGAATGACAGGAGTAGGAGAGGGTAGTCACTTTCGAGCACAGAGGTGGGGTGTTGAGGAGTCCAGGTACATGGTCTGGCTCCTAGTCCATCATCATGAGGCCCAACTCATGCAGGGCCAGGTCCTCTGGGGAGCATACAGGGCTGAGGCGTGGGACCGGTTGGCTCATGATCTCACCAGTGCCACAGGGATTCCAAGGACTGGTGAACAGGTCCGTCACCAACATGCGGACCTGAAGAGATGCAAGCAGGACCAACTGAACCTAGGGATTCCAAGGACTGGTGAACAGGTCCGTCACCACCATGCAGACCTGAAGAGACGCAAGCAGGACCAACTGAACCTTTGGATCCAGGAGGCCCGGCAAACACCCAACACCCCACTACTGAGTAAGTAACATTTAATTATGTATGTAAGAAATTAAACTAGCTGATATTATGGAGATGTGTATTCCAATATTACTTCATTTATATTACAGCTGCAGGTGTCCGTTCTGTGAACCGCAGAGCCTATGGCGATAGGCTGGTGCGGTTGCACCACCAGGCAGGTCAGTAATCCACTACCAGTAACTGTAAAGAAATATAAAAGTATGACAGTCAGCAAAAGAGTGCAGTGTAGTCAGTAAGGAATCGAATCTGCAAGTAACAGTGTGAAAGTGTATGCAAGTATTGCTTGATTACAAAAGTGTGTTTCAGCCTGTAAGTTTAACCTAAACATGAAACTGTCCAACATATATTCTGAAATAAAAATGCCCTGCCTGTAAGAAAATAGTACACAACCTGCAGCAGGCTGAAAAGTATAGCTGCAGAAGATGATGAAATCACATGTGTGAAATATATCCCTGTGGAAATACTGAAACATGACAGAAGTGAGACTGCTGGAAAGGATTGTAATAACTACTGGTAAAACATGTCAATAAAGCCTAGAAGTACCATCCTGAATAGTAAAATGAAAGCAAGTGAGAGAGTGCGAGAAAGTGTCATGAATCCAGCAATACAGTAGTAACCCCTGAATAAAGTAGCCTGCAGTCAAGACAGAATGAAATGCATGTGAGATTCAAAACCAAACAGCAAAATCTGTTCAAAGTGTTGCTGCATCTGGAATGTGTATCCCAAAATCTGGATATGTTGCTCTCAGTCTGCAATATGCAGATAGGATGTTTGTCTGATATACCAAACATCCACACTTGTCTACAGCTATATAAAGCAAATGTAGCAGGATGATGTAGCTGAACAAAGCTAGATATGAATGTGTATGAAGAACCAGAAAATGTATATTGATGTTGCAGTAACAGTCCTATCACCAAGTTGAAATAGTTATCATATAGGAAACTGTAGTTAGAACAGTAGTGTGTATATAACTGTAGCTATTAGAAATGTACAGCATATGTATTGTTATTCGAAGGTGTTAATATTACTTTCTTCACCCCACCCTATAACTACATATAACCCATTCCACCCCACCCTATAACTACATATAACCCATTCCACGTGAAAATGGTATGTGCAATCACAATTAACACCCCTGGTCGTTTGTCCTGTTGGGTCATATATATTTGCATGTCTGTTGATGCATCTGCCCTGTTCATACATCCACACCTGATGGCCTGTTGCCATCAATTAACCCTGCATGTTGTTGGACTGTGTATTTCTGTTCAAATTATGCATGTGTTATGCACACTGTTCAATGGTGTGAATATCTGGGTGTTTGGTTAATGGGAATACTAATGCATGCTGTTACAACTAATTGTGAATGGTATTATATGTCACTAACCCAAACTGTCATGACATAATGCAAAATATAGTACAACAGGGAAGGCGGGTTCCAGCGGACCCACCTCTCCCACCTCAGCTGGCAAGTGCACCTGGCACTAGTGCTGAGTCCGGACCCTCCTCCGGTGGCCCTGTGCCACCTGCGGGTGGAAGCGCTGCAGGGGATGGGGCTTGCCCCCCCTCTGCAAGTGTGGCCGGAGGAGAACCACCACTCACCCTCTGTAGCATCCGGACTGTGGTGCGTAGGGAGATTCGGGACTCTGTTCTCGAGCCCCTACGCCAGCTCGAGGCACGGGTGGCATGCCTGTCGCCCCACCTACACAGCCCCCAGCACAGCCCCATCCTGGGCAGTGAAGGAACAGTGGCAACTGCCTATGGATGGGGATATCAGTTCCACTGTTGCCATCTGTGGGCTCATGGGCTCTGGATATCCAAACCTCCGTCCCCGTCAATTGTGTAACCCCACGTCACGTGTCATACACCGCCCCTGTATGCATCTTGTTTGTCGTGTCTGTTTACCTACCCAACCTACCTCCCCAGCTGTACCGACTTCCTTCACCTGACATACCACTCTCACCTGAAAAAAAAAAAAAAGGGCACTCTGTACCCACAAAAAAATTACGCCCCATACATAGCTGCCCATTCCGCACACATATCTACTGGACATGGAACCTATCAACTACAATTGGCTGTACAACAAGTATTATTGTTGTCCTGACACCTCTCTCAGGGGTGGAAGGTTTCAAATGTCACACCAAATTACATACATATGCACAGCTGTTGCTGATGAAGAAATGGGCAGCTATGGGCCTTACCTACATCCCTCCTGCACATCCCAAGCTTGTTTCCCTAATGTCTTACCCTCTTTGTGACCCCTTTTTTACCACTTTCCTATCTCCCCATTTTCTTTTCTTTCAAAGAAAATAGCGTGGGTGTGCGCAAGAGTAAGCACGTTTAAGCGGTTGTAAGTGGGTGTGCGCGGAGCTAACCGCCAGTGCACATGCGTGAGCTCCACGCAAACCAGTGCTAACCCGGTTACAACTGCTTAAAAGTGCCTTAGTCACTTTGATTGACAGGTCCTGTACTCAGTTCAAAAGCAAAATAAAATCCCACTGTGAGTCCCGAACCCAGGACCTTGGAAACAGTAGTCTGCATGACTTACCACTAAGCCATGACTCTTATACAAGAACATTGTGCTAAAATAAATATATCATGTAATAGTAGGAATGAATGTAAAGGGAATATAGATGTGTAGTACACAAAGTATGCCATTTAGAATTACTATCAAAACTAGTGGATTTCCATAATAGTAGTGTGTGAACAGAAACAGCCATGCTAGTTGGAAGCTAGTAGGTAATAATGTCACTATAGCACCTTGCAAGCCACACATACTCAAAGCAGGATAAGCACTGCCCATACCCCACAACCTCTTACAGGAACACATCTGGACCAAGTAATAAAATATGTGGAGCAAAGGCCCAAAACCAGGGACACATTACAAATAATGTTACAACAAACGCAGACAGTTCAGAGAGTAACAGGGTCTGCATTTTGTGGGATGTTTGGAAGGGTATGCAGTCTGAAACTTGAATGTTTGTCACCATATTCTGACTTGAGCCTACAGTGACTTGCCAGAAAAAGGTGTGCATGAGATATTGACCAAAATATGAGGCAGAAATGTGGACAACCTGCAAATATCTGTACACATGATGGGTCTGACACCACCATATTTGAATAGTTAAGAGCCTAGACATAGCAACAGTAAATGACTTACAGGGATGCCCCACAGACCCCATGTGAAATGTACAAACAGTATGCAGAAAGGTGTAACACATGCAATGGTAACTATGGAGTCCTGAAAGTATTCATCACTTGCATGGCAGAAAAAGTGTAATAATACATATGCTCATGCTAACCCACAGTCACAACTGCAGCATACCAGACATTTTAATGGGTGTACCCCACTGATATGTACCATTCCATGAGGCAGACAACAGATGAACCTGAAAGTCTCTGGGGCCTGCTCAGCAGCATACTCAAATACCCTAATAGATGTCAAGGCCCACACCATGGCCAGACCACACTGCATGCTGTAACACCCTAGCAGATATAGCAAGCATTCCAAGGTGTGAATGTACATGGAAAATAGGAAAGCTACAGCAGCACACTACAGTCAAGACACCTAGCAGGCATACAAGTAGTGACTGTAAAGGGCATCTATTGAAGCCTTAGCAACAAAGTGCAAGCAAAAGTGAAAGGAAAGCACACACACACACATTAACAGTAGTAGTAGTTGTAGGTGTCAGTGTACATACACAGTTAGTACAGGAAACTGGAGAAATGAATGGAGGAATGTTAATCTACAACACACCTGGAAATATGAGAGAGATACCAACCTTTACACTCACAGAACATTGTCCACAGCATAACAGCATGGTCCCTGCCCTTAAAATCTGAAAGGGCTATGCCTATCTCACATACCTTTTTATAGCACTGTTCTGAAATCACAGTGAGAACTGCAATCAGTACACAACTGGCTGCATGCAATTAGCAAATGCTGGCTAACAATTGGTGCAGAGGCCATCACATGGGCATATGCAGATACCTACAAAAGTATGCTGTACTCCCAGTCCACACATGCAATACTTTCATTGCACCCTGAGAAGGACGTGAGAGAGAGAGAGAGAGAGAGAGAGAGACAGAGAAAACTGCAATTAAGCAGACACAAACAAATTGTTCAGCACAGCTACCTGAAAGCTGACAACTGGGAAGTGGAGCAGCAGGACAGAGAACCAGACAGCAACACAAGCAGCTGTGAAACACAGGTAATGTAAAGTAATACTATAAAGGTCTACATACTGTGAACCCTCCATATGTGTCATTGGTCTGTATCCATATGTATATGAAGATGTGTAAAGGGCAGGGGACATACAGCAGCTATCAGTGAAGGCTGTACATACATTTGTCTGTGAGAGCATCTATGTGCACATATCAATGTTGGTTGATTGTAGGTTGTAGTGCCATGTACAAAGTAGGTTTCACAGTTATGTAAGTTTAGCAGTATGTTAGTGTGTGTATACAGTATGGTAGACAAATATGTTGATATACCCGTCTAACATATGGATACGTATGTATGTCAACATATGTATGTGTGCATATATATATATATATATATATATATATATATATATATATATATATATATATATGATATGCATATATGTATACATACATAGAGAGAGAGAGATGTAGGAATACATAGACAGATGTAGATAGAACATTGTACAAACATATCTATGTAATGCACACATACAGATATAGATATATGTAGATACATATACATAGACAGACTGATCTGACTATCTACAGGTATGACTGTATATGACGACCTGCAACACAGCTTGTCCCACCCTCTCTGTCACTCACACCCCCTCTGTGTCCCCCCGTCCACATCTATAGCAATATATGTACATCAATATATATATGTGTATATGTATACGGACATATATATATATATATATATATATATATATATATATATATATATATATATAGATATATATATATAGATATATGTGTATATGTATACGGACATATATATATATATATATATATATATATATATATATATACACATATATATACATATATATATATATATATATATATATATCATGTGTATATGTATACGGACATATATATATATATATATATATATATATATATATATATATATATATATATATACATATAGATATATCTATATACATATATATATATATATATATATATATATATATAGAGAGAGAGAGAGAGAGATGTATATAAATTCTGAGTGAGGCACATGTGTACAGATGTATTGCAACAGGTGCCTGGTGACAAAGGCATGGAGTGAACACCAGTGTCAAAACCGGAGTACCATACCACATTCCAGATCACCTACACCAGTAACCACCAGATATGTGATTGGCTGCCCACCACTGCATGTGTCAGGGGTGAACAGGGTCATAAATGTGTACAACAGTGGCCCCAATGATATTCACAGTGGCACACTATCCCTGGAATACCCGCACATGGTATGTGTCAGCGGACATGGTGTGTCAGCTATACCTGCACATGGTATGTGTCAGCGGACATGGTGTGTCAGCTATGGACATGTAGGTCAGTGTACCCCTCCACACCACATAATGGATGCCATGGTATGGACCTCACATGACAGTTACAGATATGGAGAAGGACACAGTGACATGTATAACACTGTCACAATGCACTCAAACACATTACCAATGCACAGTGACTGACAACACCACAGAGTACACATATGCTACCCACATAGAGGTTACCACTCCCGGATTTACATATGTAAATTACACCCATGACAGATGTCCAACAACCATAGTAACACCTCCCACCATCCACAACCTAAATGTCTGCTGTGTGTCGTCCGTGCCACTGCAATAGAGTGCACATGTTGAGGTAAGAGTTCCTACCCACAGATAAGACATACCCTGCAATAAACCACACAGTGTTAAGAAGCAAGACTCTCCATGAGTACATGTCACACATACCCCTGCTGAATGTTAGTCAGATAGATAATATGCCACATGAGTCACCCTGTGTAACTGTGTGACAGCAGCAGGTACCATCACACCACATGTGTCACAATGGTCAGGGTAGCAGAACAGTACGCTGCTGTAGTCCCAGGGGCAATAGCATATTGTATAGTATTGTATTGTAATGTAATGTATTGTGTTGTATTGTATTGGTATGTTGAGGTGCCTCCTTCATGGAGTGGAACCACTGCTGCTGTGCGCCAATGTACAGGTACATATCCTGTAGTCAGGCTAGTGTTACATAGCACTTCTATATGTGTGTTTAGCTCCTGTAAGAGTTTATGTAGCATGCAACTGGGGATACCATCTGGTCCCATTCATGTTGTGTATTCTGCTGTCCTGAGGGTGGCTCTCACCTGGACATTTGTGATGACAGGGAGGTTACAGTCAGCTGGGATAACTATGTCTTATTTTGGGGGAGAGGGCGGGGTGACACCTGCACTGAACCTGTCTGCCACAATGTTGTCGATATCTGTGGTGTCAGTGAAATATTTGTTGTTGTGTACTAACTATGGGCATAGAGGATGGATCCTGACCAGGTTGCTAACATAACTGAAGGCCTTCTGGTTATCTGTAGTGTCCCTCTTGATTTCCCTCTCAAAGTTGCCCATGGATTTTGTATGATGGAAAATAGATCCTTACTAGTGCTGCTCAGACATGCCCTCCCTTTATGGAATTATGCCCTGTCTTGCAGTAGCTTCCATCTTCTGTAATACAATCTGTCTATGGCTGGGGTCCACCAGACAGGATGATGTCCCTTTGTGGAGAGTGTCTTGGCCATATATGGGATTGCATGATCCATGCATTCTCGGAGATGTCTGTAGAAAGCAATTGTGTAGGGGTCAGCATTGTGGGTTGTATCTGCCACTGGCCCAGTGGGCTGAAAGGATACCATGTCACTGTTACAAAGTGTAAAGTTTGTATCTGTAATGTTATGCACTATAGTCGTTTGTGCTGGTGGTGGAGGTGGGATATGTATATCCAGGGCAATCAGTGTGTGGTCAGCTCACAGTAGTTGATGATGTAGGCCATACAGTACCTAGATACAAACCCCCAGAGTGAGGAGGTGCTCTTGACCCGAATCAGTGTTCAGACTGCTGGGGTTTGGTAGCATGTCGTATGGAGTGTGCCAGGTACTGTTGCACAGTTGCTGGCTGAGCACTGATACCTGGCCATCTACATGTGTATCCATCAATAGACAGACAGATGCTACATATGTGAGATATGTTGTATCATAACAGTTGAGTAGCATGTGTAATGTGTGCCAAATTCTGCTGACATATATTGCTGATACCAGGTTATTTTCTTTCTCAGGTACATGGCCCACCCGCGGAATCCCACCTACTCCACAGCTGAGGATGAGGAGATACACCACAGCCTGGTGCGGGATTATGCAATACTCTTTTCCCGCACCAGCCAGAATCAGCAGGAGAGGGCTGCACTGTGGCAAGACCTTGACCGTCGGGTAAATGACATAGGCACGCTTAATAGGACATATGAGCAAATACAACATCACTGCAGTGATTTAATCAGACATGTCCATCAGCGTGCGTCAGATATCCACAGGCAACAGGTTGCCACAGGTGGTGGGGTGGCTACACATCCCCCACTCACCAGACTGGAGGGACTACTCATGAGTGTAGTGGCTCCAGTCCACCAGCAACAACAACAGCAGCAGACATGCATTATGATGGAGGCTGGAGCCACGCAGCAGCAAGACAGTGAACGTGCAGGTAATATGCCATATGTATAGTTGACTGTTGTGTACACTGGTAGTTAATGCATGTGTGAGGTGTGTCCTTGGTTTGTAGCTGTCACCATAGTATTTAATGTGCAAGTATGATATCCTCAATATTAGCAGCTGACCTGTGAAAGGCGACTGTTGTACTACTGACCTGTATCATACTCAGTAACAATGGCACAGTTGTGCCCACTGACATTAGTTTCTTCACGTCTGCAGGACCCTCTGGTATAACAGCAATGCAGCCTATCCATGCTGATGAGTGTGTATTAACAATTCCTGTAATAGTGTTGATAGTAATAGTACTATTTGTCTCACTTAGTAGTGCTCTTTGTATGCATGTAGGTGTGTCTGTGTGTTGATATCACGCATACTGAGTAATGTACAATTGTGTGAAACTGTGTGCATGTGTGCATGTATGCACCTGTGCATGTGTGCATGTGTGCACCTGTGCAAGTGTGCACGTGTGCACCTGTGCATGTGTGCATCACTGGTAATGTGTAGACATTGTAAACTGTGTTTCCTGTTTCCCTCCCACAGGTTCTGTTGCTGCTCTGGTGTCATGTAGCAGGGAACCTGAATCAGGTAACGTGGGTACTGATAATGATGACATCTGTGTAATGGCACAGGAAAGTATGCCAGGGTCCGCCATTGATCAGCCGATTGACAGTACACAGCTGTCAACCCCATCAATGTGCACAGTTATCCTGCCAATACGCCCTTTGTCACCAATGTCCCTAGGTGATGGACAGCATACAGTGGGCATTGACCAGGGTCATGTGGTATCTGTGGCACATGCCTACCCACACAGCAGCCATGGGCATGGCCCAGAGATGGTACCACACAGACAGATGTCCAGGGGTTCTCGTGGGAGCATCCGTGGGTGTACTGCCCCTGTCAGATGTGCCCACAGAGGTCTTACAACCTCAGCTATGTTTCGGGCTGTCATGCAGGCACAGTCACGTATGGAACAGTACACCAGACAGGGTCTGAGGGAGCTGACAGCATGTCGCACAGCCATGACTGACAGTATGCGTGACATTGCGGCTGCCATCCGTGATTTCACTGATGTCATAGACAGACGTTGTGGGGACATATTAGACCGGTTCCACAACTACATGTCCATGAGCCAGGGTGATGGTGGGCAGTTGAGGCATCGACGTGGCCGTATGCCAGCAACAGCAGCAGCTGGCAGTAGTCGCGGATGACAGCAGGGCCGCGGCCGCCCCCGTAGTGCCAGCAGCAGCCCCAGCAATGCTGGGTCTGTGCTGTCATCAGACCACCCCAGGAGACCACGTGCACGTGGCTCTGGCCAGGCCCGACAGGGATCTGTGTCCAGTCAATGAACACCTGCTTCTGATGACAGTACCCAGTCTGGGTTGGTACCACATATGGTCCGTAGCACCCCTGCAAGGCACAGGTACCGTGTCCGTGGCCAGAGACACTGATCTGTATGACCTGGCAGGTACAGTCTGTGGCTGCCCACAAACACCAGTATATGGCAGCCATGAGGTGGAACTGTGTGCATCCATACACACATGCAAATTGACAACACCTAGGGCTACCGCATATATGCACACACTGCATCAACATTGCCCCACCTTCTACTGCTGTCCCTCACCAACACGCATACACATACATGTCAATTGGTGGTATCAGTGGCTGACTCAGGCATACCAAGTTCAAACCCTGTGCATATGATGAAACAATGCCACCTCCTGCAATCTGTAACAACTGTGCAGGTACAGGTTAACATGTTGCTGATGCACAGGGTGACCACATAGATGTGTAGTAATAGTATCATGTTGTTAAAAGTACTGTGTGCTGAATTAATTGTGGGTATATCACAGCATGCCTGATGCAGTAAGTGTGTGATTGTCATGTCCTGTTGTCTATACCCATGGTAAGTACCATAGTGTATCATCTGCACATGTTGGCATACTGGTGGTAATGATGTCAACAGAAGGCTACATACATAGGTAGCACAGGGGATAAGGTAATGAATGTAGTAATACACAATGATGGACAAGTAAATTGCAAGTGGCATGTTGCCCACACTGGACTCTGCAATGCAGATGTTTGAGGATGTTGATATGTGTGCAGTACTACATGAATGGTACAGGACACACAAGAGCACCCTAGCACTGCATGCTCACATCTCATACCATGCTAGACAGCCCCAACACACATAACTAACTGTCACAGGAGGGAGAGTCCCCATATATGTCAGGGATACTGTGGTGGCAGGCCAGGTAGCATACATCCTACTAAGTATGGAACCACTGAGTGAAGGCTCAGTGTCTGTTATTTGACATGTGTATTACTGCAGGTATGAGCACTTGGCTTTCCATCCAGTTATTGTACATCCTGACAGTACATGGTCTGTACACTTGTGTGCACTGAGACTGGACCCTAGCCATCTGACCCGTGTATTTCCATGTACATGTGCATAGTGCCTGCATATTTGCAGTATTACCTACTGGAACTGGTACAGCTGGTTTGTTGTACAATGGACTACATGCAGCCCTGTTTACTGTAGCTTTGTTTGCATGCATGTTTGCTTGCAATTACCCTGGAATACTGATCACACCTGCAATGCATAGTTATAGAGCTTCTGTGGACTCCTAGTGCCATCTGCATAGCTTACTATATGTATGTCCATGTCCCACTTGACAGGATGTCACTGTTTGTCCTGTTCACATGTACACTGCCTGTGACACAGGGCATATGACTTACCTAGCATGTGTCCACGTGAGCAGTCATATATGCTACTGCTAACTAATCACAGGCACTACACCTTCACATATTCATCTTCTGTTGAACTACCTGCTTCGCTCGAGACGGCCTGCACCTGTCACCCCTGGACTTTCAGATATTGGCAAAGGCTCTTGCTACCCCCATAGTGCCTATGTTAGGCAAGGCTCAAATGACAAACCCACCTTCATAGGTATCACAAGGGATAAGAAACTAAGAGTAATGCTACCCAATGCCAGAAGTCTAAACCTCCAGATGCATGCACCCAAAACACTCCTTGGCATGGAGAACATCGATATCTGTGCAGTAACAGATGCCTGGTTCAGGGCTACTGAGAGCACACCAGCACTACCAGGTTTAACCTGGTTGATTTCTTTGAAACAGTCATCAAGGCCATTGACGAGGGGAAAGTGGTTCACACAGCCTACCTGGACCTTGCAAAAGCCTTCACAACAATACCCCACTTGGGCATGCTAGAGAAGCTCACCAGCTTAAATATAAGCCCCTATGTCACTAGATGGATTGCACAGTGGCTCAAGGACAGAACCCACATGGTTAGAATTGCTGGAGCCATGCCAGACTCCAAACCAGTTACGAGTTGTGTCCCACAAGGCTCAGTCCTGGGACCTCTCTTGTTTGGTATATATTTATTGGAGGTACAGGCCAACACGGACGGACTGTGGCTGACCAAATATGCAGATGACTGCGAACTGGCCACCATAATCGACTCTGCAACCAACACAAGCATCTTCCAAAGGGGCATCATAGAAACAGACAACTTGTGCCAGAGCCATGGCCTTCAGCTGAACAGTGTTTAGAAAAGGGAATGTGCATCCTGTAGTCTGTTCACCTAGTTGCCAAAAGGGACATTGTCCTCACATGTACTAACCCCTCTCAGCCAAAAACACACACTTGCCATTTGCAGGATTCAAACCCCTATCTGACTATGTTATAACACTCGAGACGGACACATTAGCAGAGTGTGCTATTCGCATTACTGGTAGGTTTCCCTTCTCTTGCTGGACTTATAGGGTGCTGACATCATCAGTGTTTAGAAAGGGAAATGTGCATCCTGTAGTCTGTTCACCTAGTTGCCAAAAGGGACATTGTCCTCACATGTACTAACCCCTCTCAGCCAAAAACACACACTTGCCATTTGCAGGATTCAAACCCCTATCTGACTATGTTATAACACTCGAGACGGACACATTAGCAGAGTGTGCTATTCGCATTACTGGTAGGTTTCCCTTCTCTTGCTGGACTTATAGGGTGCTGACATCATCAGTGTTTAGAAAGGGAAATGTGCATCCTGTAGTCTGTTCTCCTAGTTGCCGAAAGGGACATTGTCCTCACACACACTAATCCCCCTCAGCCAAAAACACACACTTGCCATTTGCAGGATTCAAACCCCTATCTGACTATGTTATGACACTCGAGACGGACACATTAGCAGAGTGTGCTATTCACATTACTGGGAGGTTTCCCTTCTCTTGCTGTACTTATAGGGTGCTGACATCATCAGTGTTTAGAAAGGGGAATGTGCATCCTGTAGTCTGTTCTCCTAGTTGCCAAAAGGGACATTTCCCTCACACACACTAACCCCCCTCTGACAAACACACACACTTGCCATTCGCAGGATTCAAACCCCTGCCTAACTATGTTATGACACTTGAGATGGACACATTAGCAGAGCGCGCTATTCGCATTACTGGGAGGTTTCTCTTCTCCTGCTATACTTATAGAGTGCTGACATCATCGGTGTTTAGAAAGGGGAATGTGCATCCTGTAGTGTGTTTTCCCAGTTGCCAAAAGGGACATTTCTCTCCCACAGACTTACACACACACACACCAACCCCACTCACTCACACACAGACACTGAGCATTTGTAGGATTCAAACCCCTACCTAACTATGTTATGACACTTGTGACGGACGCATTAGCAGAGCGCGCTATTCACATTACTGGGAAGTTTCTTTTCTCCTGCTGTACTTATAGGGTGCTGACATCATCGGTGTTTAGAAAGGGGAATGTGCATCCTGTGGGGAGGCAGACACCAAGCACACTCTGGCTTAGCTGTCATTCCCTAGGGCAAACAGCCTAGTGTTGACCTCTACACCCATATGTTTAATTGTCAAATGCACATTATTTGTTGCTGGTAAACTGTTTGCACATCTTTATTGCCATAGCATTCCCTGTTTGTATGAACAACTTGTGCATCTGTGGAAGATGTTTGCATATGGGAGGGATCCACTATATCACGTATGTCTCTGTAGTCATTTAACTGTGTGCACTGGGCAGACTGCTGTAATGTGGTTGGTTCCTGGAATAACACACAAAAATACCAGATATGTGTGTCCAACTGCTATTTGGCCTAAGTGTGTGACCATGCTCAGTTCAGCCTTCCCATGGCATGTTGTCTGACATATGTCTCATTTATCAAAGTGTGTGAGCATGCCCAGTGTGAGCATTCCATATGTTGGACTCTGCAGCCCACCACATTTGTGGATGAGTGTGAACTTCAACAAATATCACCCGTTTATGGTTGTGTGTTGTGTCATGTTGTGTAGTTACTGTACAACTGCTTTGTGTGTGAACACAACAGGATTATACTGTGCCTGCAGTGTTTGCATGGGATACTTTGCATACAGTTGTCAACATCCTTTCACACTGACCTAACACTGTAGTACTGTATAGTGTACTGGTAGTACTTTGACTGTGGTGGACAGTATCCTGGGCTTTAGTGCTATCACTGCTTTACATTTTGATAGTGAGCACAACAGCCTGGTTAGGGGCCAGTTGTGTACATCTGACCATGTTGCATTCTGTTCAAATATGAACTACTTAAACCAGGCTTGTCCAACATTGGTAGTGTATTCCACAACTTAGGTGTACATTTGCAAACACTAGCGATGTGCCCTAGTCCATGTCTAATGCTAGTTGGAGAGTGTGTTTGTCCTTCAACACACATTGTAAGTGGAGTTTGCCATGACATATGTCATGGTTACTATACTGTGCCTCTGTCTACCTGTGACATGACAGTGATACCCAGGATAAAGCTACCATCTCCCATCCACTCTAGATTCCTATTGAGGAAGATTGATAAGCGACTCTATGGGTAGCCTGTACTGGGGGTTCACTCATGGGTGGGGGTGGCTTCTGTGTTATGGATCATGCAGTACAGCTTGTCCTATGTAAGTCAGTGCTGGGGTTCAGGTCTCTCATGTGCATAGCTCACTGCCATTCAGATTGTACAAGGTGCAGCATGTTTATTGATACCAGCAACACAGGCAACACATGGCATCTGTGCAAGCTCTTTGATACTCCTGGTGAGGTACTGTTGGGGACTTTACGGTTGATGGAGATGTCTGCTGAGGTACATCCCACAGGGGCTATTGTAGTCAATTGTACCGCTGATGAAGGATGACTGCAGAGCCACAATGACCTCCCCTTATCTAGATCTGACAACCTTCATGATTAGGTGGGTATATGATATGTTTCTGTAAACACTACAGCACATGTTTGTCCAATGCAGGATATCTATCACCTTGTGTCCCCAGGACTCTCATTACATGTTAACTACATAATGGATTAACACCTATGTGGTAATTGGTGGGCACTTACTGTATATCCACGGGGGTTGACTATACACGTTTCTGCAATTAGCTTGCTGACATGACTATGGCACCAGTTGTCTGTTTCTATGTGGCCCTTTTGTGGGATGCTTGTGTCAGCTGGTGGATCATATGTGGTGAGCAGTTTGTAGTCCTCTGCAAACATGTTCGGACACAGTCCTTCCATGTTTGCCTGTACCTATGGGACATATATACCAGACAAGGGAGATCCCAGGACCAAGCCTTGTGGGATGCCAGTTATATCTGGTTTGTAGTCTGACATGGCTGCAGCATGTCTGACCATGTCTGTTCTGTCCTTGGTCTGGTTTGCAACCCCTCTACTGACATAGGAGTTTATATTTAAGCTGGTGAGCTTATCTATAATGAACACGTAGGGTATTGTATAGAAGCCTTTGCAAGGTCCAGCTATGCTGTGTGGACCACATTGCCCTCATCAATGACCTTAATGACTGTTTCCATTGAGTCAAACATGTTTAGGGGCAGGATCTGCACTTAAAGCCACACTGGGTAGGGTCCGGTGTCAGTAGGTCCCCAATATCTTTATGTCTGTGATACATGCTGATCCTTTCCATAGCTGTGCAGACCGAGCTTCTCAGGATTCTGGGGTAGTAGTCTTCAGTATCCATTCAGGCAACACCTTTGTTGAGAAGGACCACTGTTGTTGTACACTGCTCTTTGGGTACATATTCTGTGGTAAGGCTGACATTGAGCAGTAGTGTGGTTTGGCATTCCTTTCATCTTGGAGTCCATGTTGCACTAAGCCCAGGACACCATCTCATACCATTGCTGCTGTGTGTTTTGCTTTGTAGATGTTGGCTGTTACCTCAGCATCTGCAATGTCAGGGGGCCAGCAGTCTGCTGGGATAGATATTCTGCACTGCACCTGTCAGGATGTATGTTGGCAATATGTGTGTGTTTGTGATATTTGTGTGATTCAGAGCATATCTGTGAATTCCCAACATGGTTCCTACCATCAGTTGTGAAAGCCTTGGGATTATCCTTAGTGTCCTGTACAATTTGTATCTTCATAGGTTCATAGGTTCATACTAGGCTATCCACCCTAGGGCATTTGTTAGCCTAGCCAGAGTGTGTGTGGCTTTTGCCACCCCTTGCTATGTGAATATTATGGCCATTTATGATTTGCTTTGCTGTGCCTCTGTCTGGACATGACACAGTGAAGACTCCCAGTGTAACTCTACAATCATCCATCCACTTGGCAAGATTCCTGTTGAAGAGTGTCAGTGAGGGGCTCTGCCTAACATGGAGTGGGATTCTGGTCCAGGGTGTGGGGAGCCTCTGGATTATGTATCTGTCCCACCAGCACATCATTTCATTATTTGTTGAGGTTGACATCTCTCACTCTCACAGCTCCGATGGATTTGAGTTTTCTGGGGTGGAGCATGTCCATTACTCCTGTGTTGGGCATGGCCTTCTACAACAGGCATGCAATGCCTCTGTGTAGGCAGTATGTGACTGCATTCAGCTGGGGTGTCTACAGCCAGGCAGCATATGACATATATTTGAGACCCTTTATCCTCTTGGTGAGGTACCTTTGAGGTCTTTCTAACTGCTGCAGGTGTCAGGTAAGGTACATCCCATATGAGGCATTGTATTAGATTATGGGTGTGATTAGAGAACAGTATAGGGGCACATTGACCTCTGTTGATGTAGATGTGAATCCTTTCCTGATACGGTGTCAAATGTAGACAGTCTTCCTAGCCACATTGGCAATGTGGGTGTCACATAACAGGTTACTGTCCACTTGTGTCCCTAGGTCCCTGGTTACTCCTTCCATACATAATGCTTTACCACCTATGTGGTAATTTGTGGTACCTTGTTTGGTATTTGGTGGGACATTCATACTGTCCAGTGTCTTCAGGACGGCTGGGTGGGGTTCCTGTGTGTGAGAGTGTGGTCTGTAGCATGCTACAGACTGTACAGCAGTCTTGCCTACAGTTAGTTGCACATGGGTGGACTCCAATGCTTTGTGCATTGTCAGTTACCTGGACATATGGGTGTCTGTGCTGAATATGGATACTCACCCTCCTTTTATGTTTTGTTCCAGGTTTTGGGACCATGACACATGATACGTGGTATAACCTGGTAGTGCTGGTGTGCTGTCAGGAGGCTTGCAGCAGGTTTCTGTCACTGCACAGACATCGATGTTCTCCATACTGGGGATGGCCTTGGGAGCATGCATATTGGGGTTTACACATCTGGCATTGCTCAGCATTACCCTTATGTTTCTTTCCACTTATGTTTTCTAGGGTGGTGGGTCAGTCTTTTCAGCCTTGCCTACAAAAGGCTCTATGGAGGTGGCAAAGGCCTTATCCAATATTCAGACGCCCAGGGGTAACAGGTGAAAGCCATCCCAAGAACAGCTGCGTGGCTTGTCAAGCATGACATCCCAAGCAGACAGACATTGGATCCCCTTGGAATGACATCAGTACGTGTGCCACTTGCTATGACTGATCATTCCGTGTTTGTACTGTGGCATTATTCTTGGTAAGGGTAGGATGCTGCAAACGGTGAGTGTCATACCGGCCTGGACTACATAATCAGAGAGCTCATCTATGTCTCTTTTCATGTAGTCTAGGGAGGTACATCTCAGGTCATTCACACCAGCATGGACTATGACTGCATCATATTTCTACTTGCTTTGGAGTGACCTGCATACTTCTGTTATGTGGCGTATTGTGGCAGCCTACAGGCAGCTTACTGTACCCTTTCCCTTGTTCAGTCTGGTGTGTGGGACAGCAGTCTGTCTGACTATGGAGTCACCTATTACAACTGTATCAGGCATGTTGTTTCTCCTTCTGGCTTGTGACTGTTTGGCACACCAGCTTTGTGTACTATGTGTTGCATGTGCTACGTTTGGAGGTTGTTTGATTTGGTGTCTGCTTTAGAGGCCTCTGTTGGTGTGCTGTGTTTGTAATTTGTGCCTCCAGGAATGCTTTTCTGTGTTTATGTCTTTGGTTTGCAGTTGTGATAGGTCTATGTGGGACTGTGTTTGTGGTGTGTGTGGTTATCTTCTCCTCCTGACTAGTTTTGGGAGTACTGAGTTGAGGGAGCTCAGCCTCCAATTTGGATAGATGGTTGCATCTCTCACATATATTTGTATTTCTTGGGTGGAGTTGGGGGTTGTCTGTGTACTTTGGGCAGGTGTAACATTGCCTCAGGATTCACAGATTCAACTTGTTGTGGCTGGCCTTAGTGGATTGTATGTGTGGACATATTTCCATTGCCATACTACTGATCAGTGATTACTTCATTGTTTATGTTTGCTCTATCATGTAGTAGCTTCCTCATTCTCTTGCATGGTTTGGTTATGGCTGGTGTCCACCATGCCAGATGCCTGCGTGTATGGCATTGTGTCTTGTTTTAATTTAGGATTGCATAATCCAAGCATTCCTGGCAGTGTTCATGGAATGGCTGTATTACAGGTTCTGAGGTGTGGCCCATATTTTGCACCTGCACAGGACCTTTAATGGATTCCACATCAGTTTGGAGGAGTGCAAATATTGCTTTGCACATGTTTTCCACTGTGGTTTTCTGGCCAGGGACTGTGGTCAGGATTTGTATATCCAGTGTGATTACTCTATGGTCTGGTTTTACCAGTGAGCAATACACTTCTCGTCTTGCCATCCAGTACCCATGTTGCTGATTATCACATCCAGTATGCTTACCCCTCTTGTGGGACTGGTACATTGTTCCTGGGCCTTTTGGTTTATGGATTCTATGAACTTTTGTCCTACACTGTTGGAGCTAGTATAATGCTCCCAGTCTATGTCTGGGTATTTTCAGTCACCCAATATAATGTGGTTTGGAGGACTTGATATATTCATGTATTCCAGCATAGGCCATGTGCAGTTCCTGGTGTTGGGACAGTAGTCTGTAGCAGGCTATAAACTGGGGGGCAGTTTTAGCCACTGTTACTTGACCATGGCTAGTCCATGCTGCTTTTTGTTGTGGTACCAACATGGGGGTGTGGTTATCCTTGACAATTCTTGCTAGTCACCCTCCTTTTGTAGCTTGTTCCATGTTTTGAGGCTGTACAGCACAGTATGAGGTATAACCTGGTAGTGTTAGGGTGCTGTTGTGAGCCTTGGCTCAGTTTTCTGTTACAGCGCAGATATCACCATTCTCCATACTGGGTGAGTTTAGACTGCATGCATCTTGCTGTTTCGACTTATCCCTTATCTTATTCTTATCCCTTCTGATACCTATGGAGATAGATTTGTGTTTTGAGCCTTACCTATTCAGTTTTGAGCCTTACCTATTCAGGGCACACTGTGGTTAACAACAGCCTTTGCCAGTATCCATATGGCCTGCACTGATAGGTGCATGCCAGTCCTAGCAGGTGGTGCATCATGTCATGCTCAGCATGTCATCCCAGACTGGCACACATTGGATCCCTTTTGACTAACTGCGATACTTCCGTCAATTATTGCACTTGATCATCTCATTGCCATGTTGTGGCATGATGCTAGGTGAGGGAAGGATGTTAGTCAGGGTCCTCAGGTGTGCATATAGTACATGGTGTTACATTACTTAACACATAGCATTCATGCCTAAGGTGGTGCTGCAGGGCTGCCTCTGTCGGATGCGCGTATTACACTTCCCTGTACATGTTTGAGAGCAGGTTGTGTCATGTTAGGCATCCCTGTTACTATATGAGTGAGTCAGAGAGGGGTAACATTCCCAGGGTTCCTACTGAGCCAGTGTATGTGCTATGCGTTGCCTCTTTACCAAGGCCAGGGCATACTGGGCACGCCTCCTTCTGCCTACTGGGGCAGGCTCAGGTTGTTCCTCCTCAGAGTCACGCTCTGCCTGTGATGGCCTTGGCAATGGTGAGGGGCTGTTTGGCCCGGCCCTATGCTGGTCCTGCTGCAGCTGTTTTCACAAGATCATATTATGTAGCATAGCATATACCATGACAATTTGGGTACATGTAGTTGGTGTGTACTGCAAGGCTCCACCAGATGTGTCCAGACACTGGAACCATGACTTGAGCAGCCCAAACACATGCTCTATTACATTACGTGTTTGTGCGTGTGCCTCATTATGGCGTTCCTGTTCAGGTGTGTGTGCGTTTCTGATGGGTGTCATCAGCCATGGCTCCAGTGCATAACCTGCATCCCCCACTAGGTGTCCATGCGGGATGTCCCCATTGGCAAATGTCTGGTACAGCTGCGTCAAATGCCAGATGTGGGAATCATGGTAGCTCCCAGGACAGCCAGCACACACATTCATTATTATGCCCTGGGCATCACACACAACCTGGCAGTTGATGGAGGGGAAGCCCTTGCGGTTGATGTATGCCCTACCCCGCTCACCGGCTGGTGCTTTGATGCGTATGTGCGTGCAGTCTATTGCACCCACTACCTCAGGGTATTCCACTATTTGCTGGAAGAGATGCATATTGCTGGCCAATACCTCACGGGCATTGGGGAAATATACATGATCACCATGTGCTGACATGGCATCCAGGAACTGGTGCAGTACCCTGGAGGCTGATGCCTGTGATATCCCCATCATATCACCAGTTGATCTCTGGAAGGTACCTGTTGCTAGTATTCTTAGGCCAACACATACCTTGGTTTCCACTGGGATGGGTTCCCCTCGGTTGGTTCTGTGTGTGAGGCGTGGCCTGCACAGCTCCACTATTTGCTGCAGGAGGTCTCTGTCCACTCTATAGCGCTCTACTATCTCCAGCTCATGTAACCCATGGTAGGTGACCCTGGGCCTGTACACTCTTCTCCATCTCCTCACTGTGGGTTGTCTGGCACCATCTGCATTGTCACCACCCTCAGAAAGTCGCCTATGTCTCATTATGACAGCTATGGCAGCCCCTAACATTTCTGTTCTGAGTTCAGCTTTTTCAGTTTTCACTTCTGATAACGTAACTCCTGTCTTGCAGTGTCTCTTGAGAGAAACATCCTGCACTGCTGTTTGCAGAGTTTTAAGTGCTGGGCTGGGCTACTATTCTGCCTGTGTAATTTCCTGCATCTAATTGTTTTCACTTGCTAGCTTTAGCAGTATTCCCTGCTAGCTTCCTACTAAATCTGTTGCTTCCTTTTTCCTTTCTGTTTCCTCAAGGTGAAGCCATGTGTAAACCAGCAGAAACACGCTCACAGTGGCTTACACGCGCGCACACATACTTACACGGTTCAGAATCTGCTTATTCGGATTAAAACGTGTGCACGCCCACGCAAACAGTGTTAAACATCTCCCAACACGCTCCCACATGCTCAGTCTGTCTTACACGCGCACACTGCCTTACTCGCGCTTCATGGCGCGCACACGTGTGCATACACATCCAGCAAGAAACTTTGGTGTAGGCAACAGTGTACACCTTCCATTTCTTGACTTTCTCATGCTTAGTTAGTGGCACACCTCCTTCCATGATATCTGTTTGACATCTGTCATGTAACTCTGACCTCCAATGAACTGCATTTCTTTCTACCATTCCCCCCTTGTGATGTCACCTATCTCCTACTCTGTTCCTCCCCCTTCTGTAACTCTTACACTACTCAGACTGTGCTCATTTGCTATGTGACAGTGGAATTCAGTATCCTTACACTCATTTGCATCAGATTGCCTACTAATGCTTAGTTACATGTCTTAGACACAGCTTCCCCCCTTAGCAACCACTACACGGTGGCCATGTTGGTTTTGGTCTGCTGGTCCCTGCATTGACATTCCATGTATTGCATAAAACCTACATTTGTAGGTTTAAAACCTTCGTTTTTATGTTTTATACAGCGCAGCCGTTTGCGCTGGGCTGCTGGTTTCACGAAAAAAAATTATATTTTTAATATATTTGCATCAGGTTACTTTGCCAATGGCCACATATTTGGCCATTGGCATGTTGCCTGACACATATGCACCCTTTATTTGGAGCTGACATGGCTCCATTACAGTTTTTGCAGAAACATACTCAGTTGTCAACTGAGTATTTTTCTGCAGTTAAAACGGCTCTTACACGGGCTGTTCTGGGCTTCCTGGATCGCTAATCATCCTCATTTGCATGCTATTCAGCTGCAAGTGAGGTGATTAGCTTATCCACGCCCACTCCGTGTAACAGCCATTTTAGCTTGTCTCTTACACGGACTTTGGGCTGTTCCTGGATCGCGAAGGCTGCATGGAGTCTTACACTACTCTTAGACTCCATGCAAGCCTTTGTGAATCCGGCCCAGAGTTTATAGTCATTTACAAGAAAACTCAGTCATGGCAACAGAACAAAAGAGTAATAAAAGAAAGTCGTATGGAAAGGATCATTTGATGTTAAATAAAATCATAATGGAGAACTGTAAAAAGAGGAAGAATCTAAATATGGCATGGATAGAGTATAAAAAAGTATTTGACAGTATCCCACATTCATGGATAAAAAAGTACTTAAAATGTACAAGATACATCCTACACTGATCGATTACATTGCAGTGACCATGAAACAGTGGCAAACCACTCTACAGTTAAGCCATGACAAAGGACAAATTATTATTCCAGGGATAAAAATTCAAAGGGAGATATTCCAGGGTGACTCTCTTTCACTGCTGCTCTTTTGTCTTGCCCTTAATCCATTAAGCTGTCTATTTAACAGATTAGGTCATGGTTATAATTTGGCTCCCAGAAAACAAAGTGTAAAGACTCATCTTCTTTTTGTAGATGATTTAAGACCATATAGTTCATCAGATGAGGAAGTGAAAAAACTGCAAGTGGTCAAAACTTTCTCAGGTGATATAAGAATGTCATTTGGTCTTGATAAATGTGCAAAAGCAACCTTTAAAGCAGATAAGCTGCAGCACCAAGAAGTTATTAGTTTGGTACAATAATGTTCGATTCATCTTAGTCTATTACATATTAAATTATCTGCCTGGATTCTGATACCTTTTAGGCATCTCTTTTTTGAGGATGTGTAGCAGGTACTAAAGGAGGCAATAAATCCTGCTGTTAGAAAATCTTATATTGACATTTGGAAGATGTTTCCAGTTGGAACCTGCCTAATAACCAGGGCACTGTCTGGAATTGTACCACAGGTGCTGAAATATTTGTGTCCTTTGACCTTCATACTACCTTGTTAATGTACATCTTGCAGACAGTTCAGCACATCTGTCTATAAATCCTTTTCTTTCCTCAATGTGTTGTTAGTAAAACAGTTTCTGCCAAGAGTGTTTCACCTGTGATCCCATTGTCAACAGGTTGCTCCTTCCACAGATCTTAGCTTTCTGCTGGAAAGTTTAACCAAATTTCCATCTGAACCTGGGCATCAGGCACATTTAAGGTTCATTACATGGAAAAGTGCTTTGGAATCTGAAAGATACATATCTTAGTTGCAAGCTCTCTTGGTGGGTAAACCCTGTTGAGTCTGTATTTGGGATAAGATATCTGTAAGAACAAATCCCTCATTTATGCCCACAGTTGTTTAAGACTCTCTGAATCAGGCCATCCATCTTCTGGTGTTCTATCTTAATCCTCGGGTCCATGGAGAAAGGATTTCACATACTCTGGATATGCATATGGAGCTCAGGTACTAACATGACAGAACCAAGTCCTTTAGAAAAGCCAATCAGCTATGTATTTCTTATTTTGGGACTCTGAAAGTACATCATGTGCCAGAGAGACAATTTACACTTGGTTGTCCTTGGCTTTTGCCTTTTGTTATACTCTCACCCCATGATAAACTACTTCCTGGCAGTGTTAAGGCACACTCTCTGTGGGCATTGTCTTCTTTGATGGCATATTGGAAAAGGACAGACTATAGAAGCTTTCTAGAGACAGCTATGTGATCCTCTGTATGTATCTGAACAAGGAATTACATACTGGATTATTTGCCTAGATTTAGGACTGGCTTTGCTAGAGCCAATCTCCAAGGGTTCTTGGATCCATATTCTTCCCCCTCCCAGGTTGCTTAACCTATGGTATTTTACCCTTTGGTTACTACAGCAATAGGAATGATGAACATAGTACAGTTGTGTAAGTTATACCTACCATAACAGTACATCTTTTGAATTTATCTCTGCTGCAGTAGTCACACCCCCCACCCCCCGGTGATGTATTGGATTACTCTTTTTTAATTGTTCAGCATAAATATATTACTTCTTATCTAGCAGACAGGAAATTCCTAAAGATTTGTCAACTGACTGCTTATTTTCCCTCTACAGGGCTGGCCAATCAGCAGTCAGAGTGGATCTGAGGGAAGGACCCAGATCTTTTGGGAGCTGGTTGTTTTCTGTACCTTGGGCAAGACACAGCCCATATGCTAGTGCAGCAGTGACTGAGTTCAGACATGTAGTGTCACTGTTAGGTGTAACTTACATAACTGCACTTTACCTTTCCTGCTCCTTCCCAGTTATCTGTACACTCACTCACCTCTTTAACCATTATTAGTGTTTCACTTACGTTTTTCACTTTAAACCCCATGCCTCTTCATCCAGTTCTTCTGTCATAATTCTTTTGTGAATAATCTTATCATAATTCTTTTGTGAATAATCTTAATAAATAATATATAGTCAGTATTTCCCATTGTAATTGGTCTCCAGTTTTTATTTCTCCCTATTCACTTTTTAAATTAAATTTTATAACACCATGACAGATCTCTTCTTCTTTTATACCTTTCTTCATCCATTCATTAAATAATTCCAGATAAAAATATAATTTTCATTATCTAACATTTCTTTATAAAAAAATACCCTAATTCATCTGGACCTTATGGGGATTCTTCTTTACATTCCTTTAAAACATCCTCTAAATCTTTCCTCTCAATTCTTTTTTTTTTTCCATTTCTTCCATTTTCTCCTTTTTCATCTTCTCTACTTTCCATACACTCCATCTTAAATTCTTTTTCTCATATCTATTCTGTACATATCTTTCAGCTCTTTCCATAATTCCATTTTGTGCATATTTTTACTGCCCTTTCCCATCCTTCATTACATTACGCTTTCTCTCATTGTATTTCAGCTTTTACAGAAACTTGAGGAAACTTCTTCTTTTCTCCCTTTCAAATAATACTTTTGTTTAAATGTCATTCTTTCCATTTTTTCTTCATTGTATTTATATAATTTCTTTTTTTTTTTCTTCTTCAAGAGTTCCCTCGCCCTTTCTCCAGTATTCACACATTTCTGTTTGCTTATCATGTCATTTTCCTTCTACCATTGCTATTTCTCTACTTTTAAGTATATTTTTAAACTTTTCTTTATGCACCATCCACCACATTGTCAGACTTCCATAAAACGGTGTCATCATCATATGATCTTCAATTACTGCAATTTCTTCCTGTCAGACTTTTTTAACCCTTTTCCTTCCACTATTATATATTCATTCTCTCCTTATTATTGCCCATACAGCCCTATGATCTGAAACTTTGCTTCTCTAATTCCATCTTTTATTTCTTTCATGTCATTTGGCACTCTGACCCCTATGTGCAAAAATGGGTAGAAAATGGTTGTGGATGGATGGATGTCATGGCAAATCAGTAGTTAATAAATCTACAAGGATATTCTCTCCCTTTACCAATTCTTAACCTACCATTATTTACTACCTCTCCTACCGTTTTTACTTTTGTGCTACTTCCCTTTCTCCTTTCTTAAATTACAACTAAAATATCCTACCACTACAAGAGACATATTTACTATCACATAATTTTGAATTTCCCTCAAACAATTGTTTTCTTTTATCTGCATTTGCATACACATACAATACCATTATTTTAAATATTTTCTACCTGTGTTTCATATCACACACTAAATAAGTCCCTGCTAGCACCATGATTACATCTAATATTTTAATCTCTTTGTTTTAATACTGCAGTACCTGAATATGTACTACTCCCTAGAGTCCACATGAGTTTGAATAGAGTGACGGGGTCAGAATGGAAACATGAAGTCAGCAAGAAGAGGAAAGTAATATAAATTCATGCTCAAGTTTTGATAAGTACCTTTACATAACAGACCCCATTTTTACAAATTCTCACCAAGAGTATATATATATATATATATATATATATATATATATATATGTATACACACACACACACACACACACACACACACACACACACACACACACACACACATATATCCACAGCCCCTTTTTTCCATTTTTGCACATGGGGTCAGGGTGCCATTTTAACAGTGACAATCATCCAGAGCCATGGTTCACACTGCTGGATGGCTAGCCCTGCTGCAGCTGTTCTTCCATACCACACACTCACATACACACTGTATACCCTGGAGAAAAGTAGGTTAAAAAATAAAAAAGAAGACTGGGTGCACAGGTTCCAAGGTACAAAAAGGTCCTGGTCCTGGTTTCTTCACTGGTGCCAAGACTGGAAAAAAAGGCAGTGTATAATCCTCTGGACATAGAACATTCCTACCACAGGGTTAGGCCATACTCTGGGTATGGGTACGGGATGGGTGTCCCCCATGATAAAAGGAAGAAGTAGTCCACAAAAGAACAAAAACTGACATGCCAAAAAAGAGGCATATGAGATGATAAAGTAGGCTGTTGAAGACAAGAAAGAAATTATGAATTATTATTTATTATTTATTTTATTTATTTTACATTTGTTGACCGGCAGTGTCCAACTGGATACAAGTCCATTTTCAGTGGAGGCCCAGGGAGAAAAACTCCAAGAGTACAATTTATTACAGACACAAATGTAAAGACATGACTATATTTCTTAGTAGCTAGGATACATTCATTTGTTACTATATGCTACTAGCTTTTGAAGATATCACAAAGCATGACAGTCTTGGAATAGTATACTTTCAAGGGAAAGAAAAAGAGAAGACAAGATCCATGAGAGTAGGTGTTACTGGATATGGATGTGAAGGACATCAATATGATATGAGATTTGATTTATGAGTTAGGATACGTATACTTAGTACTATAGGCATTAACTTTAGGAGATAGTGAAAAGAACAACATTCATGTGGTAGTTTACACTAACTACTAGAGAGTCAGGGTGTGCAATCGTTTAATAGTGTTAAGTGGGTACAGAGGTCTGAGCTGGTTGATTTGACAGTCTTAAGTAAGGCGAAATTTCAGAAATGAGATATTAGCCAGGGGGGGATGCAAGAGCATAGTCTGTTATTCATGAAGTGAGCTTCGACTAGGCTTTTGAACTGGGTTGTGGATTTGCCTTCAGTTATGTGGGCAGGAAGGGGGTTCCAGGTGTTTGATACATAGTGGCTGTAGACAGACTTACTTGCCTCATTGCTATATTTAGTTACTTTGAGGAGGTTTTGTGTGCTAGACCTTAAGGTTCGGGTAGTGGTATAGGGCTGAAGGAGATTTTGTAGGGCTGGGGTGTTATCAGGGTAGTTTATTATTTTGTGGGCTAATGCTAGTTGATTGAGTTGGAATAGTACTATCATGCAAGAAGCCCAGAATTTCCGGACATAGGATATTTAGAAAAATTAATAGAAAAATTAGAAAAAAAAAATAAAATACTTGCACAAGAAAAGCTGCCAACAAAAAAAATATATGTTTTTTAATGCAACAGGTCAATAAAAGACATTATCTAGGAGAAGAAACACTGGACACCTGGAAAAGGAAGTGACAGAGGAACTGAAAAAATAAAAAGAACAAAAAACAGGTTTTTGAAAGACATGAAAAAGAAATATGGACATGGGAAAGAAAAAGACATCTGATGTACTGCAATATGTATGCAAGCAGAAAGTCAGACTAATCAATACAGAAAAAGCAGCTCCGAAAAATACAGGCAAAGGTACCAGGATATGGAAAATTTCACAATACAAAAAATGAGATTACAAAGGAGGAATGTAGAAAAGAAGATTACTGAAGGAGACATTAAACAAACAGAAACTGAAGTGATGGACCATCTGTGAAATGAAGAGCTTAGTGTCGAAACTCCAACACAGGTAGTGTCGTAACATGATGTACCAGTTAATCCCTGGATAAAGGAGCAGTGGCTGGAGTAGGATGCATCTAAAAAGGATTTGACACAGGTGATGCTTTGGAGCTTCCTGGAGAAGACTCACATGAAAGTCTAGAAGGGGAAGGAGCAGGTAAAAGTGGCAACTCTGATGCAGTTGAAGTTACAGAGTAATGGGCCAATGGGTCTCCAAATGGAGGAACAGCTGATGAAGCAGGATGCAGCTGAACAGGATATGTCACAGGAAGATGTTCTGGATCTTTCTATAGAAAACTTGAAAAAAAAAAAAAAACAGAGAGCAAAGAAAATGTTCTCAGTACAGAAGAAAATGATCTAAGGGAAGACCTGCGTAACTTAATAGAGATGGATGCATGTATTAAAATAGATGAAAGAAGCAGATTACAGAAAATAAATAAGATCCAAAATGTTAGAAGATTAGTAACACAGAGGAACATGGTTATCAGGACTTTTAAGAGAAATTCATGTGATATAACAGCAATAAACAGGATATATTATTGTGCAGCTAAAGTAATAATGAATAAAGTGTTACCATAAAAATATAGAGTAACAAATGAAGGGTAGGGAGCAAATTGAATGCCAGCATGGAAGCACTGAATAGAGAAGACTATAGAGAAGTTAAGACAAGAAGTACCTATATGGCAGTTTGCTCCAAATGCATGCAGGAAAACACTCCTCTATCTGGGAGTTAAGGCTGAGGGTTAAGGTTGTAAGTAAGCTGTAATTCCTCGGGTGCAGGGTTTGATTCCCTCAGCCCTTATTTGCCTACTGTGTGACCTTGAGCAACTCACTTAAGCAGATACTGCTCTCAGGTTGCCTCTAAAAAGAGACTGTGCGTGTCCAATAGCTCTACTTGGTTAACAAATGGGTATTATTAAAAAGAGGAAATTAATAATCAGAGCAGTGCCCAGTGTGAGGTAGGTGAGTAAAAGATGACGATGTAGAATGAGGAGAGTGTAAACTTGACTGAATTTATGAGAAGGTGAAAGGTTGGGACTTGAAACCGTATATCAGCATACATGTGTTGAAAATAGATCTATAACCACCTTTAACATGATGTTCTATGACAATATAATAACAGCTATAAATGAAAAAGTGTGCTATGATGTAATTTATGTAGACTTGACTTCATCAATTGATAGGGTCATACACAAAACCCAATCAATAAAATAGTACAACTAGATACTGATGTAGTCTTGATAAGATGGATAGCTGCATGGCTTACAAATGGGACATAGCAAGTGTCATACAGCAATTGGACAGGTGATATTCTAGGTTACAGTCAGGGCCCAAAGACAAATTATGGTCCTTAATGCAACAGGTCAATAAAAGATATTATCTAGGTGAAGAAACATTGGATGTCTGGAAAAGGAAGTGACAGAGGAATTGAGAAAATATGAAGAACTTGCTAAGGTTGTATCTTTCAGATCTATGTTTTTCATCTGATGGTGCTGCAAATGTATGTATTTATGCAAATGACCTGAAATGGGTAAACTGATCACCTGTTACAGTTAGTGCATGTCTGCAAAAGAACTTGACTAAATTGACCATTTAGGTACATGACAATAATATGTTGATACATGCATCAAAAACTGAGCACATCAGATTTGGGAGACAGATTGAAAGGTGAATATGTAATATATAGCACATAGTGAAACTGTTGATTCATTTAAAGACCTGGGTATATGGATAGAGTTTTTCTAATCATATCAACCAATTGGTTAATGACAGTTACAAAATTATAGGTTATATAAAAAAAAATTATAAATCCTACGAAATCAGAAATGCCAAAAGTATTGTCTGCTACTTGCATTAGACACAAACTTGAGTATGGAGTAACAATATGGAAACCTTATAAGAAGACAAGCATGAGTAAACTAGAAAACAGTAGAAGTATACCAAGGGCATCTATGTATGTAAAAAGTTGAGTTATTATGAAAGACTAAAATACCTGAGTTTGTATAGTGTTCATATAGACATTTAAAAGGGGACCTTCTTCAGGTATATTTTGTATTTAGAGACAACTACCCAGGGGCGGCTCGAGGCATCGGACTGCCGGACTGCAGCCCCCTCAGTTGTTTTTGGTCTTGTGTGTATCTTTTAATTTAATCATTAAATTAAAAAAAAAAAAAAAAGAAATCTCTGTTTTTTCACTTTAAATTTCGAGTCCGCGACTTGAAAGTACGCGCATGCGCATTGCACAGCTTAACCGCGGTTGTAAACAGCTTTTTTTTTTTTTTTGTTTACATTGCAGCCCGGAGGAGCACATAAGGCATCATTGTGATGCCCAGAAGTCTATGCGGCAGCGGTTCCAAACCGCATAGACTTGGAAGGGGCTCGGACTGCGACGTCCGCAGGCACGTCAGTCATGACGTGCCTGCTGAGTAAAGCCTAAATGCTGCGGATTGGTTGTCGCTCTCTTCCTGGGCTTTATGTGCTGGGAAAAGAGCAAGAATCAATCAGTTCAGTTAACTTAGCTTGCTTTGTTGTGGTCGTGGATTGTTTCGTGTCACGTCGTGATCATTTTACTTTTTTTTTTGAATTTTTATTTGTTTTGTTTGATTGAGGAATCGGTTGTTTTTTGGGGTGAATTTTGTAGAAGAACAGAAGAAAGAAGAAAGAAGAAGAAAAGTACAGAGTGAAGGTGCTGGTGCAGAATTAAGTAAGTAACACACAAATGTAAATCAAGTGCTGTGCCTTGTATTATTTACTGTGCCTTGAATTCCCTACGTAATGCTGCTCTACACCTGTAATTTATTTGCAATTAGCTTATCACTGAGGCAGAGCTGGATGTGTGTGTGTCCGTGCAGTTATTAGATCACTGAGACAGAGTGGCATGAGTTCAAAGTGAGTCAATAATGCCCAAGATGACACACGTTACAAGATTTATCTTGCAGACCGAGGTTGGATTCCTTTAGTTTCTCTGGCAAATTGTGTGATCTGCAGAAGTCTTTTAACCACAGGCAGTGTTCTTTGATTTACTTTGAAAAGAAAAATGTTATGTCAAGTAACTTAGCTTAACTATTTTACAGATATATTAAAATGTACCAATTGTATATTGAGTTAATGGTGCAAAGTTCTAACTACTTAAAGATGTAGCAAGAGGCTATTTAACTGTTTACACAAGACAGCAGGTCAGTTCAGTTACTTTTATATACAACGAATTGTATTTGAAAAAAAAATATTTTACTATAGTAGAAAAAAGTGAATATTCTTATTTTTAGACAACTCTATACTAAGGTCATCACATACAGGCAGCACACACATTTTAAATAACAGGAAAATACAGCGACAGCCGTTGATGTACTGGTCAGTTTATGCAGACTGACTTAGCAAACAGGCACTTTCCCTAGAGGTAATGCTACATCCATGATAAAGATGCCAATTATCAATTTTAAAGGGAAGCAGCAAGCATATCTACAAAATCTGAGGTATAAAAATGATTACATTACAGTTATGACATCATATAGGATGGCACAGTGCATTTTTTGTCAAAAATGATATTATACAGTGCAATTTGTTTATTATAAAAAGTTAATTAATGCATTTAGTATAAATATTTGAACAAAACTGATAGATATTGTGGGGAATGTGAATGCGTGATGCTGTTGTGGAAAAATATTCAGCTTTTTATTAAAAGAGATGGACATTAGTACGATGTGAAAAGCAATAAAGAAGAGAAAAAAGCTTCATTCCAGTTAAGTATGATGGGTGTCAAAATTGATGAGTTACTGCAGAGATTGTATGCACTAGAGAAACCCACTTCTAGTACATTTAATAATAAAGTGACAACATAAACTCATTTAAAATGAAAGATGCTAATGGTTTGTGAAATATTCAAGTTTTCTCATAAAAAGGTGCATAGAAATGCAAATATGCCTTGCTATACTGCAGCATCATACAATTCACAGTTTATAGATGGATTGAAATATTAATGGACTAATTTTACTGTACAATGTGTTTTAAATGAGTGTTAGCAGATGAAGATTTAGCATTAGAACATGTCTTAAACATTGCAATGGCAATACAACAGATAACATAGATGTCTTGTTTGTGAATGCCTGTCTTTGACTTTGATGAAGGAAATGTTCTGAATTGGGCAGTTTTGTCATTATTGGTGCATGCATTTTGTTTCATTTTTTACTGGAAAAATATTCAAAACAATAGGAAGGTGTATCAAAGAGCGTATGTATGTTTCATATGCAAGGGGCCTATGATTTGAAAACAGCCCAGAATTAATATTTATCTGCCACTGGTAAAATGTATTTTCTTTGAATGTGGGTTTCAATGCTGTTTCAATGAATGTGAGTTTCAAGGGCAGAGAAGTTTTAATGCTAAGTTTTTTTAGCAGATGGCTTGGGGTTTGTGCTATAAAATGCAAAATAAAACTTTCAAATGAAGTCCAAATCATAATGGAAGTAAATCAGTATGCACATTAGTGTTTATGGTAATTGGAGTGAAATAGCCAAGTAATGGGATCATTGGAATGGCTGCAGGAGGAGGCTCCATTTGTGCATGATTTTGTGAGGGGAAGGGCGGCAAACTTAGACAGCCCCAGCTGAACTATACCTCCCAACTGTCCAGATTTTCAAAGAATGAATATATTTTTGTTCCTCATAAAATTTGTGGCAAATCATTTAGGAATTAAGTCACTAAATGACACACTGAGTTTCAGACTTCATAACCAATGCATGCTAAAGTAAGACTTGTTCTATCAACTGTCTCAGTTTATACAAGAGCAATTTTTAGTACTGTTTATATGTTCCCCCAATATATTTGGCCTTGTCCAGATTTACTGCATTAACAGGTTGAGAGGTACATACATGCAAATTGCTTTATAGAATTAGGCATAGCCAAACCTCTCAACTGTCCCTGATTTTGGCTCAAAATGTTGCTCTTCCCCTAATAATCCCTCAGCAAAATAGCAATTTTTGAAGAAAACATGGAGGGTTTACAATTAAGAAATAACTGTAATCATAGTTATAGATTACTTTTTATTTCAGAAATGCATGTAGATTCTTTTATTTTGTCAGCTGCTCAAGTTAGCAGTACTAATATTAAAGTGTCCCTTCTTTGACAGGTTCCCAACTGTATTGTGTGGCTATTTTATATTTTTACATCACATTTTTGGTCCATTTTTCATAAATTGTGTTTTTTTTGGCAAATTAGTGGCAAATCATTAAAGACTGAAGTTAGAAAATGACAGACATTTGAGTTTCAGATTTCATACCATTCAGAAAATTCATACTAATGCAAGACCTATTCTATTATCTTTCTAAGTTTATAAGAGCAATATTTTTTAAAATTGCCCTTATTTTTAGGCCTTTGTCCCACTTCTTTGTATGGCTTTGTCCATATTTCTTGCTCTGAGGTTGAGAGGTATGACAAGTATGTTAGGGTCATCACAGTCAGCCAGAGACATTTCAAATTGTGACATACTTGTTGCACCCCACTCCCCCATGTAGTGACTCTGGATGTGTCGAAGCAAGGCAAGGAGTAGTTATGCAGTGTAAATGTGCAGGGTATCCCCCCAACCAAGGTAGACACAAGTACATGAGTGGCTTTTCATCTGTCCTTGATTTTTGCAGAATGGTCTGGTTTCTGTCTTATTTTTTGTACTGTTGATTTATGCTTTTTACTCAGTGCCTGTTGATGACCATCAGTTGAGCTTGGCTGAGATTGTAAGATGCAAGCAAGCTTTAATAAGCATACTGTTAAAGAATTTCCAACATTGAAAGCCTTTCTGTTGCCATGTAGAGAATACTTAACTAGATAATGTATAAGCCTTGGGTATTGAAATGCATATGACAGTATTTGTAATAAAGGACAGGATTACATTATTTTAAGAAGCTCATTACATTTGGAGACTTCCAGTCATCTCTGCAGGCTTTACCTGTAAACTGAACAGAATGCCAATCGTGTGGTCCATAGCCTGTACAGTAATCCTCTTAAGCAATGTATCTTGAACTTATTTCTTGTTTGCTGTTCATTTTTTACTTTGATCATGTTTTCCCCATGAAACAAGTAGATAGTTGTCAGGCAGCAGGTCTTTTTTTGGATAAGGAACATTTTTACAAGTGGGGGCATCAGAGATTTCTACTTTCAGCATGGTCTTTTTTTTGGATAAGGAACATTTTTACAAGTGGGGGCATCAGATATTTCTACTTTCAGCATGTCACTTGGTACTTCAATAAAGCTGAATATAAATTATAATTAGAACTGCAGTGCAAGAAGTGGTTTGAGTTGAGTGCTGCTTGTTTTTCTTATACTTGATTTTGACTGGCATTCCATTAATGTATTTAAAAAAGTAATTTTATTTTTTCATGCCTCACAACCTTTTTGTTTCCATCTAGATATTAAGTAAGCTGTCATGAAGCCAATGCATTGAAATATTTTTATTCTTCTACACTTCATTTTGTCTTGATTGGACTCTCATAATGATGGTTTGGCACCCACGGCAGTGTATTTAGTTAGTTTTTTGTGGTTTTGAGCATAGCTCCCCCCATTTCTACTTGGCCACACCCCTTCCCATTGACCCCACCCATTCAGCTGTCTCCTGCAGCCCCCCTTTGATTTGAAGTCACCAGCCGCCACTGCAACTACCTCTGGGAATGTTTGGGGTTATCAACAAGTAGTAGAACATCATTAGACAACCTATTATGTAGCAATGAGAGGTGTACTAATTTGTTCTCTGAGACAGCATCTGATGTATGGAATAGACTAAAAGATTACAGTAACTCAAACACTAATTAGATATTTTTAAGAACAATCTGGATACTTATTATGGGAACAACTTTTTTTGGTATAATGCCCATGCCTGAAATATTTGTATGTATGCACATATGTAAGACAACAGTATAAATGGAATTATAACATAACAGACTAACTACACATCTGAGTGGTTGGAATACGTTACAACATTTCTTGCATTTACAATACCAATTGCATTCTAATAGCATTATAATTAATATTTTTCCATTTAATTGATGACTTTAAAACATTTTATGAAATATCCACTGTTAGAGACTCGTGTTTAAGCTGTTTCGTTATCAAGTATACATCTGATGGCATGAGGTGATTATAAAAAAATCAGATAAAGCTTCTTTTTCTCTGTCTGTCAGTTAAGGGATAGCTCTCTTTAAAATAAAAATAAATTATTTAAATATCTCCAAATGACTTACATTCATGGGGGCAGAATCCATATTTTCCATCTTCATCAAAATAGTATGTTGTTGAGCACCACAGAAAGCCATCATTCCGACCTTCAGATGTACAGCTGGTATACTCTTTTCCATTGAAGAGGAATGGGAATTTACAAATTTCTCCATCTGCATTGCCATATTTCACCTTTACAACTGCAGTTATAAGTAAAAAAGTACATGTAAGCATATCAATACAAGAAAATACCAGGATCTCTGTGTTAATAATGACTGTATTATGCTTTACATCATCAGTGTATTGAGTTTTCTCAGCTCCTCCATCAATGATCACTGTCTACACAACCCATGATACTCTGTACTACAGTGTATCAGTGCTATCATTTCTATGCAGTATTTCACATCTTCTTAATCTTAAATATTTCAATGTCTGCATGTCTGCAGCTGTTGCCTCTATGCTTACAAGTTTAATGGCTTATTAAGTTCTTCATTTCACAGATGATCTATAATTGCACAGAGAAGACACAAGCACATTGCCATTCAGAGAGGCCTGGTACACAGCCTTGAAAAATGAATATGTCTGTCTCGTTAACATGTGCTTCAGCTACAATGCAAGGAAACATCCATTTCTCACTTGTCCATGTTTTATTACCATCCACATATGCCTTAGTCATGTTCAATCTAATTTCCTTAGCTGTATTACATAAATGGATTTTTCGGCTTAGCGTGTCATCCTAAAATGAATACATATCTCATTTGTAACCCCTGAAATAAAAGAGGTTTGCTATGTAGGATACTTTGTTCCAACTCCCTTCCCTCTGTGAGTCTGAGTGGCAGACAAACCTTGAAGCTATGCATTTAACTTCTTAGGATTCAGTCTGGGGATCACCTGTTAATCAAGTCTCAGTGCCCAGAATAATGGCTGACCAAGGGAGGAGTAGACATAGGAGGAAGAACTGTAGTCATCTCTCTTTTCATCCAACACAGCAAACTAAACAGTTCATCCAAGAAAAGAGTAAGGATTGTGTGGCAGGTCTGAGACAAAAAGACACAGTGTAGAAGTGTAAGCCCATTGTTTCATCTGAGTCTTTTGGGATTGTATTTCTTAGCAGGGATTAATTTCAGAGAATTTTCAGAGAAATTGTTGCAAGAGTAAAGTTGCAAATTTGTAGGCATAGGCATTGGAAGGATACTCATACTCAAAATAAAGTGTAGAAATCTTGATGGATGGTATCATATGTAAGAAAGTAGGCCTTGGAATTAGATTTTGCCTAATGAAGTCATTCTTTGAACATGTGTGTGTGTGTTGGGGGAAGTGTGTGGGTAGGTATATGTGTGTCATGCAAAATGTGAAAAGGATTGACAGATGAATATATATATATATATATATATATATATATATATATATATATATATACACATTTATATATATAAATATATATATATATATATATATATATATATATATATATATATATATATATATATATATATATATATATATATATATACAATCTATGTATATTTACATACATACATATATGTATATACACACACACACACACACACACACACACACACACACATATATATATATATATGTGTGTGTGTGTGCACACACATGCACACAGGCGCGTGCGCACACACACACACACACACACACACACACACACACACAGCTATATAAATAGGCATATATATTAGTGCATTTTAAAAGTGATTACTGACATAATATAGCAAAAAATAATAATGCAAATACTTCCTGTGACAGTTGGGCAAAAAAGGGCAAAACAGGATAGTTGGTGTGTTGTATCTGAGTTGTTGCCTAGATACATTTCTTTTCTGTGGAATGAAATTTGGGATTGTTTAGTTTAGTGGCTGCATAATTTTTAGTCACTTATGGATAAGTGAAAGAGGTATGATTGTGAAGTGAATTTGGCATTCTGTTTGTAAGGTCTTAACAGGGCATTGGCATGTTTTCTGCCTTGTGTGATGACCCACCACTCGTCCAGTAATTAAGGCACCTGTGGGGGGGACGTTCACTGAGAGTATAACAGGTACACACACAGTATATCCAGATGCAGCTCTCTGCATCAAGTGCAATTTCCCTTATGAGCACACAGAGACAACAGGCACTCCAGGGCTGGTTTCTCCCTCATCCTCCAGATCCCCAGTAAGATTCCTCACTGGCACAGCTTTAGAGTTGAGATTGCAATACAGTGACTGAGCCAAGACCTCCAGCACCCTCTCTGTCCAATCAGTGCTTTGTGTCCCTCCCCAAGTAGCTAACACGCATCTTCTTTTAGGTTTGATTTACACACACACACACACACACACACACACACACACACACACACACACACACACACATATACACACCTAGGAAAGGATGGCACAGGTTTACTAGCTATGCCCCTTTTTGCCCAGACTATAAGGTAGTTTCCCCTGCCACCATTCATTCTTTATCAGCTACTTTAGGGCCCTTAACAAAGGGTATCCAATTTTACTGTGTAATATTAATATAAATACAAATGGTAGTTTGACCAAGAACAAGGCTATTAGGAGTGGCACACACAGTGTCACCAAATAAATATGCAAGTACTCTCAAATCTTAAATATGTTTACACAGATCAGCCACAATGAAAGCTTAAATATATTTAATAATAATAAAAGAACAAGACAATACTAAATATATATTCACAGTGACATAAGAGTTCAAAACCACAGGAAATATTTAAAATAACATTGCAGTACAAGCTCACACAAAGAAAGAAAAACAAAATCTAAACTAAGCTTTGCTATATTTCTGACTGTATCTAAGAGAGTTATAATGTTCCCTAAAAACTTACTATTAGAGCAAGGCAGATGATGTGAATGGTTCTTGTTGTCAGGTCCAAGACCGAATGCAGAATGCACTGTCTCACTAAGAGACTTCTCAAAATAATATCCAAAATATTACTGCTGTGATAGTTTGCAGAATGACATAATTTCTGGTCATCTGACTTCTGGTTTCCAGGCAAAACCCCATTGCTGAAGCTAGCAGTATTTAGCATCTGCCTGTAAAAATACTCATACAAGGGCTTTTGCTCATTTTTTTGGCAAATGCTAGAAGTAATAAAAAAATTGCATTACTTCATGCTTCCAAAGTAGCAAACAGTTCACCCAAAGGCAATATAGAAAGCTTCCCAATACAGATGCTGTGTCTCTAGCTGTATTGAAAACTTGAGAGCTAGCTTTTTTATGGTGTAGCCTATAAAGTGATTTACTTTCAAATATTTCTAAAGTTTACTAGACTGTGGTTAACCCTCTGTATTCCCATTTCTACTGTTAAAATTTATACATTTAAACAGTTGCAGTAGTGCATGTATATTTCTGTTCTCTTCCAAGGCACACTACGGATACATCTTAAACACAGCACTTTACAAATGTTTGTTTTTACCAGGCTGTGGAGTGTTGATTCATCACTGTGACAAAGCAGAAATTTCCTAAGACTCCAAGAGCAGAATAAATTTTGTCTTACATTTATTTAATTGAATTGCACTTCTTACTGCTTATAATTGTGCTACACAGCTAATCTACTACATTTTGCACTGCTATAAATTTTCTATACTGTTTTAACTATATTTTTAATTGCTAGATAGTGTTTCATTACTGAAATTGCATTTTTATTGAATTACTTAAGTAAACTGCTTTTCATATTGAGAGTTATATTTTCTGTTTGTGAGTGCTCTATTTGTGCTTTTCTGTGCATTTTTTGTGAGGTTTTTGTGTTCTAGTCAGATAGCATAGTCTGAATAGGGGCCTGCTGTTATCCAGGCCCTATTGTTTTGTTTGTTGAGTTTCCTGTGTTTCTGGCAGCCATCTTCTGCTGATAGTGTCATGTCTTCTCTGTTAGTGAGAGTAACAGGGTTCCTTGACCTTCTGTAGCATGAGTGATTGGTTGAAAGAGCAGGGGCTAGAAGGACTGGTTAATAATTTGAGCTTCTAGATTCTTCCATCTTTTCTGTTATTTAAACCCTGTGTCTACAGGGGTCTGTGCTTGTTTTTGCCAGGCTGTGGAGTGGTGATTCATCACTGTGACAAAGCAGAAATACCCTAAGATTACAAAAGCAGAATATGTTTTTTCTTGCATTTATTTAATTGAATTGCATTTCTTAATGCTTATAATTGTTCTATACAGATAATCTACTACTTTGCACTGTTATAATTCTTTTTTACTGTTTCGCTGCATTTGTGTACTGTTTTATACTGTTTTAACTGTATTTTTCATTGCTAGTCTTTCATTACTGTAATTGCATTTTATTGAATTACTTATCTGTAAACTGCTTTTTCATACTGAGAGTTGTATTTTATGTTTGCGAGTGCTCTATCTGTGCATTTTTGTGAGGTTTCTGTGTTCTAGTCAGGTAGCATAGTCTGGATAGAGGCCTGCTGTTATCCAGGCTTAGTTGTTTTGTTTGTTGAGTTTCCTGTATTTCTGGCATCTATCTTCTGCTGATAGTGTCTTGTCTTCTCTGTTAGTGAAAGTAACAGGGTTGTCTGACCTTCTCTAGCAAGAGTGATTGGTTGAAATAGCAGGGGCTAGGAGGACTGGGTAGTAATTCAAATTTCAAGATTCTTCCATCTTTTGTGGTATTTAAACCCTGTGTCTACAAGGGGCTGTGCTTGTTTTTACCAGGCTGTGGAGTGGTGAGTCATACTGTTTTAACTGTATTTTCATTGCTGGATAGTGTTTCATTACTGTAATTGCATTTTTATTGAATTATTCAACTGTAAACTGCTTTTTCATACTGAGAGTTGTATTTTCTGTTTGTGAGTAGCTAGTAGCTGCATTATAGGTTCCCACCCTCTCTCCCTGTTGGTGTGTTGTTTTTATACTTGGTGACTTTACAGTTGCCCACCCCTACTATAAATCTGATCTGGGACACTCCTCCCAGTCTAGTGTCATTAGCTCATTTTACCCAATACAGAGAGAACATTTGAGAAGGCCAACCCACTTAGCTTCTTAACCTTGAATTATATTCTGTTCCTCCTTTCTCCTTTTCCATTTTATATGAAAAAAACTTTTCTAGAATCTACCATTGCTAGAATCTCCTTATGCTCTGACTGTGCTTCTCAAAAAATCTGTAAATATAGAGCTCATAAGTATATTTTTTTCACTTTTTAACTGTTCAGAGTTTGGCCTTGTCTTAATTTTAGTTTGACTGAATTATTTATATATTTGCTAGCATTGTTTTCTGATAATCTAAGTGTCTCCGTTTTGATTTCTTCCTAATTTACTGCTTTCTGCACATGTTTTTAGTCATTTTTTAATTTAATTGCTTTTATTTAAACTGCATTTGCTTTAATACTGCTACACATTTAAGTGCACTGCATTTGAATTGTTCTTACTGCTGTTTTTGCTGCTTTTCTGTAAAAAAAGTTCTAAGCTTGTTTCCCACTTTTCCTGTAACTAGTCTAGTCCAGATACATATTTGCTGTATCCAGGACTGTTTGCAATCTTCTGAGCCCCACCCAAGCCTTTCTGTGTTAGAGGGAAGCATTCTAGCTTATCAGTGGGAATGGTAAGAACTAGGTAGCCTATCTACCACAAGAGGAGTGATTTCTGGCCCAGGATTTGTAGTTTATTGGCTGTTTGGGCAGTTTTTCTATCACCTACAACTTTCTGGTTGAAATGCCTGCATTTGCACTTGTTTCTCACCTTTCCTGTAACTAGACTAGTCCTGATACAGATTTGCTGTATCCAGGACTGTTTGTAAGCTTTTGAGCACCCCCCCCAGGCCTTTCTGTGTTAGAGGAAAGCATTCTAGCTTATCAGTGGGAGTGGTAATCACTAGGTAGCCTATCTACCACAAGAGGAGTGGTTTCTGGCCTAGAAATTGTAATTTATTGAATGTTTGGGCAGTTTTTCCATCCCTTTCATCTTTCTGGTTTAAAAGCCCACATTTGCATGGGTTTGCGCTTGTTTAAGCTCCGCTCAGTGGCGCCAAGCTGAGGTAAACTATTACCAGTGCCAGAAAGTCTGCTCTTCAGTTTTTCTCTTAGATCTTGCTCATTCTTTCTCTCTTGCACTTCAAATAGCCTAATCGCTTTGCACTTCAACAGGTTTTTGTAGCAATTATTATAGCACATTTAAGAGCCATCAGCACTAGTTGTTCTTCACAGACTCCTGGCAGGATTAAAGGGCAGTTCCCTGTGCTTTCTCCTATTAACCTGGTGCACTTGGGCATTCTGAGGCAGTGTAGCAACTACCTCATGTACACAGACAACCCTCTCCTCTTACCTCCCAACACTCAGACTTGTGAGAGATGCACTTATATCACCAAATTGGAAACTATGCACTCTCCAGCCAAGACCGGACTAGCTGATCAGGAGGAGAAGGTCAATACTTGCACAGCACCATGTGGAACACAGGAGCTTTCAGATTATGTGGCCCAGGCAGGTATGATACTAGCCCTGAGCAATATCCTACCATCTCCCAGAATGATACCGCAGTACAAACAAAAAATGATTGACTTCAACAATTGGTTAAGTTTCTGGTGTCATTCCAAGGGGATCCAGTATCTGTCTGCTTGGGATGACATGACTGGCAGACCTCGATGCTTTGCCAGAGATGGCCTGCATCTATCACCCCTGCGTTTCTGGGTACTGGCTAAGGCTCTTGCCACCCCTATAGTGCTTTTTTAGGTGATGTTCCAAAGACCAAATTACCACTGTAACATCTAAAAATAAATGCAATCTGAGGGTCATGCTACTCAATGCTAAAAGTCTAAATCTCAAGATGCACTCACTCAAAGCACTCCTCAAAATGGAAAACATTGACATTTGTGCTGTAACAGAGACCTGGTTTAAAGCGGCAGACAGCAGCCCTGCACTACTAGGCTATAACTAATTTCACACCTTTTGGCCCCAAAACATGGACCGAAGCTCCAAAGGCAGTGGTGTCTCCATATTCATAAAGGATATACACACCTCCAGACTAGTAGCCCAGCATAATGTATCCGAGATAGGTACAACTAACATTGGATAAGACTGCGATCCAGGTCATAGCCTGCTATAGGTCCCAATCCATGTCCCTAGACTCTCATGCCACGTTCCTAAGCACCCTGGAATCTATCAAGGTCCAACCCAACACTCTCATACTAGGAGACTTCAACTACCCCCCATCAACTGGGAAAACTAGTCTAGCACCAATACACTGGCACAACGCTTCCTGAAATTCATCAGTTCTAATGCTCTGGACCAGCTCATTCTGACCCCCACTAGAGGAAGCAACATCCTTGACCAGGTTATTACTAACATGGTTGACCATTCCTCTACACCAATAGTCAATCTCTCCCTGGTCAGATCAGACCATAAACTAATCACCATGGAAATCCACATCTCACCCACACCCCTTGCAAAGGTAACCACCTTGAAAAACTTCTCCAAAGCTGACATTGGACTCCTAAAAATAGAGGTGGCTAACTTCACGGTACCCATGCCAATGGAAAATAGCTGCATGACTGCCGAATCATTCACCAGTGCACTGTACGAACATGTACATAAATGCATGGAACTAGCCATACCCAGCAGAACCAAGGCACTCTCCTCCTCCAAAAAAGAAGCCAATCTGGTGGTCCCCTGCCATTAATAAACTCTACAATAGAAGGAAGAAACTGTTGCAAAAGGTGAAGTTCCAAGACTGGAACATCTCTCTTATTAGCCTCAACAAAAAGTTGAGATCCCTCATCAAATCCTCTAGCGCCAGCTATGAAGGCAGAATTGCAACAGACACTAAAAACAATCACAAAGCCTTTTATAATTAAATCAAGAACTTACTTCTCAGAAGAATCTACTTCTCAAATGTCCAGGCCAACACAAAGGGACTCTGGCCGACAAAGTTCGCAGATGACTGCAAGCTGGGAGCCATTATTAACGCCCCAAGTGAAGCAGACATCCTACAGAAAGGCCTCACTGAGACCAATGACTGGTGTCAAAACCATGGTCTTAAGCTTAACGCCAAAAAATGCATCGTCATCCCATTTGGTAAAAACTCAGTTCCCACTAACTACCACATCAATGGGAGCCCACTGAACACTGAAGGTGTTATAAGAGATCTGGGGATGCAGGTTGACAGCAACCTCTCCTTCGACCACCACATTGCCACTGTGGTCAGAAAGTCCTTTTGTGTGGCACATCTCATTACCAAGGATTTTGCATCCAGGAAGAAAGAGGTCATCATCTCTCTCTACTCTTACCTCATTAGACCAATCATCAAGTATAATGCCCCATTTGGCATGTACCTCACTAGACACGTGCAGTAGCTGGAGAGGCCACAGAAGTACCTCAACGAAGAGGATCCTAGGCATTAAACACATGTACTACAAGGACAGATTCAAAAGACTCCAGCTATTCTCTTTCTCATATTGCCTACTTAGAGGCAATCTCTGCTTCTCTTACAAAGCCATGTCTGACCCAGCTCTGTTAGAAATGCTACATCTAAAGAAATCCCAATCCCTCAGCACCACACACTCCAGAAACCTCAACCTCATTATCACAATCAACAGAACATGCTGGAGAGACAGGTTCCTAACCCAGGGACTGCCCATGCTCTGGAATCGACTTCCCATACATGTCAAGCTGAGCACCTCATTGTCCCTCTTCAACAGAAATTTTGATGAGTGGATGGGTAATAGAAAGTTCACCCCGGGGATCACTCCAGTGGCTCTACTTGGAAATTAATGTCGGGTGACACGATGCCAGGGCACTTCTATGGGCTAGGCTTGTTAAGGCTCCAGGGCCATTAGCCTAGTACACACTTATGAACCTTTTCAGCACAAACATCTATACAGAGCAGTTTGCCATACATATGATGTACCATTCTAATACATTTGTAACACAAGCATCTTATACAAACTAGTTTGATATTCACAAATGACACATTATTTACAGTAATAAAGAAGCTATGCTGAATGTACCTCCTTTTGTCACACCTTGTTATGTACAAAATGACTGAATTTAATGTGGCACAGGAAGTAGTCACAAAAAGCAATCACAGGAAGTCAGAAGTCTCAGATGTCAGTAGTCATCTTAGCTATTATTTGCATGATTTAAATGCATTTTAAATCATATTGTTGAAAGGGAGCATCTTTGTATAAAAATTATACATTTTTAGCTATTACTCTATTGTTAATAGTATGATTTTATCTTTTGCCATGGTGTAGATGGAGACATATGTATGAAAGTAGGATTTTAGCTACAATGACCAAAATAAAAGAAAAACGGAATGAAGGAGAGACAGGGAGAGGTTCTAGACAGGAAAAGGTTACTGCTAACAATGAAGCAGTTTCCAAATGTAGAAAGCAGGAGGCAGACAGCAGAGCACGTTCTTCCTTGCATATTAACACCATAGTCATTAGTTAGCAGTTGTTCATCTCCCTTCATTAAAGGGTGCATTGGGATGCCTCATAGCATGCTAGCTTGGATAGTAATCTTTATGACACTATACTTGTATGGTAGCAAAGGTAGGTTAGGTAGCTGCATTCATATGGTAAGCCAGGTTAGACAGGATGATCAGTTGTATGCATGCAGTAGGTAAGAATTGAATGTATCCTGATGCAGCATTGAAAAAAAAACAGTCTTGCTTTCCAATGACGGTATTTGAAAAAGGGGGAGGCAGTAGGGGAAGTTTCAGGTAGTGGTCAATAACTTAACAGTCAGCCATACATTTCTCTCTCAAAAACACAAAAAGAAATGTTTTTCTTTCTTTGGGTGGATGCATACTGCAGTAGCTTACAGGACTACTACTGTGCGGTGACTGAGTGTTTATGTTTTACTTCCAGTAGCAGTCATGACTGAAGTATCAGAGATTGAGTCCCTGTAGTAATTTGTCAAGGAGATTGCTGAATTTCTCAACAGGCTTCAGCAGCTGGCATTCCTCAAGAAAAAGACAGAAAATGAAGAGGCAGCAATCTAGTCGATAGAGAACCAGTGATAAGCAAAAGCTAGTGAAGACCATATGGAGGCAGAGTTCATACTTTGTGCTGCTAAACAACTTGGGTGTAATATCACCATGTCTCTTAGGCAAAGATTTGTGATAAAAGATGCCACCTATGAAAATGACTTACAGAAATATTTAGACCTGTTTGCAGTTGTTTAGCGAACACAGCTTTAGGCAAGATGAGAATCAGATTGAGATTCAGAGCTGAGCAGCACTACACCAGTAAATAAGAGTCTCACCCACCGGGGAGGGTCCACTGTCACATAACAGCTTCTAATTGGGGTCCCTGTACTGCCTCACTGAGGGTACTGTCTTGAAAACCCAGGGCTTATTGTTCAGAGAGCTGGTAGTGTGACATTAGTAGATAAGAGTCTCACCCATCGGGGAGGGTCACACTATCACATACAGGCATCTAAATGGAGTCCCTGTACTGCCTCAGTGAGGGTACTGTCTTGAAAGCCCAGAGCTGACTGTTCAGAGAGCTGACAGTGTGAACATTTTGAGTTCACATTACTCAGACAGTAGGAAAAAATGGAAAAGAATATATAGCTGTATATGATTAGCTGAATCAGAACAAGAGTCCAGAGGATTGTAGGGCAGGAACAGACTGTTGCTAAGGATCTTACAGCAGTTATTGCATGACTAAGAAGGTGGAAACCTGTCAGATACAGATTCAATACAATACAGGTTTATATATATAATGGGTATACTCAATGAGAAAAAAAAAACAAGAGCTGGCAGTTTCAGTGCTAGCTTATTTCTTCATGATTAAAGGTGTGCCCATCGCTTAGTTACGGTTAATGTAGCTTAAATGGCTGAAGAGGATAACAAGGAAGATATATGCAAATGAAGCAGCATAGCAATAGTGTAGTGGGCAGAGCATTCGCCTTACGAGCAGGCATTCCTGGTTTGATTCCCACTGCAGCAGATTCCATTTACCATGGCAAAGCACGTTATGAGTAATAATTATGTTGCATAACCCACTAAATAACATATTTTTATGAAATGGAGTACTGCAGTAAATGCATATGTGAGGTATCAGTGTCATAATGAATAGTAAGCAGGTTTAAGCAAAAATAAGCAGTAGTAAGCATATTTAAGTGCTAGTTAGCGGGTGTAAGCCCGTTTGCATGGTGGTAAGCAATGCCTACACTTGCTAAGCAATTCTAAAGCTAACTCCTTGTAAGCAGATGTAATGGCAGGTTAACAGTGCTTACCCCCACGCAAACCCGCTTACAACTGCTCAAAAGTGCCTTAATCACTATGTATCCAACGGCCCTTGTTCTGGCCATCAACAAAATAAACAACCATGCAGGTCTCAAACCCAGGAACCCATACACCATAGTCACAATAGTTAACCACCAAGCCATCACAGAAGTACAGAAGAATGAGGTATCAGCAAACAAGTCCTCACCATAGTAAAACCAAACTGAACCTGTGAAAGGAATCAGTATACAGTTCTATGTTCCATAACCCACAACATAACATAAATATGTGAACTGGAGTACAGCAGTTAGCCCAGAAGTGAGGTGATATTGTAATAGAGTGTTAACGTCCCCAGTAAAACACAGGGACCCCATAGAGTGTACATACACATTATTCATGGATACCTGGCAGATATATAAGATGCAATGAATAAGAAATCAATGCCAAAAAGGAAATATAATACAAAGCCTAATGTAAGCAATGCTAAGCATTGCACAGGCCAGCTTAGGAGGTATAAGCAATGTGTAGACCACCTAAATCAATGTGCCCAGTGGTATACCCCTTTAAACATTGCCAACCCTAGGTTAGTAAGTTTGCCCATAGCTTAGCCTTTTCCAAGACCAGCCAATCATGGAAAAGTGTGGGAAATTGGCCCTACTTAAAGCCAAGAGGCGGGAATACATATCATAACTGGTTGTAGCTTCCCTTTGCAGGCACTATGGCAGTAAGGGGAGAAGGTGTGCGCTTCCGGGTGCAGCACTGGTGCATCCAGGAGTCCAAGGTCATGGCAGGACTCCTAGTTAAAAACCATGATCAGAGACTGCTGCAGAGACAGTACCAGAGCTCCCAATTTAAGGCGGAGGCCTGGGACCATCTCGCCCGCGACCTCACCAGTGCCACAGGCATATCCCAAACTTGTGAGCAGGTCAAGCACCACTATGTCGACCTGAAGCAGCGTAAGGGGGACCTCTTAGAGGAGTGGTTCCAAGAGGCTAGAGTGTCAGGGGATGTTCCAAATGTGTGTAAGTATCACCCCAGTATGTGTGTAATAATTGCCAGCTCAGGTATATCATGGATAGGTATGGCTAAATATTCCTCTTATGACACCCGCAACTGCTATGGAGTGGGCTGCGAACCAGGAGGCCCACATCAGTCACCTGGCGAGGTTGTGATGTGAGGCAGGTCAGTAATACTCATGCATTTACTGTCATAGGAAATAAAAATCAAAGTAGTAGTAAATAAGTACTGCATACACTACAGAATATGGCATTAAGAGTCTCATATTGTTTGTAAGTCAATAAAAGTGTAATAAACTGACAAAACAGGTCTAACTCCTGGACTGCATGTGTATATCCTGGTATCATACAGTAATGTAGATATGCAATCATGTCACAGTACTGTAGTATTAAGCAATGTTACCCACACTGTGCACCATAAATTGAATGTGTGAGAATGCCTGTATATGACAGGTGTAATCCCCAGAGGCCATGTAGTACAACTGAGAGACACATAGACAGTAAACAGGGAAAATGCAGACAACAAAAATTGAATAGCACATGCAACTGGGTTGTAAACTGTTGTTTATTTTAGCACACACAGCCACGGTTCGATTCCGGCCAGTGGTAGTAGTCTGCATACAGAATCATTCCTTACAACTGTACAGATATGTCCAGAATGTCTATTAAAGTGGCCCATATATGTTGCCTATCAACGTGTCCCCCTGGGAAATCAGTGGGATGATCCCAGACATATAGGTAGCAAACAGGAAATACAACTGATTGACACACAGCTATGAGAACAAAGCTAGCACACTAGCAACTCCCCAATACCTTATGTGACTAAGAAGTTACGTATTTCCCATTTATACCTCAACTTGTCAAGCTGTGGTCAGAGTATGTACAGTAACAGAGTGAGATGTGTGTGCATAATATTAATGTAGAATCTGATACTGTGTGCGGGAACATTCAGGTAATGCTAATAAACATTCCTCCCACAGGTCTGTCAGATACCAACAGTGTGCCCAGAAATACAAGAATGATATACAGCTGCTCTGAATAATGAGGTATTACACATCACTGTTGCCCACACTGTCCTACAACATAAAACTGTTTAGGAAATCTGTATAAGAGTGTTGTAATACAAGGTCAGAATGCAAAAGCACAGGGGATTAATAAGACAGAAAGCAGATATGAGATATACATCAATATCTATATAGCAAACACAACTGTGATGGACAGTGTTTAAATTGTAGCAGACACAGCTATGGTCAGAATCCTGGGAGTGGAATTAGGCTACATACAGATTCATACCCCACAACTGTACAGATGAGGCCAGAATGTCCAGTATATGTGCCCATATCTGCTGCCTGTCCCCCTGATAAGTCTGGGGAGTGATCCCAGATGTTTAGCCAGCAAACAGGGAATACAAGTGATTTGCAAACATCTATGAGAACACACCTGTCACTGTAGCAACCCCTGAAACTGTTAAGAGAGTAAAATGTCAGGCATGTCCTATCTACACTCCCATGTTGTCAAGCTGTGGCCAGAGTGTGTGCAGTAACAGAGTGAGATGCATGTGCATGATACTAATGTGGAATCTGGTACTTTGTGTGGCAACAGTCAGGTAGTGCTAACAAACATTGCTCCCACAGGTACGTTGGATACGAACACTGTGCTGCGAAATACAGACTATTATAACCTTCACTGGTACTGTTCATTCTGGTATTGTAGGGGATTGTGAGTGTTGCAGTTTATCTGAATAATAAACTATCACTGGTCACTGTCTCCCACACTATGCTACATAATATAACTGTGTAGAAAAGCATATATATGTGTGTGTCAGGTTACTAAAGGTGGAAGAGGGCAATATTCTAGATATGTGCAGGCACACCAGCATGTGGTCAACACATGGCCAGAGTCTGTGCAGGAAGAGTTGGATAGCATAATGCAAAACATCAACTTGGAATCCGGGAGTATGTGCACAAACAGTTAGTTAGTGTTAACAAACATTCCCTCCACAGGTACACCAGGTAAGAGGTGTATACTGCAAGCAATACCAGTTCATGTGTAATGATGATGACAGCCATATCACTGTCCAAACTAAGGCTATAGGGTAGTGTAGTAAGACTTGTAAGGACTAGGAAAGTAATGTGGACTACAGGAATATACTAGTTGCTAATTGACATATTTCTCTCCCCCTCACCATATCTCCAACAATAATCAACATACCCACCCCAACCAGTGTGTAATGACACCTATGTTTTGATAATGTCCAATTGTTTAATAAAATGTTAATGATTCCCATGCATGTGCTACAATGAATTATTCCAACATTGGTGGCATGGTGCCATCAATGTACCTGCATGCTGTTCTTATTACCACTGTGGTCCCATATATGCATGTGTTCTGTTTGCTACGTGACTGCTCCGTATCTGGTGTCTGGGTTAATGGGAATACCTATGCATGCTGTTATACCTAACCCTGGAATATGTTGACTATTACTAACCCACAAATGATGAAATATAAACACTATAGCACGCTTAGGAAGGCTGGTCCCAGTGGACCTACCTGTCCCACCTCAGCTGGCTGTGGCACCAGGCACCATCATGTCTGGGGCCCAACCCGGGACCTCCCTGTCCATTGGTCCTGCACCACCTTTGGGTGTAACCTCCTCAGGGGATGAGGCTCGCTCCCCCCGAGAGTGGGCGCAGACAGGCACCTGTCACCCATCTCCAGATCGAGGTCGTGGTGCGTAGAGCGATCAATGAGCAGTTTGGTGATCTTCTATGCCAGCGCGAGGGACGTGTGTCAAGATTAGAGAGCCAGCCTGACTCTGTGACTCAGCCCCCAGCACACCCACCTTCGGGGCTGTGAATGTGCTGTGGTGACTGTCCATGGGTGGGGACCTCAGTCCCACTGTTACCACTAGGGGGGCTTGTGGGCTTCCAATATGCCAACACCCCTCCATCAAGGTGTTTACCCCCCACGTGTCATATACCACCCCTGTATGCATCTTCTTTGTCTTGTCTGTTAACCTACCCAACCTACCTCCCCAAATATACCTAGTTCCCCTCCCCAACATCCCACTCTCACCTGAAAAAAAGGGCAATCTGTTCCCACAAAAAATCTCGCCCCATACATAGCTGTTCATTTCACACGTGTCCACTGGACACCTGTAATCTAGTCTAATTGGCATCACAACTTATTATTGTTGTCCTCACCCCTCTCCCAGGGGTTTGAGTGTCCAAACCTACCTCCAAATTCAGTGTATATGCACAGCTGTTGCTGTAGAAAAAATGGGCAGCTATGGATCTTCCCTACACCCTTCCTGAACATCCCTAGCTATTTTCCCTGCTGTCTTTTCCTCTTTGTGCCCCTTTTTCACCACTTTCCTATCAAACCTCTTTTCTTTTAAAGAAATTAGTGCGGGGGTAAGTGGGAGTAAGCACTTTTAAGCAGCAGTAAGTGGGTTTAAGCCTGTTTACATAGGGGTAAGCAATACCTACACAGGTTAAGCAATACAGAAGCTAACAGAGTATAAGAAACTGTAACCGGAAGTTAGCAGCGCTTACCTCTGCGCAAACTCACGCCAACCTGCTTACAACTGCTTTAAAGTGCCTTAAGCACTCTGTATACAATGGCCCATGTTCTGCCCAGCAACAAAATAAACAGCCTCTACAAGGCTCGAATCCACAACTCTGCACACTATAGACAAAGTTATTTACCACTAAGCCATGCCAGATATACATAACCTTGATGTTTTCACAAACATATGCAGCCCAGACATTAAACAGTACAGAGAATGTATTCCACCATTTAGATGTATATGTGTGTGTAAATATATTAATATCTAAACAGATACAACATACCTATATATATATATATATATATATAAATACATATATATAAATATAACTGAACATATATACATGCAAATGGCTACATCAACACATATATATGTCTACATCTATATGTCAATATATACACAGCAAGCTACGTATATGTAAGTACATATATATCTATGTAGGTATATACAGACATAGCTATATATACGTAAGTATATATATATATATATATATATATATATATATATATATATATATATATATATATAGGTATATATGGATATACATGTATAGATATCAATGGAAGATTAAGTAAAACATATATGTCCACATGCACCATTAATGGGGTTGAGAGGCTCCAAACAATATACGTCTTGTACAAATAGGTATACCCCCCGACAGCCAAATACGTCCACCCTGCAATACACTACCAAGTGTTGCAGATCCCATAACCAGGACCTGACACGACATGGGTGCAAGATGTTAACAGTACTACATCCCACCTGTATGATGTCAGGTGGGTATTGGTAACATATCATGCAGTACAGTCTGGCTCCCATAGGAAATGTAAATAGTGGAAGCTATCAACATCCCCAGGATAGATATACACAGACACATGTATGCAAATAGATATATATATATATATATATATATATATATATATATGTATATATATATATATATGTACATATATATTGATATACATGTGACTGCACATACACAAGCAGAGATATGTACAGTAAGATACTTTATGTAGAAGGTGCACACAATATGGAACAGCCACTATGCCTACAGTTATCACCTTAACGACTGGACACTGGATGAGCCACACATACAAATGACAGTCATAGCCTGCAACATATACCCACAGAGAGGTCATAGGATAAAACACCACACATAGGTCTTCAGAAATGGAAAACCATTATTTGTGTACTATTGCAGATTTATATGCCATGTCATATAGCTGTTCAGACACTGACATCCATATAAACATAGTAATGTAACCATGAAACAGTTACACTAATACAGTAGTCTGGAAAGGTTCATAACTGTTGCTGCCCAGACCAAGTCCTTCAAATAGTACAACAGTAAAGACAGACTGGGCCACAGGATACCAAACAATCAACAGTATGTAATGCATGTGTATATTTCAGCAGCCTCTGTCTACACTCTGTACACAATCACTAGGTGGTAAAGACTTCAGTTGACCAAATGGGATGTAACTGTTACAAAACAAGGCATAACTGACACCATCACAAGCACACTGACAAATAGAGCAGTCTGTATGGCAGGAGTCAGTAGGCCTGCATTAACCAAATTTATGTAAGTAATGTCAAGACAGGTGACATGTATGATACTGTACATCCAGATACCTTAAGGCAGCTCACACCTGATACCCCCACATATTGTAACAGCTGAGGTTATTTATGGTGCACCCCCCGACTCAATAATACAAGCCCATATACCACTGTTACATATACTGGACTCTGGAGTGCATATGGGCATACATGTATGGTGTAGGTGAAGCCCACACATATATGGCCCCAGCCCCACCATATGTGTGGGGGATACAACAGCAGTGGACTGCTGGCAGGAATGGCAGCATGATATACGAATATGTGCATATGTATCACTATCTGTATATGTGTAGCCATATATTGCGCTGTATATGTATATATCTGGGTGTGTATATGTATATCTATGTACATATTCATACCCATCTATACATGTCGATATGTATTTGTGTGTATATCTATAGAGATATCTGGATAATAATATATACATATATTTCCACCATATGCCCTGAACATGGAGTGTAGGCCTACCTCAGCCCCTATAGTCCAAATTACATAGTGCAAGGGGATGTCATGTATGTCTATCAGGTATATCAGTAGACTATTGCTACTGTAATAGTGATTGTCTTCACAGATATGGTGTGTGTGGGAGGTCACATCTGCCTTTCACATGTGCGCCATTGGCTACTGACAGACATCCTAAGGACATCATAGTACAGTACAGCTGCTAGCACATAACGCTACTGTGGACTACAGCAGAGATATTGGTCAATATATGTGGACATTCTGACACACTCTGGACAGTCCAGAGGTATACACAGAACCCCTTAGTGCAAAACATGTGGGCCAAGCCTGACAATGTATATGTTTACTGCCATGTAAATGGGTATAACACGTAACAACTGGTATACATATGCCCCCATATGTTATGCATTCACATACCCCTGTCTGTCCAGAAAAATACTAACCACTGGTACAGAGGTGCCATGGCCACATACTACCCACTAGATATTGACATACATCTGTTCAGCATCCCACTGACCTGTCTGGCATACATGACTGTTAAGGGAGGCCCAGCAGCAGTACATCTGGCAAGTATCTGTACATGACATCTCACTGGGTAAGTACACTAAGTTGCTAGACATGTAACAAAGCACTGCACAGGCTACAGGCCGACTGGATCAACACTGGCCTACATTTCCTATGGGGGAATGCACATGTACCTGCATATATAGCAGGCTCTACAGGCACGTCACAGCACAGGGTAAGATACACCTGTGTGACAGTGCATAACTACATCCAATGTGAACACAGCCACAGCCACATATGATACGCTAGCATATTATTACAGTATATGGACTATCTGTTCAACACCATCCTCATATGTGCCACTCACACACAAACTCTACATATACTGGGCCGCTACACAGTGTGGTCTGATACCTGTCTGTGGTATGGGACATGTGTGTATATGGCCCTACAAACTTGTAAGCAGATACAGTAACATACAGTGGAGCAGCATGTAACATCAGATAGGACAGGACCAAGAACAATGACATCTACCACAGTCTGTACACAGGCCAAAGTACATATTAACATTACATGCACTGTCGACATTCACCATAAGTACACAGACCTCTGTACTGTACACACAACCACAGGATGTCCAGGTTATGTCATCAAATATAACCCTTACTGTACATAACATGTGTAGCAGTCTGATATCTCACTGGCTTGTTATCAGATATGATGTCACTAATTATGGTGTACAGCACATATGCACCTCAATGCTTGACATATGTACACAGGTTGACAGAGGTGTGGCTGGAAGCACATACACAGGGCCAATATTGGCATGTTGCTCTGATAACCTCATACATTTACTGTTGTAACAGGGTTTGTTGCAACATATGTCCTATGAGGGATATGAAGTCAGTAACTGTCACGGTTCCACCATGTACAGACTGCAATCCTCACACTACCTTCTGCAGTTCATAGATATGTGCTCTGTGGGTAACACATGAAACCAAAGGCAGCACACACTACCCAGTCTGCAGATGACCCTACAGATGGGGATTCCTCATACACAGAGCACTGACATGGCAGGTATTGCAACATGTAGGACAGCTATATTCACACACATCCTGTTAAACCAACATTACTCCAAATGCAGTATAGCAGCACTTACAGTATGTAGTCAGGTCAGGCACATACCCCTCCTGTGTGTTGCCCTGTTTCCACATTGTATACTTTTAAAGATAAATCCCTAATCCATCTGAGATGCTGTTTGCCAAACAACAGATTGAGTTCCTGCTCACAGGGAATGGAAAGGCCCAACACCAACATGATGTTCCTAGATATTGGAGTGTGTTTCCATGCAATTGGCTATGGGAAAGTTACCACAGCTGTTCCACATGCAATCAACTAGAGGAGGGCTGCAATTCATGCAGAGGCCATCAGCTGATCATGAGCATCACTTAAAATACACATGCTGCTGCCTAAGCAAATCAGGTGTAGGTCTCCACATCCACCAGAGAGGGAGTGAGAGAGGCAGACAGAGTCAAAGGCAAGTCAGGGAGGGGTGGGAGAGTAAAACCTAAGCATGTTTGTCACACACCTATCAGCACTGGGTATCAAACCCCTGACTACTATGTAGTGCAATCACATTTCCATGCAGTTATTGGATGCGCCACATAGGTTACATAGTGAGGAGCCCTCAGAATATATATGTGATGGTGAGTGACATCTGCAACAGGGATATGGTAGCTATATGGTAGGTGTAGTACACGTGCCTGTATGAATGAACAGGTGCCAGCGACAACACAGTCACACTCTCACAGAGATGCAAACACATTGACACACTTGGCAGGACCAGGAATACAACTTATCACTAGTGAGATTGCCACAACACATTACTGTGCAGGTATCACATGCACCACAGGGCTCTAATGGAGGTTATATGGGCAACGTTTATGGGGAGGTGTCTGACATTAGACAGCATGCTTCAGTATGCCAATGGGGGGTTGTAGTGAGCATGAATGTGATCATACACATCATACACACACACACACACACACACACACACACACACACACACACACACACACACGGTGCCAGTACTGACATGCATGGGTGCATTTCTTCACAGGAGTGTGGTGATCAACTGTGCCAGATGGCTATACAAGGCTAGGTGATAGGTATACCTTGGCATTAGGCCAGATGACAATGGTCAGCATTGTGGCTAAGGGGTGTAGTTTCTGGATTTGCCCACACAGGTGAGTATTGTATCCACCATCCAGTCACCTGGGTGACTACTGCATGTGGTCAATGCTACGCATCGCTTGCCATGTATGTGTTCTTTAGTCCATGACATGGACGGTGTCTGGGATGTACACACCTCCCACATGCATGCACAGTGATATGTGGAACTGTACCTGGGGTGTCTGGCCCATGATGTGTACACAGATTATCATCAGATGTGCCAGTCTTGGCCTCCTGTGGCGGGAACAGGTAATGAACAGCAGGTTTACCCTGCACCTACATTGATAGCATGCTAATGGCATTCCCTGGTGTCAGTGGCATCTGTCCATACAGGGCATGTTTTCAGTCATGGTATGTCCTTTGCGGGTCACATTTGATGGCACCACAGGTGTTGCAGGTGTCCAGTGGGGAACAAGGGGAAGGTGCACTGTCTGCATATACGTGCCTATTAGACAGATGGACAGGGTGCCATGCCCTCTGTAGCCCACTACAATCAGTCCAGAGTTACTATCAGTGGGCAATATGCAATGTACTACCATCATATTGGTTGTTGCCTAGGCAAGTGTGTGTGTGTATGAGACATGGGTTGAGAGTGTTCTCTGTGTAATACTGGTATTGCTAACTGTGTTTGCCTGGCCTTGATGTCACATGTATGGGTATGGATCTGCACACCAGCCTTTCGGCTATTTCACATCTGTTATCCCTGTATGGTAGACATTGTGATATATAAGAAATTTGCAAAATGTGCTCCACATTGGGGCCAGTTGTTACACACTCACAACCATCTCAACACATGATACAAGTTACATATAAACACACACAAACACACACAAACACACACACACACACACACCACTGTCATGCTAGGATTAGAACTCCTACCTAACTAGTTTATTACAATACAGGACTACGCAGTTATAGTATGTGCCACGGAGGTGTATTTCACATTAGATGACATCAGCAGGACTGCCAAAAAATAGGGCAGTTGAATTGTAGGGAGTGTGGCTAGTCTAAAATTAATTGCTCCCTACTCAGACAGAGTAAGACAGACAGACACACAAACTTGCCAAGTCCAGGATTAAAACTCCTACCTAACTAATGCAGACTACAGCAGAATGCAGTTATATGACACTCTATGGAGATTACGTGGCTACAACCTTCCAAGAGGTGTATTTCTAGGTGGATGACATCAGCAGCCTTGCCAAAGTTTAGCATTTGAAGTGTATTGAGTGTGACTACCCTAAAAATCATTGCTCTCTATACGGACACACACACACACACACAAACACACACACACACACACACACACACACACACACACACACACACACACACACACACACACACACACACACACACACACACACACTTGCCAGGTCCAGGATTAGAACTCCTACCTAAGTAATTTATCACACTACAACAATACGCAGTTATAGGACATGCTATGGAGATTACTGGGCTACACCCTTCCCAGAGGTGTATTTCTAGGTGGATGACATCAGCAGCCTTGCCAAAGTTGAACATTTGAAGTGTAGGGAGTATGACTACCCTAAAAAGAATTGCTCACTTCACAGACAGAGACACACATACACACACACACACACATACACACTTGCTAAGTCTGGGATTAGAACTCCTACCTAACTAATTTATCACACTACAGCTGTATGCAGTTATAGGACGTGCTATGGAGATTACTGGGCAACACCCTTCCCAGAGGTGTATTTCTAGGTGGATGACATCAGCAGCCTTGCCAAAGTTGAACATTTGAAGTGTAGGGAGTGTGACTACCCTAAAAAGCATTGCTCACTTCACAGACAGAGACACACACAAACACACACACACACACACACACACACACACACACACACACACACACACACACACTTGCCATGTCTGGGATTAGAACTCCTACCTAATTTATCACACTATAGCAGTACGCAGTTATAGGATGCGCTATGAGATTACTGGGCTACAGCCTTCACAAAGGTGTACTTCTAGGTGGATGACATCAGCAGCCTTGCCAAAGTCGAGCATTTGAAGTGTAGGGAGTGTGACTACCCCAAAAAGCATTGCTCTCTACACAGAGAGAGATACACACACACACACACACACACACACACACACACACACACACACACTCACACACACACTTGCCAAGTCTGGGATTAGAACTCCTACCTAACTAATTTATCACACTACAGCAGTATGCATTTATAGGACATGCTATGGAGATTACTGGGCTACAGCCTTCCCAGAGGTGTATTTCTAGGTGGATGACATCAGCAGCCTTACCAAAGTAGAGCATTTCAATTATACAGTTGCTAGATGACTACTTCCTTGTACAGTCATGTTCACAGCTAGCATGTGCAGTATATAGTCTGCACTGCTGACAGATACCAGTGGCTAGTATCTGCAGTGAGTGACGGCTGGACCTCATGTGGTTGTGGCCCTTTGGCTGTGTGTTGGGTGAGACAGGCTAGGATGGCTCCTTGTCACAGTCACCCTCTTCCACACATCTATGTACGTCTACCTTTGGCTTATTATAGTGTGTTGTCCTTAGATATATGTCTGTATTCCTGTCCTCTGTGTGTGCAAAGCATGTGGGGTGCATACTGAGGAGTGTCTACACTAATATCTGTGACTGCCAGATATATCTGGTGCACTGGTGTTTGCAGACATGGCCTTCATGTGTTTAAGTGTGTGAGCATGCCCAGTATGCCCATCTGTAATGAATGTGTGGATCAAGTCCAAGTAGTCTGTACTGCAGTGCTAACCTATGTGTTGTACACTTGCAGATAGCATACTGTTTCTGCAGGGTATCCGTCAATCACTTGGCATTGACTGTTACTACATTTCTACATAGGATGGGGTGGCACACCTGACTATTTCTACATTTTACACAGGATTGGGGGGGCACACCTGACTGTTACTACATGTCTACATAGGATGGGGGGGCACACATGACTATTTCTACATGTCTACAAAGGATGGGGGGCACACCTGACTGTTACTCTATGTCTATGTAGGAAGGGGGGCACACCAGACACTTGTACACATTTGTTATGACTGTACTTGTATGTCAGGTACTCCATTTCATTCTGTAGTCTTACCTATCATGCTGCCTAGAGGCATACCAGTGTACTACAGATCTTAGCTTTTATTTACCTACATATTAGTTTCAGACTTCCTACCCTTCAGAACTGACATCCCACTGCCTGACCTGCTGTGGTCTGTCTGTGTAGGCCGGGGGGGGAGTTACCCATAGGCATCATTCAGAGGCCATAGCACAGCCTTTGTGTGTGTTTGTTTACCTTTGTCCCGCTGGCTGTGACTGTTGTTGGGTATGTGAACCCCCCTGACTGGTATGTGTGAGTCACTTACCTTGTGGGTGTCCCAGTATTGAGGGTGGTGCTGCAGGGCTGCCTATGTCAGATGCACATAGTACACTCCCTACACATGGTTGAGCACAGGTAGTGTAATATTTGGCATCCTTTTTACTGTATATGAGAGTCAAAGAGAGGTGTTATTTCCTGGGTCCCTCCTGTGACAGTGTATGTGCTATGCATTGCCTCTTTGCCAAGGCCCGGGCATACTGGCCATGCCTCCTTCTGCCTACTGGGACAGACTCAGGTTGTTCCTCCTCCGAGTCACTCTGTGCCTGTGCAGGCCTTGGCAATGGTGGGGGGGAGGCTGTGTGGCCCTGCCCTGTGCTATTCCTGCTGCAGCTGTTTCCACAGGATCATATTGTGTATCATGGCACATACGAGGACAATTTGGGTACATGTAGCTGGTGAGTATTGCAAGCCTACACTGGATGTGCCCAGACACCGGAACCGTGACTTGAGCATCCCAAACACATGCTCTACTATAATTCTGGTCTGTGTGTGTGCCTCATTATGGAGTTCTTGTTCAGGTGTGTGTGCATTTCTGATGGGTGTCATCGGCCATAGATCCAGTGCATATCCAGCATCTCCCACTAGGTGACCATCAGGGATGTCCCCATTGGAAAATCTCTGGTATAGCTGTGTCGGATGCCAGATGTAGGAATCATGATAGCTTCCAGGCCAGCCAACACACACATTCATTATTATGCCCTGGGCATCGCACCCGACCTGGCAGTTGACGGAGGGGAAGCCCTTGTGGTTGATGTAGACCTTACCCAGCTCACCAGGTGGTGTGTTGATGCATATTTGCGTGCTGTCTATAGCACCCACTACCTCAGGTTATTCTGCTATTTGATGGAACACCTGCATATTGCTGGCCAACACCTCACGGGTTTTGGGGAAATATACGTGCTCACCGACATGTGCTGACATGGCATCCAGGAACTGGTGGAGTACCCTGGATGCTGATGCTTGTGTGATCCCCATCATATCCCCAGTTGGCCTTTGGAAGGTACCTGTAGCTAGTATTCCCAGGCCTACACATACCTTGGTATCCACTGGGATGGGTCCCTTCTGTTAGTTCTGTATGTCAGGCGTGGCTGGCACAGCTCAACAATTTGCTGTAGGATGTCCCTGTCCACCCTATAGCGGTCCACTATCTATAGCTCAGCCCCTGGTAGGTTACCCTGGGTCAGTACACTTTTCTCCATCTCCTCACTGTGGGTTGGTGGACAGCATTCACATCCTCACCACCCTCAGCATCTTCCACAAGTTGTTGTATGATAGCTATTGCAGCCCCTATCATTTTGCTGTTGTGAGTGTTAAAAGTTCCCCGCTTGTTTACACCGGGGGGTGTAGAGTGTGAGAAAAATCAGAGGGAAAGGTGTTTCCATAGTTTATAGTAGTGTTCTGGGCTGGGCTGGTCTGCTGCCTGTGTAATTGGCTGATTCTGATACATTTCACCTGCTAGCTATGCTAGTTCTCCTTGATTACCTTCCTACTGCTGTTTTCCCTTCACATTGCCTTCCTGTTTAAGCCCGGCTGGGGGAGCACCACGCAAACAGAGTGCTCAAATGTGCACAGTGCTGCTATTTCCTGGTTTAACATTTTTTTCTTCCTTTAAAACCCGGTGCGCGGCACGCACACCTGCTTAGGCAATGTAAAGAGTGCTAGGCAGTTTCAGACACACCCCCTAGCTTAGCTGTGCTAAGCTAGGAGCAAAGCCGAGCCACAGGGCTCCAATCTGTTTACAGTATGCCTGACACCACTCCCATGACGTCACCTAACTCCTAGGCTTGCACCAAGCTATTCCTACTCTTACACTGTTGGAACCTGATTCACATGCTGGGGAAAACTGGGATTCACTATAATTTCCCTCATTTGCATAAGATTTCCTGCTAATGCATAATTACATGTCTCAAACTGAGCCTCCCCCATTAGCAACCACTACTCACTGGCCATGTTGTCTTCTGCCTGCCATTGACTTGCATGGCAGAATATTGATTTTAGTTAGAATGCTTAATTTAGGTTTATTTTATTTTCCCCTCTATCCTGCTTGAGCGCCGCTGCCCTATGCTTAAACAGTTGAGATTGGCTAAAAAAAATGTTGATTTTTGTATTTTTTTCACTGTTTGCAATGCCAATTGCCTTATACTTGGCCACTGGCATGCTTACTACATGATATGCAGCCTTTATTTGGAGCTGTCACAGCTTCGTTTTGGAGTTTGCAGAAATGTACTCGGTTATTAACTGATTACATTTCTGCAGATTGCATTAGTCCTGCACGGCCGTTTGCAAGCTTCCTAGGTCACAAAATCACCTCATTTGCATGGATTTCTCCTGCAAAAGGGGTGATTTGCATATAGGGGTTTAGTCCATGCAGGACTAGTGCAGGAGTGGTCATGTACGCCTTTGCAAGCTGTTCCTGGATCGCACAGCAGACATTGCCTGCTAGAGCTCCTGCACTGATCTTGCATGCTGTGCAAGGCATAGAGAATCCGGCAGATGGTGTTATGTGGTTTTGAGCATGCCTGCACAGGGTAACACCTAAGCTGGTGGGGCAGGACCAGGCAGAATTTATGAAACACATTATTCATGGACCATTGGCAGGTGCAATAACATGGATGACGAATGACAAGCACATGCCGATTGTGAACTTTTACATCAGTTTTTAGCAGCATATCTATATATATATATATATATATATATATATATATAGAGAGAGAGAGAGAGAGAGAGAGTTGCAGTTCATAATATTAAACATTCTAAAGAGTTTATGTTGTTTTTTCATTGCCTTGCTGGCTGTCGGCTGCTGTGTATTTGTCCTATTCCCATTGTTGCATGATCTTAGATTTAGTATATATAATTAGCAGGAGTGTGGGGGATGCATGAGAAGCTTGCTTCCCTACACAAAAGTGTTTTTTTTTGGGGGGGGGGGGTATTTTTTTGAGAAAGGTTTGTGGTTTTGTAATTTGCTCTTTTTGGATCAATATTTTTGTTCACTTTATATACTTTAAGTAAACACACACACACACACACACACACACACACACACACACACATTTATTTATACTGGATATATTGGAGCATGTAATTTCAATGAAGGGAGGTTTAGACAAAGCAAATAAATGAAATCAGTTCACTGAAGCCACTTTCAATGATATGTCGAGATTGCCTTCATCTCCACTGTTAAGTGACCACAGAGTTAGTAAATATAATTCCATGGAGGTGTGAGGGTGTCCCCCCTGAAAAAAAGTTCTTTAAATGTTTACTGAATGTGGCTTTGACCAACTGCTTTTGTTTTTTTTTTCTGCATCCTCCGAAAATATATGGGTCCCTATCAGAAGAAATTTGAAATTGATATGGTCGAGACTATATGATTGATTTTCCAGAAACTCAAAGCTTTTGAACGGAGATCGCAGTACAGTGAAGATCTGGAAATTTACCATTTTCCCCAATGTACTGAAATCTTAGTTGGTATATATATTATACAGGTGATGTGGGGGAGCAGGGGGCTTGCCCCCCTGCAAAAACCTAGAAAAAAATGTAAATTTTTGTTGTTTTCCAAAAGTTTGAGTTTTCAGAAACTCAATCATATTGTCTCGACAATATAAATTTTCTGAAAACTTGGGCTTCTGACATAGATCCATATATATATATATATATATATATATATATATATATATATATATATATGTATGTGTAATCATATTTATTTATATTTATATGCACAAACACACACCAGTATGCACATAGATGTATAACGAGTGTAAGGGATTTTTGTAGAATTGATTAAATGCTGTGGATATAGACAAATGCTTGCTGGTGCACATTGTCCAAAGATAAACATGTCAATATGCATTAAGCGTGTATCTAAATAAAAAAAAATCTACACAGTGTACAGAAAACATTTATACAAGTGTATTATATGTTTAAGCAATAACCAATGAGTTGGTGTGGGTATGTGAGGATTTACCTACCAGTGGCATGGATGAGCTCCATGATACCATCTAGCTCATCCATGTGCAAGTCAACATAGATAAGGTCTCTTATCATATCATGCCTAGCTACAGGTCACCATCTATGCCCCTAGAGTCTCATGACTCTTACCTAATCATTCCAGAGGTTCTCACCATCCAGCCAAACACCCTATTTATGGATGACTATAACTTCCCCCCTATACACTGGGAAACACACACTGCCTCAAACCTATAGGCATAACATTTCCTGGACTTACACAAACACCCTCAAACAGATAGCACATGCTCCAACCAGAGGATCGCACATACTGGATCTGATAATCATCAACATGGGACAGCATTGCACCCTCCCCCTGTGTCATATCCTCACTAGTGAGGTCGGATCACAAAGCTGTCTCATTTGAAATAGAAATCAACACAGAAAATCCAGCTAAACCATTAACAGTTAAGAACTGTTCAAAGTCAAATACATCCTATTAAGTGATAGTTTGCTAAAATTCAAGACTCACCCTAACCCAAAGACCACAGCTGCCTATGCAGAATTATTCATAGAGTCACTATACAAAGATGTGAATGGCTACTGTAGCTACCAGGAATAAACCCAAAACAAATGCTAAGAATAAACCCCACTGGTGGAATCCTCACCTATACAGCATATATAATAAAAGAAGAAAATTTATAGCCAAAGTCAGGAAAAGCAACTCCCTTAAAGACAAGTGCTCTCTTATACAACTAAACAAGAACCTAAGAGGTCTAAGTTGAACAAGGCCATCTATGAAGTTAGGCTAGCCTCATAGGCTAAGGACAGAGGGCCTTCTTCAGTTGCGTCCAAAACTTTAGAGGTAACATACAACAGTGTGCTGAAGTGGTGGTGAATGGTAGCACCTACACTGGACAGGGTGGCATAGCAAATCTAATGGCAGATAAATTCAGCTCAACCATCACTCCCCAGTCTTCCCTCCAGCTCCAGCAGGAGAAATCCCCTCCAACATACTTGCCCGTTTATTAGTAGGGACGAGGTGGTGGTAACACTTGCTAAATCTAAAAACACTGTCTCCAAGGGTACTGACAACATTTCCAGTTGTCTCCTGAACAGCCTAAAATATGACCTATCATGACCATTTGAGGCACTCTTCAGCTACAGCCTTGAAACAGGCTACATTCCAACTGAATGGAGAAATGCAACACTCATTCCCCTCCACAAGGGTGGAACATCAGCCAACCCAGGGAACTACAGACCCATTAGTCCAACAGGCCTAATATGCAAAGTCATGGAATGAATTATCCTGTAAATGATAAACAAAGATATTGGCAATCTACAGGTACTGGACTCATCCCAATTTGGCTTTGTTAAGGGAGGGCCATGTACACAAACATTTCTCCTGTATCATAGGATCATAGGAGGTTACTAGGTTAATGGCCCTGGGGCCCTTACAAGCCTAGCCAAGAGTTTATCTCCAAAAAGAAACCTCGGTCAGCACCTGTTGCCCCTGTCAATGAGGAACACAGGTGGAACCCTTGGGACAAATTTGTGGTTTCTCATCCACTAAACAAGGTTGCGCTTGAAGAGGGTCAGTGAGGTACTCTGTTTGACATGTATGGGAAGTCTATCCCAGAGACAGGGCAGCCTCTGGGAGACAAACCTGTCTCTCCAGCAGGTTTTGTTGATGTTGCATATTAGATTCAGGCCTTTCAAGCAGGTAATATGTGAGGAGTTAGACTTATAGATATGGAGCATCTCTAGTACGGCAGGGTCCAATATTGGCTTGTAGGCGAGACACAGATCACCTCTGAGCAATCTGTCCGATACCAAGTACAGTGATAGTGATTTGAGCCTGTCCACATAGGACAGGTGTTGGAGGCCATGGATTCTCTTTGTGAGGTATTTCTGTGGCTTTTCCACTTGGTGCAGATGTTTGAAGAGGTACATACCAAACAGGGCATTATATTCAATTACTGGTCTAATGAGAGAGGATTATAGAGAAGTAATAACCTCCTTTTTTTCTGGATGCAATCCCTTTAATTATGAGATGAACCAAGTAAAAGGCTTTTCTGACCACTGCTGCTACATGATGGTGAAATGTGAGATTGTTATTGACCTGAGTACCCAAGTCTCTCACCACATGTTGTGTGCTTAGGGGGTTGCTGTTGATGTGGTAATCAGTAAGGGCCTGTTTTTGCCCAATGGTATGATGATACTTTTTGTGTTTAGCTTGAGGCCATGACTTTGGCACCAGTCATTAGTTGCTGTGAGACCCTCTAGCAGTATGATACCATCATTTGAGGAGTCAATGACAGCATCCAACTAACAGTCATCCACAAATGTGATCAACAACAGGCCTTTTGTCTCTGAGAAGCAGATGCCAAACAGTAGGGGGTCCCAGGACAGATCCCCGTGGAATTCCACTAGTGACAGGTCTGCTATTGGAGGTGGAGAAACTTATTTTGACCTTGAGGGTCCTGTTAGTGAGCCAGTTGGCCACCCACCTGATGAGATAGGGATTTATGCCAAGTTGTGTTAGCTTTTTTGATGATGCCCGAGTGGGAGATTGTGTCAAAGGCCTTGGCCAAGTCAAGGTAAGCTCTATGTACTGACTTTCCCTCATCCATGGCCTTGGTGACAGTCTCAAAGAATTCAACCAGGTTCAACAGGCATGATCTGCCCTTGACAAATCCTAACTGAGTGGGGTCAAGTGCTTGGAGATTACCTATACCCCTGTTTATGAGCTCGATAATAATATGCTCCATGGCTTTACAGATCAGACTTGTCAAGCTAATGGGGTGATAGCTTCCAGGGTTAGTAGTGGCACCACCTTTGTGCAACGGGATGACAATGGCAGTTCTCCACTCTGCTGGAATGAAGCCTGTACTTAGGTTGTGGTTGAATATGGTACTCAATGGCGAAACCAGTTCTTGCTGGAGATGATCTATGGAGATGTGAGGTGAGGGACAAGTATTGGGGATGCCGAAAGGACCTTTGAGGGGAGACAGGGGGTTAAAGTTTGCACTGAACCTATCGGCTAGCAGGTTGACTAAGTCAACAGGATCAGCGTGTAAGTGATTCTGTTACGTACTAATTCGGAACAAACCTGGGCTTTGCCATGGAGTTTCCTGATTTAACTGAAGACTTTGTGGTTTCCCTTTGTTTCAGAGTCTAGATTCAATTCATAATTGGCTCATTGCTATATTTCATCCAGTCTATATAAATACAGCCTCACTGACCTCAGCTTTCCCCGGAAACAGATAAAAACAGATGAAGGTCTAATAGGCCAATGGAGATAACCTAAAATAAACAAGGAAATGTAGAGATTGCCAGACAGATGGATAGAAAGCTCTATCTTTCTCTCTCTGTATGTATGTATATATATATATATATATATATATATATATATATATATATATATATATATATATATATATGTTTACTGACAGCTGTAAAGATATCTACACTTACCTTATTTTGATCAGTGTGAGACTGTAATGGTGGTTGTAATGAGAACAATTCAAGATAGTGGTCACAAGTAGGATTATGCCAGTATCACTTGGTGAGACATCTTTCCACTGATTAAATTGGTTTCTAAGTTAGAGAATTTACTATATTAATGATGCAAAATTGCACCTTTGTATAGCCCAGAGAAGTAACTTTGGCTTAGTTACTAGACATTCAGACATCTTTTTTTCTAATAACTCAGTAGCTCTGCACACATTGCAGTCAGTGACGGTTTATTCAAAAACTGCTATTTTGAACTCCATATATCCAGCATGGGAAGTTATTTTAGAATTTAAAGCCCAGGTGATCAAAGTATACTTATTGAAGCCTGCCTTTGTTAAGAAATGACTTGAGGCACAATTTCTAAAATTTATACTTTTTCACACTACACTGTGAAGATATAAATGATTTGCTGTCCAGGAATTGAATGCTGAAAGTCACTTTGCTACTGCCCTGATGTAATGAAGGACTTGGAATTAGGATAAAAAAAGTAGGGTATATGATGACATAGCCCACCACAGTAGGAATACAGTGACTTTTAAAAAGTCTGAAAGAGCAAAAGGTAGTTTTTGCTTATGCTTGTGCCTTATCAAATTTCAATGAGGTGAATAACTGAAGTTCAGGAAATCAGAACATTAGTCTCAGAAAGATAAAAGTCCAACTCCTGACATTTGACATGTCAGAGTCTATCTCACAACATGGTGTCATTATATGCTTTCATTGTATATGCATCTGCATTTTCCTTGCTTCTAGACTGGGAATTCTAGTACAGTTTCCACAAGGTCATTTAGCCTACATCATCAATCAACAACTAACATGTCAAAAATGTGCTCATTGTTCATAAGATCATAGGTGTATATTAGGCTAATGATCACTAGGGCCCTGATAAGCCTAGCTGTGCAATCTAAGTGTGACCTACAAATTTAATTTATATAGGGGTTGATTTACTGACTGCCTCTGTCCATCAGAGACATAGGCACCAGACCAGGGGTGAATTTCTGATTACCCATCCATTGAACCAAGTTGCACTTAAATAGTGGTACGGAGGAGCTCTGCTTCAAATGGATGGGGAGCCTGTTCTAGAGAATGGGAATTCTCTGAGAAACATCTGTCTCTCCAACATGTCCTATTTATGTCACAAGCAAATTTAGGTATTTTAATCTAATAGTTCTGTTTTTTTGCAGATGTGCAAACGATTCATCAAAACAAGGTCCAGGGATACCTTGCATCCCAGGCAAAGATCACCTCTCAGATGTCTGTATGATACCAAGTAAAGAGACAAGGCTTTGAGGTGATCATAGTAGGGCATTGTGTTTACTCCCTGCATTCTTTTTGTAAATAACCTGTGAACATTCTAGTTACTGCATGTGTCTGTTTAGGTATACACCAAAGTGGGCATTCTATTCTATGATGGGTCTAATGAGGGCTGAGTACAGTGGTATGATGTCCTCTCTGGACTTAGATGTCATGCCCTTACATATAAGTTGAGCAACATAGAAGGATTTTCTTACTACCTTGGACACATGTTGGTTAAAGGCAATGTTATTTAAAAAAGATACTTTAATGCATTTCTTGATATTGAGTTTTAGGCCATGGCTTTGGCACCAACCTTTTGTCTGTACTAGACCTTCCTGAAGGACGTTCTCATCTTGGGGAGGTTTTCATGACTGCTCCCAGTTTGCAGCCATCTGTGAACTTTGTTAGCCAGAGCCCTTTGACTTTAGCTTTGACATCCGAGAAGTAGATGCCAAAGAGGAGTGGATCTAGCACACAACCTGGGGGACTGCACTGGTGACCAGCTTCTTTGTGGAAGTGGTCTCACCAGTCCTACCCTCTTGGGCCCTATCACTGAGCCAGCTAGCTATCCAGCATGTTAAATAAGGGGTTTATACCCAGTTCTGCAAGTTTGTTGGCAATTCCCAAGTTGGGTATTTTTTCTAAAGCTTTATCCAGATTTAGGTAGGCAGTATGCATTGTCTTCCCTTCATCCATTGCCTTAGAGACATTTTCAAAGAAGTCCACCAGATTCAGTAAACATAATCTTCCTTTAACAAAGCCAGACTGAGTGCTGCAGTAGCCTTAGCTATATGGGTTATATCCTGGCAAGGATATAACAGACAGACAGCTTCCAAAGCTTCAAGGCACTTTCCATGTGTCCAAACTGTCAAGCAGCTCAAGCTGAGCTGAATAAAAGACAAGTTTGGGTGCAAAGCCTTTCAGAGCTTTCCTGCCAACAGAGTATATATATATATATATATATATATATATATATATATATATATATATATATATATATATGGGAGAGAGAGATCAGCTACTGCAGCAGTGATCATTCAAACATCTGCTGTCATGGTAAGTTCAACTTACACAACTGTACTATGTTCTTCATATTGATCACTTCTGCAGTATCCTTAGCTATATGGGTGGATTACCATAGCTGACTATATTTGGGCGGTGGAAAGGAGAGTCCAAGAGATCATGGAGAATGGTCCTAGCAAAGCAGAATCCAGACCTAGAAAAGGAATCCAGCTTATAGGGCTTTGCAAAAGTATGTACAAAGGACCAGGTAGCACCTTCTAGAATAATACTAGAATCTACCTCTTTCCAAAAAGCCATAGAAAAAGCCAGTTTCCTTGTAGAGTGGGCCTTCACCCTGCCTGGAGTAGATTTGTCATGGTGAGTATAATCAAAGGTAACAGCCTTAGACAACCATTTGGAAACAGTCTGTTTTGACACCAGTTGTCCTTCTTACCTTCACAGGAAAAGACCAATTGATCCAATGATCTAAAATATTTAGTTCTGTTAAGATAGTACCAGTTGTCTGTGGACATCCAAGGTATGGAGTATCCTTTCTCCCTTATTTTTGGTTCAGAAAAGAAAACGAGGAGATGGATAGTTTGGCTTAAAGTAAACTTGGATATCACTTTAGGCATAAGAGAAGGATTAGAGCTCAAAGGAACCATGTCCTTGTAGAAAATGATGTAGGCTTGACTCACAGTAAAAGCTTGTAACTCAGATAACCTTTTTGTTGAGGTCAGAGGAATCAATAAAACTGTTTTCCATGTTAAGAACCTCAAGTCATCCAGATTAGCTGGTTCAAACGGAGCAACTGTTAGTTTCCTAACAGAAGATTAAGATCCCAAGGAGAGGAAATCTGCTTACTTGGAGGCCTCTTATACGCAAAACCCCTTTCAAAAACATTTTAGTATGAACTGCCTTGAAAGAGGAGGATCCATGGGCGGACATACTGAAATGGCTGATGAATGAATCTTGATAGAGGAATAATAAAGGCCACAGGATAGTACCTCACACAAATATTGTAACGGTAAAGAACAACTAGCCTTAAATGGGTGCTAGTTATGTTGTTGGCACCAACTAGAAAACCTTTTTCATTCGCATATGTGTGTGTGTGTGTGTGTGTGTGTGTGTGTGTGTGTGTGTGTGTGTGTGTGTGTGTGTGTGTGTGTGTGTGTGTGTGTGTATATGTGTATATATATATATATATATATATATATATATATATATATATATATATATAATTTTGTAGTAGCTGGCTTTCTTGCCTCCAAAATCAGGTGCCTAAAAGGAAGACCCTAACAGCCAGGTAGTCAATTGAAGATGACTGATGTCAGAGTGTATCAAACACCCCTGTTCTTCTGTAAGTAGATCCATTCTATGAGGAAGCTTCTGGTAATTACCCCTGGCCATTTTCAAAGGAAGAGAGAACCACAGTTGCCTGGGCCAGAAGGGAGTCACCACAATGATCTTGGGAGATTACTTCTGAATTTTAGGAAGTACCCTGAAAATTATTAGAAAAGGTAGAAATGTATACAGGAACATTCCTGTCCAAAGAAAAGAAAAGAAAATGAAAGACATCTGTCTTCTAGGCCTTCTTGCATGGAGTTCTGGAACAGAATTTTGCATCTGTCCTTGGTGTCCCACACCCCCTGCACTTGTGTCGCTCTTGGTACTGCTCCCCAAATAAAGTCTTAAGCATCTGTAGTGACTGACTGCTTTGTAGCAGGGAGGGAGAAGGAGAGACCTTCATTTGACAATATCTGTTGTCTACACTAAATGATTTCTCTTCTGACAAACCCCAATACTGAGATCTGAAAAGATAAATGATGTTGATGCTAGGACTAAAGACATTTCAGGTACCACTATATCTTTCTCATGTGGAGTCTTGCCAGGGGTATCATGAGAATCATAGATGCCATGAAAGTCAAAATCCTGAGGCATTCATAGGTTCACAGGTATATAGATTCATAGGTGTTTACTAAGCTAATGACCACAAGAGCCTTTTTAAACATAGTCATGCATCCCCAAATCTCTGACAAGTTCTGGTACCCTTGATAAGTGTAAGCAGGGGCTTAGGAGATGAAATATTTACAAGCAGGGGCCTGGGAGATGAACCATTTACAGGCTGCCTGTATCCATTAGAGACATAGGTGCCAAACCAGGAATGAATTTTCTGTACCCGACCCAGTTTTCCAAGTTACACCTGCATTGGGTTAGGGAAAAACTCTGCTTCACATGGATGGGGATTCTGTTCCAGAGAAGGGGTCTGTATCTCCAGCAGGTCCTATTTATATCACAGACAAGGTTTAAGTTTTTAGAACAGGTCATTCTGGTGCTCTTTGTTTTGTGGAAAGGCAGGAGGGCCATCAAGGTGAGGTCTGACAATGTCTTGTATGCCAGGCATAGATATCCCCTTAAACAGCCTGTAAGAGACAGAATACAGGGATAGGGCCTTGACTCTGTCTGCACAGGACATGTTACTTATGCCCTGCACTCTTTTAGTGAGGAACTTCTGTAGACTTTCCAGTTGTTGGATATGCTTGGTTAGCTACACATCAAAGGGGGGCAATGTACTCAGTGATAGGTCTGATGAATGTGAAATACAGTGGAACAATGAATTCCTTGGGTCTAGATGCCATACCTTTGTTTATAAGTTGCACAGCATATAATGATTTCCTCACTACTGTAGATACATGATGGTAATGGCTAGATTATTGTCTATGTGTGTCCCCAAGTCTCTGACTACTGGTCAACTCTTAGGGGTGTGTTGTCAATATGATAGTTACCAGGGTGGATGACTTCCAGAAGTATATTATTATGCATTTTATGGCATTTAGTTTTAGTCCATGGCTCTGGCACCAGTTGTTTGCCTGTATCAGTCCTTCCTGGAAAACATTTGTACCATTTGGAGATTTGATGACAGCTCCTAGTTTGAAATCACCTGCAAATTTAGTCAGCCAGAGGCCATTGACATTTGCCTTGACTTCAGAGAAGTAAATGTCAAAAAGCAGTGGTCCTAGCACTGATCCCTGAGGAACCCAACTTGTGACTGGCCTCTTTGTAGAGGTGGACTCCACAATTCTAATTTCCTGGGTCCTGTCTGTGAGACAGCTGGCTATTTACCGGGTGACATATTGGTTTGTACCTTAAGTCTTGAGTTTGACAACAATACTTGAGTGAGATATTGTGCCAAATGTCTTGGCTAGGTCAAGGTAGAAAGTGTGAACCATTTTGATCTCATCCATTGCTTTGGTGAAAGGCATGAACTGCCCTTGACAAAATAAAAATAGGTTGGGTCCAGTGTCTGGAGGTTTCCTATGCCATTATTGATCATTTCCATGATAATTCTTTCTATGACTTTGTATATAAGACTAGTGAGACTTATGAGTCTGTAGTTTCCAGGGTCTGTAGATGGTCCACCTTGGTGCAGAGGGATGACTGTTGCTGTTCTCCATTCATAAGTCACAAAGCCTACTTGAAGGCTACAGTTAAACAACAATTCTACAGGGCCTGATAGGTCATGTTTCATGCTGTTTAGAAGGCATCCTGGTATATTATCTAGGTTTATTGATGCAGCGTTCTTAGCATTAGAGAGAGTGTTAAAGAACTGTTCCCTAGGTATAGCAGGGGGAGGTATATTTGATGGTATTTCCTGAGGGGGAGAGAGGGGTAAAGCAGGAGCTGAATTTGTTGGCCAGTAGGTTTGCTATATATTCTGTCTCAGTATAGGCGGGTCCATAAACAATGAACTCTGCACACAATTGTGCATTGCCTTTGAGGTTGCAGACATAACTAAAGAAGCCTGTGATTGTCCTTGGCCTGGGAGGACAGGTTTACCTCAAACTTGGCTTTGCTAGACCATATTTGTCCTCTGAGTTGTTTGTTTCATTTGGTGAGAGTGCTTTTATTCTGCTGGGTGCTGCATCTCCTAATTTTTGCCACCATTTTCCTCATTTTGTTCTACAGCCTACTGATGTTGTCATTCCATCAGGGTGGCTTGTTTTTTGAGTTAGTTTTGTACTTCTTCCTGGTGGGTACAACTATCTCTGTGCAGCTATTGACATGCTTGTATAGGGTTTTTGTGAACAGTTATCCTTAGGCAGCAGTGTTCTAAGGGTTTATGGGTGCTTGAAATTTTGCCAGGTTATCACTTAATAGTAGGAAGTTGGACTTACAGTAGCTCCTGAATATTCCAGAGTTAGCTGGAGGTCCAGTTTGTATTTTTACTTCAAAGGAGACCATTTTGTGGTCTAACCTTACCAGCAAAGACATTACACTAGGGACTGCGCAGCATTCTCACATATTAGTGAGGACCAGATTCAGTATGTTTGCATCCCTGGTTGGTGTACTAACAATCTGGTCCAGGAGTGTGTGTTTACAAACTCCAGGAATCTCTGTGTCTGTACATCTCTGTGCCTGCATTGAATTGTGTGTGATGGGTGCAGCATGTGTACTACTGACAACCTTACTGACATTAGGAGTGTTTTTTTGTGCGAGTTTTGCCTCCGGTGACATTGTGCAACTACATCTCTCACATACCATATCAGATTGTTTGAGAATTAACTGGTTGTCAGTAAACATGAGACATTTTCTACATTGCCTCAAGATGCCCATATCCACCAATCTGGTAAAAGAGATAGTGGGAAAGTTCATATCCATGGCAACAGATGATTAGACAGTTGGAGTGAGAATATAAAGTAATGTCAGGAGTGTCCGGTTTGCAGCTCTTGTGAGCAGTACATGTTACTGCAAACTAGTTGTCATCTGTACAACTAGGTATTGTGAAATTACAATGGTGCTTTTACAGGAAAAATGTCACTCAAGGTGTCTGCATATACACAGGGCACTGCCAAACATATAAGAGAAAACTAATAAGTAGATCCTGATTATTTGTGGATGAAGTTTTTGGTAGATATTCTGAAGTTATAAGCAAATAAAGCAGTATTTACTGAAAAAAAAAGAATTAGTTTGTCAAGAATGATGAAAAGAGGGGAGTCACCTGAATGGCTACTGCCTGGCTTCACTGTGCTGGGATACAATGCTACAACTTCTTCTCTCACCAGAAGCAAAACAGCAGCACCAATCCCAAGATGGGAAGCAGACCACAGCCTGTTTGGTGATCCACAGTCTTGTTCCAGATGATGCAATGGTCTGTAGGGTTGTTGTAGCCTTTTCCTGGTAGATGCCTCGAATATCAGTCAGAATAATCAGGAAAGTCAAGCTAAAACACTTACTGCCCAACCAGAAACAGTCAGGAGTCAGTGCAGTCTGCACGTTCTCTCACCGCAAGCAAAATATAAGCACAGATTCCATGCTGGCACCTATGAAGTAGTTACTAGGGTTTCTGGTGATCTACATTCTCCAGGAAATAATTTCCCTATGCTCCTTCTCTCACCAGGAGCAAGACAGAAACACTAATCCCAAACTACCAAGAGGCAGAATGTGGGCTCTCCGATAATTGGTGGTCTTGGAGTAGATGTTGCAGATTTTAAAGATAAGATGAAAGAAATGGGTTAAAATCCTAAGTGCGCTAAGCTGTTAGATGTGAAAGAGGGTATAACTTAAGCTTTAGCTAATTGGAGTGCTGCTAATTTTAAAAGAGCAATAATGTGGAAGGGGATGGGCATTTTGTATTCTGTTTTTATGGAATACAGTGCAATGACCAATACATTTAAATAGTTGAAGGGGACTGATTTCACAAAATGTTAATTTTGTGCTTACTTAAAATAGCAAATAAAAGAGGAGAGGGAAGGAGATAAGTGGTCAAATTAACATAAAGGGCAAGCAACTAGAAAGACAGTTGAGTTGGAAAACACAACAGCACCAAGGCGTGAGGATAGATAAAAATTAATTTCTGTGTGACTCACAAGAAATACAGCTGTGGTCTCTTTCCTAGTTTAAATATGTAATTAAAAGCAGAATACAAGTAAAACACAGTGTAAAGAAAACAAAGCACTATATAGAAAATAGAAGAAGGCAATAAAGCAATACAAAATGCAAGAAAGCAAATACAAACTAACCTTTCCATCACAGCAAGTTGTGGCAGAGTCGGGGTGAGCTTTTCAGACTGAAGTCTAGGTGACAAACCTTATAAATAGATCTAAATAAAGATCTTTTTTTCCTGTGGAAGAAACGCTCTTGTAACTGAGGTATCAAGTTGATATCCTAGGAACACAATTCTCTTTGAGAGAGTCAAAAAAGACTTTTGAATATTCTCTTGGAATCCCAGCTTGAGCAAGATAAGTCTCACCCAAGACAGAGATTCCTGACGTTTTGAAAAAGACTCTGTAAAGATAAGCAAGTCATCTAAATACTAAGAAATGTGGATACCATATAGCCTGCAATGAGCTATAACTGGAGCTAGACATTTTGCGAGCACTCAGTGCAGTAGATAGTGCAAAGGGTAAGGCAGATAATTTATAATGTGATCCAGATACGCAAAACCTTAAGAAACACATGAAGTCTGTATGAATAGGAATGTGATGATAAACAATTTTTTAAGTGTAGTGTTACTAGGAAACTTGAAAGAGGAAGGAGAGGCAGCAGGTTGTGAAGTGACATTATTTTAAATGTGGGTGTTATCACAAACATCTTTAAATAAGAGCCAGCAGTGGTCTCCCTTTCTTTGGGACTAGGAACGTCCTTGAAAAAGACCCCCCCCCCCACAGGGAAGGAGGAGCTAGTTCTATCTCTCCTTGGGAGGTAGAAACATAACAGTCTGATCTGCAGGATGGGAATGACCCCCTGGAAAAGAGGAATATCCTCCCACTGCCATCTGTATCCCTGATGAATAATTTTTAGAACCCATTTGTCTGAAACAATCTGTTGCCAAACAGAAAAATGGAGATTCAAATTTTCTGGAAGAGAAAAAAAGACCAGTATGGCAGGGGGTCATAAGGTCTCTTGAATAGTCATTCAGAGTTGTAGGAATGTTCTTGGTTTTGGGAGGTTTTAGACTTCTTTTGAGAATCTCCTTGTCCCTTCTTCTTAAAAATCTGTTTACCTGAATTCTGTTGAGACTGTTTATTCTTTTTTGCCAAAATTGGATGAGGAGAAAGAAAATTACTTGGACAATTTAGAAAAGGAGGGCTGAAAAATTCTATAGACTCCCTGGATCAGCTTGCCCTTTTCATCACAGTTTTGACAAACTCTGCAGCTGAAGGGCCACACACTAAATCCAAGGGAAATTTTAAAATCTCAGTTTCAATATCATCTGGGCAGTTCTGAGAATGCAGACAAGTAAACCCCCTTAAAACTGTTCCAGCCACCATAGCCCTTAAAGAAGCATCGACAGATTCATACACATACATACTGCAAACAATGAGTAGTGACGTGTGCAATAGAAGAAACCAAGTTATTTAAAGCAGATTTTTATTTACAAGAAGAAACTGTAGATAAAATATTCCTCATACTTTCACAATATGTAAGAGTAAACTTTAACACATGCATCTGAAAATTTAAAATTCAGAAATTCAGAGTTGCAGAAGTATACACTTTCCCCCACACCTATCAATAATTTTCCATCCTTATTAGAAAGGGTAAAATTGGAATGAACTAAGTGCCTTAGCAGCAGAGGAGTCAACTAAGGATAACACTGCTGAGTCAGGTGTGGGAATAGTATATAGAAATTTAAAAGATTAAGGAACTTTACATATCCTATCTGGCTTTTTAGGGGCAGCTGGCTGATCCAGAAAATTGCAGGCAGTAAGGCACACATCCTCTAAATCAGATAGGACAGGAGGAAATGGCGTAGGTTCTGGAAATTCCTTCTGTAACAACTCATAGTATTTTTGAGGGATTGAGAAACTTCTGTGTTCTCCCAGTGAAAACACTGGGACATTCTAGCAATAGTCTCAGAGTAAGAGAAACACCCAAAGGAGAATAGAAATGCGAGGACAAAAACAAGAATCCATCCCTGGATCATCCTGTTCAGATTTTGAATTTCATCAGGAAAAGAGGCATCCCTCTATCTTTGACCAGAAACTACTCTACAAGAAGGATCAATAGCCTGAATCAAACCCTCAGCTAGTCCCACAAAACTACTCCCAGCTAAAGACATTTGTGGAGGGTTAGATACATGCGCGATTTTCTGCTTCTTTTTGACAGGAAAATTGGGGCCAATCATGAGTTACTAATGGAAGCCACTGCTTCCCCAGAGATGGGCACAGTATTCTGGAATAACAGGGAGATCTTCACTGTTCTCTCTCCCAAGACTGACAAGAGTGGTTCTCCCTAGCCTGCTGAGGGGACCTCAACATCCGCAGAGGATGTGGCTAACCCCCCCAGTTCATAGTGGCCATAGATAAAACACCAGAGGGATCCCAGTTAAAAGATGTGTGGTCTGAGGTACAACAAATGACTACAGCAGAGTCACACACCTGTGGCTGAGGCAAATTGCTAGCCTGCTTTTTTTGGCAAAGGCTCTTTGCTCAACTTTTTTTTTTTTTTTTTTTGAGGCTGAAGAAGGACTGACCATGGGACAGACAATCTGTTCCACAGTCATGCCAAAAATAATGCAACTATCCTGGGAAAAACAAGCATCAGTGCCAGTAAAACTACCAGTCTACAAAAGTTTTATATATATATATATATATATATATATATATATATATATATATATATATATATATATATATGTTTTTTTAACTGAATAAAATAGAGTAAAAAGCTCTTTCAAACATTATGGCATATTCACAATGTTAAACACAATTTCTTCATAGAAAATGAGTTATCAGTTTGATAACACTACTTTTAAACTTGCAGAAATAATGAATTCTCCAGTTAAAAATACATTATAGTCTCCAGACAATCCACTAAAACAGAACACCTCTAGTTTTAAAATGATTTTTTCAAAGTGGAAAGTAATAAAACATCAGTAAAAAATAAGACATTGGAAGGTTTGACAGTTTGGGTGCATGGAACGTGCCCTGAAGCTTTAGAAGTTGTCTGGCTATTATATCCTTGACAGGATATAACCCATATAACTAAGGCTACTGCAATGATCAATATGAAGAACATCATGAGATTTAGGCATAAAAGGTATGTGACACTTGAACATTCTGAATTTTTACATGGAAAATCAGAATTATGTGGATATTGATATAGCTTAAGCATCCAAAGATTCTGGCCTATATTACAGAAATATCACTATTCATACACACTGCTGCTGTCACTAAGATGCCCTTATTTATAATTAGCAAAAAAACTGCGAGCTCTAGAAAGGCATAACAAGATGGCCACCCATATTAATAAAAAAGAGTCAGTTAAAGAGCTCTATGGCTAAGAATTTGAGAAGCAGTTGAAATTCTGATCCGATCTACAATATACAGCTTAATCACCTATTACGTCAGTTCAATTGTTCGATGGCACTTGTGTCACAATTACTTTGCATAGTAATCCTTATTAATTACAGTAAAGGAAGAATGAGCCACATCTAATAAAACACTCTTCTATATAGAAGTAGTATTATTGTACAGCAAACTGTGTCATTAATTGCAGTAGATGATGAAAATGCTTTAGTGAACAACAAGGAAATTTTTTGCTTTTAGTGCTTTGAAATGTGCCAGAGTTATTTGTGTTGCTCTAGCATGACTGGTACACTTACAGTAAAACAGATCAGGTGAGAGCTGTGTGAAAATTTATTAAACAAGCATGAACAATTTCTACCATTCAGAAATTCAGAAATGCAGTTGCCATACCTTGTCCATCTCCCAATGTCCACAGCTCATCATCATCAAAATGTGTGTCACCTCCAATTCCTTGCCCAGGAGCAAAGGCATGAGCCAGCAGGCCATCTTTACCATCAAATGGATACCCATCACCATGTTCTGCAAAAGGAGAGACACATATATCTAATTATGCACTGTAGCAGTTAAGTTTTTAAGCAAGATAAGTTGGTGTTTTAAGAAAAAATCTGGGAAAGCAAAAATCTAAAAAACTTTCTCCACTATGAAATAAACCGTCATGACCTATCAGTTCTAAGTAGCCTCTTATTTTTCAGAAAAGGTAGACAGGCACATCTGAATTAGTGTTTGCACATTGCTTGCATGCACAGAGAAAGTAGGAATACCCAAAAGTATGCATGCATCTACAGGTCTTTCTGTGAGTGCATACGTATGTATGTGTGTGTGTGTGTGTGTGTGTGTGTGTGTGTGTGTGTGTGTGTAATGACAAAGTGCATTCATTAAAGAAAGACCAAAGGTAAGTAGTGGTCTTTTTAATGGCTCATTGACAAAAAATTGGTTGAAGTTAAAACTGGATGAAAAAAAAAACAGTTAAAGCTTTGGCCAGACTAAATTTTTTCTTGCAAGAAGGCAAACTCTGCTGCACCTCCATTTGTGGTATTTTGCCTCCACTTCATCTTTCCTTACATGTGCACTAATTTCACAATCGAACAAGCGTGGAGACAAATGTGAATCCCAAAAAGCTGAATCACTGACAGTGCACAAATCAAAACCATAGTGTTCAGTGTGGTACTGATTCCCTGTGCACAAGTACAGTTGTCAAGTTTTCTGTAAGGGAAGTACAATCATCAAGTAGAAACCTTATCAATTTCACACACAACCAAGTGCAGCAAAGCCCATTTTAGTTTTAATATATACTTTTCCACAGTAACTTGTTACATTTCTGTAAATATAAACTGACTGAATGCTTATTTGTAAGTAGTTTCATTTTACAGTCTGTACTTTCTTAATTTTTCTTACAAATTCAACTTTTACTCTCTTGAAATTGACTTTCAGACAATGCCTTTATTCAGTGGATAAGATATGTAATGAACAGGTGCTGGATTTCAGCTTGAGTAAACCCATCTGGTTTGGTTCAACATAACCAGCTTTACAGAGAAAGGCACCCAGCAGTTCCTGGGGCATACCTGTCAACCACTTAGCACAAGAAATCTGGACAAAGATAATTGAGGGACAAAGGCCCTAAAATAGGGACAAGTTTTAAGTATTGCTTTTATAGCATGCATTTTCTGAAGGGTATAAAGTTTGTATCTCAATTGTCTGCCATTGTGTAGTAACTTCTGCATGGTGGCACAGTGGTGCAGTGGTTAGTGTTGTTGCCTCACAGCAAGAGGTTCTCCGGTTTGATTCTCAGCTGGGCTGCCTTCAGTGTGAAGTCTGTATGTCTTCCCTCTGTTTGTGTGGGTTTCCACTGACATTCCCAAGACATGATGCAGGTGGATTTGACATTCTAAATTGGCCCTAGGTGTGAGTATGTGCCTTCTGAGGAAGTTTGGGTGCTGGGCTGGCAACTTGACACCATAAAACTCTACTGCCACTTGTTCTGCAGATATATATTCTGTTGTTGTGACCCCTAACAGGAGCAGCCAGAAGAAGATTTAGCAACTTCTGTCATCAATAATGTATGTGAAAACCACAACATTTTTGAGGAACAGACCTAAACTATGAGGCAAAAATCTGGACATTCTGCAAATATCTGGACAGTTGACAGGTATGTCCTAGTGACTTGTCATATGAAGACACTGAGGGATTTCACAGAAATAGTGATTTACCTTCTTTAGATAAAGCTGCAGTCATAAGACTGTGAATGGACATTTGTCTGAAATAAGAGTTTCCTACAGAATGCAAACCACTAAATCTCCAATGAGGGATGTTATTCCCCACATCCCCTTCAACCTTTTGTAATCATCACTAATAAAGCTATTACCCAGAGAAAAGGCAGATACTCAGATCTTGTACTAAAAATCAATTATTTTTCTTTCTCCTTTCTTTGAAAAATTCATAGAAACCTATCCTGAAGCATAGTGCTTGGATTCTTCTAATTAAAGCATTTGTATTTTACAAGAAAAAAATACTCCACATTCCAGCAGAACTGTTTTGGTATTTTTACATTTGGCAAGCAGCAAAAGGCTGGGCACTGTTGTCTGCAGTTAATAAGTCAGGCAGTTACAAAGCACACAATGAGATGGATAACCTACAGTGTCTAATACTGCATCTGTTTGTTTTAAAGTGAAAACCTTTCTCGTTTTGTACTGAAATTTTAATGCAAATTATATACACACAAGCCAAGGTCAGCTGTAGTGGATAAAGATTAATACAATATGGGATTATATAATTTTACTTATTTTTGCTTTGATTCCACTGAGTCTCTGAAGTGTTCTAATGTCCGTCATTAAATCACTGTTGCAGTAGCCTAAGCTATACGGGACATATCCTGCCAAGAACTGGATGACTGACCAGCTTCCAAAGATTTAGGGGACCTTCTACATGACCTAACCACTGCAGAGCTTGAGATTAGTGATGTAAAAAGAGTGGTTAGGGCACCAGAAATTTAGAACTTTCTTGCACTGAAGAGCACCCCCTGCTGCTGCTTCTGAATATCATCAGTTAGCTAGCACTTCATAAAGCTGCGTAGATGCATACCTTATTCAGAACTACCTTCTATTTTCTGTGGAAAATTTATATTTCTTTACTGTGACAAAAAAAAATTCTGTCAGGAAACTGTATCCATGATTTAGGACATAATGGGGTTAAAAAGTTCCTGTGTTACTCACCTTTAACTTACCTTTAGTCTGAGGGAAGTCCACAATTCTAAGGCTTTTAACCCTTACCTGTCACCATCATTTTTCAGTAGATTGATGCACGTGAGTCCTGGTTCCTTGGACATTCCTTCTCCATTCTGCAAGAAAATAAAAGTTGTATGGGAGCTTTGGTCTTGACTCCAGCTTCCTCTTTGCTTTGGCCATCAATGAGTGATTCCTCTGTGGCCATACTGAAGTCCTCGGAATGCTTATCAGTTTCTATTGGTCCCTGTAGTGTTGCTTCTCAAGAAGATGCTAAGGGCCAACAGACAAGCACATCCTCCTCGGTCTCCTCTTTTGAAAAGGACAACCACTCTTGCCAGTATTGGTGAAGGGAGCAGAGGTTCTTCCAAAGAAATGCCACTCTGTGGGACTCAATTCCCAGGGAAAGGACTGTACTTCAGGCAGCTAATTTTCAGTTAGGACTCCAAGAAAAGGAAGCAAAAACATTGATATTTCCCTCTTCTGCATCTCTTCGGCTAACACAGACAGAGAGTATCGTCTGGGTTTTGCCCAAAGCTTACTCAAAGTCTTACACACATTACAGTCTGGGCCTTCTGTTCATCAGGAAGGAAAATATATTCTTGTTTCTCTGAGTTTGATTCATAGTCTGAAATACAGAATTAGATTTAGACTATTCTTCTCATGGTCCTTCTCCACTAAAAATGAAATCTGAGTCTGAGGAAGGTTTTTCTTCAGATTACTCATGTGAAGAATTGTCTTTTTCTAGCACTATTATCAGGATGAAGAAGTTATTTTAGTCAGGGAAAAAAAGAAATATAATAAACTGCTGCTGATATTCAGCAGGTATATTTCTCTCAGCCATCAGCTATATCACCCATTCTGCCTTTGCAGCCAGCAGTTTACCTGACAGTCAGCCACCTGTGCCCAGGAAGTCAGACAAATGTTATAAGGCTTCCCATTCTTACAATTCCTATTATCAAATTCTACTGCAGACCCTGCAGTGGTTTCTCTTTTCATACCATCTTTGTCCAAACACTTATTTAGACAACGAACCTTTCTCCATCTGATAAAGATGGGAGAGCTTTTGATAAGTTTGGTAAGAAAGTTTATACTTCTTCCCCATACACTTTTAGAATAGCAAATTCTCGGTGGAAATACCAAACGAGGTCCTTGCCAGCACAGTGAAACTCCACAAAACAGTCCTTAACGCACTTTTATTCTCGTAAAAAACAAGCGTTTTCGCTACAGGAAACTGTAGCTTCTTCAGAGGAAGCATAAACAGTAAAACGCACTCCGTATTTAACATAAAGAATACAGGAAGTGACATACTACAACCTTCTCAACTTGAAACTAAAGTTTCAACTTAAAACATATACAAGTTTTTTTCTAATGTATGTATTTTATACAACATAAATAGATAAATCAAGACAGGAATATAGTCCACATGTTTAAAAACCTTTTGTACTTTTAGTACATAAAAAGTCGCATCTGATAAGATGCCATGTAAAAATAAAAGATTCATTTAAAAACATGACATATTAATGAACATGACATTTTAATGAACATGACATTTTAATGAAAGCAGGACCAGCTAAAAAATTGGATGTCTAAAATGTGATATACTGGTTACTAGTTATTTAATATTTATTATTTGAAACAACCAAGTGTATAAGATATAAATTTTTGTCAGCCCTCCACTGACACATATTTAATTGTTAAAGACACGAAATTAATCCCCATTTGTCAACAAATACTAAAGGAAAGAGAAGTATTTCCATATAAAGTTACAGTACCCCGGAGGATAAGTTTCACCCAGAAGGTATAATTATCATCTCCGTTAGTGCTGTAACCTTTTTTATACCATACTCTGATTAACTCACTAATGAGAAAAAAATTATTTGTAAGAGAAAAACATAATCATTCATTATAAAGATTATCTAAGATAACTTCTAAGTTTTAATACTGGGGCTATATTACAGTTGCTATTAAGGCCAGGGTATCTAAACGCATCCAGGCGCACTGCCATTCCAGTTCTCTATTCTAGTATTAATGAAAAAGGGCCACCTCTAGTCTTCAAAGGGACTTGATCGATGGCCATGAACTGGAAGCTGTGGCCTGGATTTAAACCTATATGTTTTGCTAGTGCATTGTCGTTTTTATCATTCTTAATTGTGTACATGTGTTCATACATACGGTCCCGGACCCTACGGTCCGTTTTTCCAATGTAGAGCGGCTTGACACACACGTAGCTATGTAAATAATAGATTTACTTTCACAATTTAATCTAAACCTAATGTCATATTTAAATATAACATTAGGTTTAGATTAAATTGTGAAAGTAAATCTATTATTTACATAGCTACGTGTGTGTGTTGTCAAGCGTTCTACATTGGAAAAACGGACCGTAGGGTCCGGGACCATATGTATGAACACATGTACGCAATTAAGAATGATAAAAACGACAATGCACTAGCAAAACATATAGGTTTAAATCCAGGCCACAGCTTCCAGTTCATGGCCATCGATCAAGTCCCTTTGAAGACGAGAGGTGGCCCTTTTTCATTAATACTCGAGAATAGAGAACTGGAATGGCAGTTGCGCCTGGATGCGTTTAGATACCCTGGCCTTAATAGCAACTGTAATATAGCCCCAGTATTAAAACTTAGAAGTTATCTTAGATAATCTTTATAATGAATGATTATGTTTTTCTCTTACAAATAATTTTTTTCTCATTAGTGAGTTAATCAGAGTATGGTATAAAAAAGGTTACAGCACTAACGGAGATAATTATACCTTCTGGGTGAAACTTATCCTCCGGGGTACTGTAACTTTATATGGAAATACTTCTCTTTCCTTTAGTATTTGTTGACAAATGGGGATTAATTTCGTGTCTTTAACAATTAAATATGTGTCAGTGGAGGGCTGACAAAAATTTATATCTTATACACTTGGTTGTTTCAAATAATAAATATTAAATAACTAGTAACCAGTATATCACATTTTAGACATCCAATTTTTTAGCTGGTCCTGCTTTCATTAAAATGTCATGTTCATTAAAATGTCATGTTCATTAATATGTCATGTTTTTAAATGAATCTTTTATTTTTACATGGCATCTTATCAGATGCGACTTTTTATGTACTAAAAGTACAAAAGGTTAAACATGTGGACTATATTCCTGTCTTGATTTATCTATTTATGTTGTATAAAATACATACATTAGAAAAAAACTTGTATATGTTTTAAGTTGAAACTTTTGTTTCAAGTTGAGAAGGTTGTAGTATGTCACTTCCTGTATTCTTTATGTTAAATACGGAGTGCGTTTTACTGTTGTTTATGCTTCCTCTGAAGAAGCTACAGTTTCCTGTAGTGAAAACGCTTGTTTTTTACGAGAATAAAAGTGCGTTAAGGACTGTTTTGTGGAGTTTCACTGTGCTGGCAAGGACCTCGTTTGGTATTTCTTTTGTTTTTTATTTTACCGTTGGTTTGAATTCTCGGTGGAGCCTAGATGGCCAACTGAGAGCAGTGAATTTTGAGAGCTCCATAAACTAGTATAATATAGGAATTTTTTATTATTTTCAAGTTTAAAATATCAGAAATCTATAGATAAACTATTAAACTACATAAATATCAATTTTGATGGAGGTATACAAAAAATTTCCTGTCAGCTCACTTGGAGATATATTGAGTTTACACAATGTTTATTAAAGGATAAATATAAAGACAAATATTACAATTCAAACTACAGCTAACTTTGAAAAGTAGGAAATAATTACAACAAACAGTCCTCATAACCGTGTTTTAGTAGCCATGTCTTGACTGCAGTGCATATAATTTGGGGAGTGCTGTGAAAAGTTGAGTGTACTTCCTTGCACCGTATCAACCATAAATAGTGCAAGACAGAGCACAGGGCAAAATCTGTCCTTCTGACATCAGGGGACCAAAGTTGTCCATAGTCCGCTTTCAAACATTTTGAAAGAGTCAACGGTAGAAGGTGTGGGATGCAGAACATGGTGTGAAACAGAGTCCAGAACAGTTTTACCCTAGTGCATGTGATGAAGATGTGGCCCGCCGTTTCGATCTCCTGACATCTTCTAGAGCAAAGGGAAGACTGGTAGTCCTCAAACCTGATGGCACCCTTGAGTGTTAGTTTATTAAGGGAGCTTCTATAGATAAAGTCTCTCCATTGGGGCTCTTGCTGCAAGAAGATGCATCGTTGTTTTAATCCATGCACCTGGAAGACAGAATAGTCTTTGTAGGCATTGATGGAGTGGTAGTCGGTCAGTAGTTGATGATACCAGAGTTGACGAGGGAGATATGGATCTACTGAACAACTCAAGGAATTCTCATCCAGATGCTGCTTTGAAAAAAGAACTGCAATTGATAACATCTACCTTACATTAACTATCTTTGAAGATTTAAAAATAACTTATAAAACCTTAAATTAAATGCTCAAAAAAGACTGATACTCTTATGGAACTATTATAGCAACACCATACAAAAATAACAAATATAGTGACTTCTCTGAATGACATTGAAGGGAGACTCAAAGAGGAAGAATTCCAAAAAGATTTTCTGCATTAACAGAATACATGGCTGCTTAACAAAATAGATGACTTAGAAAACAGGGAAAGGAGAAACATAAGGATCTTTGGTCTGCCTGAAAACACTGAAGGTGAAGACATTATTTCATTCTTAACAACCTGGATTCCTGACTTTTTAGACTTGAAAGAGGGACTTTCATTTGGAATTGAAAGGGCGCATAGAGCACTGAGGAAACTTGCTTCTCACTCAACAAATACTCCACCTAGATCCATAGTTATAAAATTTCTTTCATTTCTGGACAAGGAACTAATATTAAAATCTGCTTGGAGAAAATCACCCTTAAAATACAATCACAGCTTGATAAGGTTTGACAATGATTATTCTTCCAGAGTACAAAAACAAAAGAAAAAAGTCTGGCCAATAATAAAACTGTTGAAACAAAACAACATTAAAGCACACTGGCCTTTACAGCCAAGATAAAAATACTTTTTGCCAATGAGATGAGAACCTATAATGACTTGGAAGAAGCTACTATATTCATCAAAAACAACAACATAGTGTCTGTCCCAGAAGAAATGGAATGGACGGCCCCTACTCTTAAAAGAATAAAAGATACAAATCCTTGGACTGATGCTAGAAAGAAGCAAAAAAATGATTCCGAGATAGCTGTCCCAAAAAAATAACTCTTACAACTACATCTCTCAAAGTATCAACTGATATGGTACATCACTTGTCATCTGATTTTATTTAAAAAAGGAGGGTTTCTTAAACAACTGAAAAACAATAATGATTTATTCAGAATGTTCAAAGAGTCCAATAATTCTTCACAAACAAAGGTAGGTCAGGATGGATTACTATTTACATTATATATAAGCCAAACAAAGCAACATATAATACAAATATAAAAGTTTCTATTCCCCTACTTGAACTCAGTGAATAATTATCTTGTTCATTTTTCATTGATTTTTACTTATAATAATTTAAGTAATTAACTAATTCAACAAGGTACCATTTATCAGAGATCAGACTCAAACGTAACAAATTAGCATCATATATAATAGTAGTAACAGCAGAGTGTTTTGAAAAAAAAAATGCTGTCATGGAGACTAATGCCTTCTTCAGTTAAAGTATGATTTAAAAATGTCATGTATATCCTGGTTAAATAATAGTAGCAAGCTCTTAGTACAAATGTCATCATTATTCAGTCTAAATATAGTTAATATCAATTATGGCAGGTATCATAGCTTTGAGTGCTGTTTAATCAATCCTGATATGGTGTGCATGGATGCAGCCGTATCTGGCAGCTAGCACAAATGTCATTATTATTCTGTGTAAACATAGTTAATATCAATTATGGCAGGTATCATAGCTTCGAGTGCTGCTTGATTAAGCCTGACATGGTGTGTGTGGATGCAGCTGTGTCTGGCAGCTGTTGTATGTTGCTGTTTTCGTCTCTGGGAAGCTGTGTGTTATGGCTTGTGATTGAGGTTTACTGATGCTTGTGTATTAGGAAGAGACATTTGGTGTTTTAGCCTGGATCCAGGGGAAGGGGGTGGATAAAACTGTGATTTGGGATATTTTGGAAGAGAATAGTTTGTTTATATATCTGCTGAGTGAGAGGTGCGAAGGCTAGAAGAATGCAATTTCTCTTGTGGCGGCTTGTTGGGAGGTGTTTTTTTTTTTTTTTTTTTATCTGTTTGCTCTCCGTTCTTTTCCTGGCTGCTGCCTCGCTGAAAGGGAGGGAATTTAGGCTTGATGTTGCAGTGAAGAGAAGCTTTGCATCAGGTGCATCGTGAGCCTCTGGTATGCAGTACACAGACACACTACCAGAAACAGACTCTCCAAAGTTGCTATGGTAACGGAGACAGAGTGATGATAATGCTAAACGACTCTGACGAACCTCTGAAATGATTCTCGGCAATAAAGTTTTTAGTTTAAAAAAAATATATATATATATATATATATATATATATATATATATATATATATATATATATATATATATATATATATATATATATATATTTATATATATAAAACAAAAGGGCTATTTTGAACCATATGTGCACAAATTGATGGTCTCCCAACACTTCATTTAGCTCATTAAGTTGATTCTTGATAAAAAAACAATAAGCGCAATTTTAAATTTAAAATGTATTTTGGTCCAAACACATTAAGGACTTGCATAAGAGTGGAAGTCTGATTTATTGTGAAAGACTAAAAGCACTTGGTCTTGTGCAGTACCCTTTGCAGTGGTCTGGGAGGTGAACTTGCTTGGAAGTGTTGGGCATATGGTGATAGCTGACTCTAGGGGTGTTTGGGGTTGCCAGGAAATGCTCGAGAGTCATCAGATTTCCTTCATGGAAATATCTCTGGGAATGGAAGGTGTGTTGAGTGGTTCACTGGCAGAGTGGCCACTGCATGTAACAGGCTGGTAAAATAGAACAGGACAAATATTGGTTTGGATATTTTAAGAACAGCCTGGAAACACACCACATTAACTAGTGAATGGTATTCTGGCAAAACTGGATGGGCATTATTACCCATGCTTGAAGTACTGATATGTGTGTATGTAAGGATGGAAATATACTTATAACAAATAAGAAACTAGAACGGTCTCATAATTTAAAGTCTATGGACTATATAAACATGCTTGGTAGGAGCTAATAATAAGAATAAGCATTACAGCTTGTGGTCTCTCAACTGGGTCTACTTTATATCATCGAAAACTTAAAATCTCGAGAGCTCACATGAGAGAATATGCAGGTATTCAAAATTGCTATTGTGGGGGGTTATGCCCCCCCATACCCCCCGCTAAATGTATATTCCAACTCTGAGATCGCACTACAGTGAGGAAAGGGCAAATATCCCAATCTCCACTGTACTGCGATCCAAAAAAATGGATATTGAATACCTGCATTTTTGCTCATGTGAGCACTCGAGATTTCAAGTTTTCGGCGATCTAAAGTGGACCCTCTCAAATAACTAAGCAACAGCCAAACACACACACACACACACACACACACACACACACACACACACACACACACACACACACACACACACAATTGTTATGTAATGTATGATTTTAGTAAATCTAGACATAAAATATATAATCATCTTATAAGACTGATGAATTTAGATATTAAAGACAGAATTTAATAACATGGTCTTGTGTATAATACTACTGTCTTGACTTGTCATAAATGACATACACTACATTGAACATCAAGGGGAAGCATGATGATTTTCTTATATAAGTAAATATGCATAACAAGTCATGGAATTGCTTCAACTTGAATTCTAGTTTTTGTAACCCATCTTGACCATATATAATATTTAAACAGTTACCAAGGTAATTAATGTTTTATACATGACATCAAACTGACAAAGCTGTTCAAGAGAAACAATAGAAGCCTGAACTTGAAATGCCACAGAATGTAACAATCATATTCTGAACAAATAGTATTAAACTGACAATAGACAGTGTAATAGGATGGGCTTGTGTATGATAACACTACTGTTTTAACTTATCATAAATGACTTAGACTATATTAAACATCAAGGGGAAGCATGATGATTTTCTCATATAAGTAAATGTACATAAGTCATGTAATTGCTTTAACTTGAATTGTGGTTTTGTAACCCATCATGACCATACATAATAATTAAGCCATTACCAAGGTAACTAATGTTTTATACATGACATCAAACTGACAAAGTTGTTCAAGGGAAACAATGGAAGCCTGAACTAGGAATGTCACAGAATGTAACAATCACATTCTGAACAAATAGTATTAAATTGACAATAATCACTCAGTTTAATCTTTGCTGATTATACAAAATAGAATGTTGCCATTTAAATCTAAAAACTTTCAGTATATGCCATAAAATGGCAATTTATGCATATGGAAAGGGAATTTGTAATCATTAATCACAATAAGTGAATTTGTTGTTTTTAACCTATAATTTCACTCATTTTATAATAAGAAATGACAGATATGAAAATCCTTATGTGTAGGAAATGGGGGGCAGAGGGATGCACTGATAATTAAAATGCACTAACTTTCAACAATGTTCACATAAAACAATGTGATTACCTAAATGCTGGCAAACAATGAAATATAACTTTTGAGATATCCAGTAAAATACACTGTATTATAAACTTCTTCTTCTACTTTCGGCTTTTCCTGGTTATGGGTCGCCACAGCAGATCACCTATCTGCTCATGATTGGCAGTGGAGTTTTACGGTGTCAAGTTGCCAACCCGGTGCCCAACCTTCCACAGAAGGCACATACATGCACACACTCACACCTAGGACCAATTTAGAGTGTCCAATCCACCTACAGCATGTCTTTGGAATGAAACCAGAGCACCCATAGGAAACCCACGCGAACACAGGGAGGACATGCATACTCCACACAGAAGGCACCCCAGCTGAGGATCAAACCATAGAACCTCTTGCTGTGAGGCGGCAATGCTAACCTCTGCACCACCATGGCCCCCCCTACATTGTATTATAAACATTAGGTATAAATATTATTACCATCTATTTATATTAAGTAATGCATTTTGAAAGACTTCACCAATATGTTAAATAACTGTGTGCTATAATCTTTTACTGACGTTTTATATACGAGACATCCTACTTTACTATGATTGAATTGCTTGTCATCTATCTTTCATGTATATATTAATTGCTTATACTATAAGTAGACATTTATATTGTATCAGAATTCTGTCTAATCTACAATAGTCAAGAAAGCCACGGCTAGACCACAAACTATACATTAGTTGCCTTTAATCCAATGCACACTTTCATTTGGCTCTCTGGTCGAACTTCTTCAGACAATAAAAAATGTAACTAAAACCATGACATTTAAAAACATACCAAATAAGGTCACATGTTTCAAAAACACCTATAACAGTGTACAAAGCTCACAGTAATCAACCCAATTCCACCCCATACAAGCATTCGCTACAAAGCTAACAGCAAAAAGTGGGTGGATAAGGGAAAACTCCCTTCCGTTGTTTTTACATAAAAGAAGACATTTAAAAACCTTGACTAAATACATCACCAGTCTATCAGGCTCAAACAGGATGAATGGAATCACAGTGTCTTATAACATTTCACATAAGCAACTCCCATATGCTAACAGTTGCAGTAGTACTATATAGTAGGTATTTCATTTTGTTTCATTACGTTACATTTTCAACTTAGTCCCTTCGTGGAATTAATCTAAATCGAATAAAATAGATAAATTGTCATTACATTACTTAATCTTCATTTTCCAAAGGGATTGCATAAGACCACAAGTCCCAAAAGGTAAATGACAGCCCATCCAACCCTCCAGTAAATAACGCACCAGCAAGCTAGATGTCGCAAAGCTCTTCCCCCTAATGCCCACTCGTGTCTAAATCGGATGGGCTGCATTGGCGGCTGCTTGCTGATCACTAGAATTAATCCTAATTCTACTTTCTGTGCTGAAATAAACTTGACATACATATGAAGGTGGAAGGAAATACCATAAACCTCTTGGTGCACAAATAGCAGCAGATAGTACTGCTGAGACTAGATAGTACAGCTAAAAATAGGTAATACAGCTAAATATCAAAGATAGGCAGGATGGGGCTGTACATAGTGTTCTCTATATATTATATATTATCTTCCCAAGCTTTTCAACTTTAAGATGCACTTAATCAAACAAGCATCATTCAGCCCTGGGTATTTGTAAGCATCAAGCTTGATTTGCCAAAGCAGTTTGGGAAGATAATATATAATATATGTAGAACACTTGGGGTGGTTTTCCCACAATATTTAACCATGAGTTCTATCAGTTCATGATCATAATGTGTAATATAATTATGTTATGTGATGTGCTACACACTATATCTCTTGAGTCATAGAGTTTTAGTACATCGTATTTGAAGGTGTCTATGTTTGTGTGTGGCCCCTTATTGAGCCAGCAATCGGTCATATTAGGGGTTAATAACTAGTATGTAAGTTATTCAAAAACTGACCGAGGGAATTGGTATTATATCAATATTTCATTAGGTTTGTAACTTTATAGTATAAGCTTGTATAGTGACTCTAGTTACACATCTATCTCCCATTGACTTTCTTACCCCAGTTTATGTCTCCGTACAGCCTCATCCTGCCTATCTTTGATATTTGGCTGTATTACTTATTTTTAGTGGTACTTTCTAGTCTCAGCAGTACTATCTGCTGCTATTTGTGCACCAAGAGGTTTATGGTATTTTATTCCACCTTCATATGTATGTCAAGTTTATTTCAGCATGGAAAGTAGAATTAGGTTAAATTCTAGTGATCAGCAAGCAGCTGCCAATGCAGCCCATCCGATTTAGTCATGAGTGGGCTTTAGGGAGTGGAGCTTTGCGACAACTAGCTTGCTGGTTTGTTATTTACTGGAGGGTTGGATGGACTGTCATTTACCTTTTGGGACTTGTGGCCCTATACAATCCCTTTGGAAAAGGAAGATTAAGAAAGGTAATGACAATTTATCTATTTTATTTGGTTTAGATTAATTCCACGAAGGGACTAAGTTGAAAATGTAATGTAATGAAACAAAGTGAAATACCCACTATATAGTAGTACTGCAACTGTTTGTGTATGGAAATTGCTTATGTGAAGTGATATAAGGCACTGCGATTCCATTCATCCTACTTGAGCAACTGTTTACTTATGGGAATTGCTTATGGGAAATGTTATAAGGCACCGTGATTCCATTTATCCTACTTGAGCCTGATATACTGGTGATGTAGTTAGTCAAGGTTTTTAAATGTCTTCTTTTATAAGACCATTGTAAAAACAATGGAAGGGAGTTTTCCCTTATCCCCCCACTTTTTGCTGTTAGCTTTGTAGCAAACATTTGTATGGGGTGGAATTGGTTTGATTACTGTGAACTTTGTACACTGTTATAGGTGTTTTTGAAACATGTGACCTTATTTGGTATGTTTTTAAATGTAATGGTTTTAGTTATATTTTTTATTGTCTGAAGAAGTTCGACCAGAGAGCCAAATGAAAGTGTGCATTGGATTAAAAGCAACATATAGTTTGTGGTCTAGCCGTGGCTTTCTTGGCAGTTTTTATTTTCAAGAAGTTTAGTGTGTTTTTTACACTATTTTTTAATCTACAATAGTACTGTATCTGTTCAAAGTAATATAAATATTGCTTATTATTATTACAAATATTCTCCATATGATAGTTCAATTTATGGAGCTCAGATGTTCTAGCTTGTCAAGGTATGAGTGATAATCTGATGGACTTAGGTTTATCCATCAGATTAGGAATTATTTTCATTCCATGGCTAGTGCGGATCTTAGTTTTGTTAACATTTATTAATTTAAATTTGTTATTTCACAAAAATATTTTTAGTTTGCCTGACCAAAACATTACTTTATTGGTAAACAAAACTGATGATTTCCTTTAAAAGTTCAAACATATACTTTATAGTTATTAGAGGAAAATGTTTAATAGTCACAATAAAACAAAAAATACATAGTCTAAATAACTTAAGATGGATTTAACTTTATTATCTTTAAATAGAAATGGCTTAAACAATCCTAGCAAGAGATCAAATGTACTGAAATATTTAAAACTGAACAAAGCACAAATTGTCTTCTTTCAAGAAACTAATTTCAAAACAAATGACAATTACAAATGGACTCCTAAGGAATATATGATACTGGCACAATCCACTTATAAGACAAAGACAAAAGGGGTAGCAATTTTATGGAAAACAAATGAGATTAACCCAGATATCATTTATAAGTATGAAGATAAAGAAGGGCTTATGACATTAGCAATAGTTAAATATAATAACAGAATATGGACCCTAGCAATCTATACTGGTTCCCAGGCATTGGAACAGGAACTGTTAAAAAACACTTGGATTTCATTTCCAATAATTATAACGGCAACTTAATATTAGAAGGAGATTTTAACTGTGTATTTGATATTTCTGAAAATACAAATAAAAGACCGCTGCATACATCTGCTGTATCAAAAGCTTTAAACAAGTGGGTAGAATCATTTCATCTTGTAGATACTTTCAAATTTAAAGAAAACAAATCTTTGTTGTTTTACCATCAAGATCACAGATTTGGTATCCAAACTAGAATAGATAAAATATTTGCTGCCCATGACGTACACTCTAAAATCATTAATTTGTCTATCAGTCCCCGCCCCTTTTCAGACCATAATTTATTGATACTAAAAATTCAAAATGGGTACAAACCATTAATTTTTAACTCCAGAATTCCAGCATACATAACTAAAATTAAAGAGTTCAAACCCAGGTTATCTGAATGACAGTTCTTCTTAGATATTAATTACACCACAGAGATAAATAAAATAATGATATGGGACTCATTAAAAGCTTACATATATGGTAAAACCCTAACTTGGTATAAAAAAAAAAAAAAAATCAGAGAATCTTCTTCTTCTTCTTTCAGATTTTTCCCACTTAGGGGTCACCACAGTGGATCACCTTTCCACTCATGAGTGGCAGTGTTGTTTTACGGTGTCGAGTTGCCAGCCTGGTGCCCAACCTTCCACAGAAGGCACACACATGCACACACTCACACCTAGGGCCAATTTAGAGTGTCCAATCCACCTACAGCATGTCTTTGGGATGTGGGAGGAAACTGGAGCACCCGGAGGAAACCCATTCGACCACAGAGAAGACATGCAGACTCCACACAGAAGGCACCCCAGCCAGGAATCAAACCGGAGAACCTCTTGCTGTGAGGCGGCAACGCTAACCGCTGCACCACTGTGGCCGCCCAAAAAAAAAAAAAAAAAAATCAGAGAATGAGATTCTGAATTATTAGATCTACAATCTAAACTTTTGTCAGTAAAAGCTGAAAAAAATCAAAATCATTTGAAGATGAAAAAGAAAAGTATTAAACAATAAATACAATGAATTTCTAACACATAAAACTAGTTTAGCTTTAGAAAAACTAAAAATTAATACCTTGGCTACTTCTCCCAAATATCTACATAATTTATCCACAAGAATCAAAATAAAATCAAAAGCTAATAACATTAAAAGCATCTTCCATGAAAAGAAAGGAAAAAAATGTCTCGGATACAGGTGACATTCTTGATGCCTATAGAAATCACTATATGGAACATGTCCAAAAAGAAAATATACATATCGTTCAATTAAATCTAGATGAAAAATGTTGTAATATAAAAAAAAAACAGAAAAATTAAAGCTAGATCTGCAAGCACCCATATCATACAAAGAAATTACAGATACAATAAGAGGGTAAAAAAATAAAGATCCAGGTATAGATGGCATAATTATGGAAATATATAAACTTTTTCCTTCGAAGATACTATCCCTATTCCATAAAACGATATTAGAAATTCAGTCACAAGCTTTAATACCACCCTCTTGGAGATATTCATAAATCACATTAATCATAAAGGAAAACAAATCCCTAAACCTCTGTACCTCGTATAGACCTATATCATTATTAAATAATGACTATCAGATATTTATGACAATATTAACTAACAGAATGAAAATACCACTATCCAAAACAATAAATAATGATCATACTGGATTTATATATCATAGACACACACATGACAATATTAAAAGGATAATTTCTCTTACAGATTATGTTAATAAAGAAAATAAAGAAACACTCATAACTGGCTTAGATATAGAGAAAGCCTTTGATTCCCTAAACTGGGACTAATTATTCAAATTCCTAATGCTATCTGAATTTCCTGCATCCTTTGTTCATCTCCTAAAGAATATATATATACAAATAATTTAGCGTATGTCAAGTTAGGTCCTTTTACCTCTGAATTTATACATATAACAAAGGGCACTAAACAAGGATGTCCCATGTCACCAATTCTATTTGCTCTGGCTATTGAAATATTGGCAGATTCAATTTGTAGCAATATAAAAATTAAAGGAATAGATGTTTATGAACGATACAATTCTAAAGTAATGCTATTTGCTTATGACATATTACTAACATTATATAATACAAAAGAGACTTTAGAAAAATTAGAGATATTAATTGACAAATTTCACATGACTTCAGGACTCCATTTCAATAAATCAAAATCAAAATATTTATTTTTAAATAAAAAAAAATAACCGCACACTAAGGGGGATCACATCATATGGAAACAAGAATATACCTTAAAATATCTAGGAATTGAGTTATGCAAGGATAATAATTAATTAGTCTTAAAAAACTACAAGAATATCATCAATACAATTAAAATCTCTGTGGAAAAATGGAACAAAATAATATCAACATTTGAAGACAGACTACAGTTAATAAAAATGGTTTTACTGCCCAAGATCCTATATATAGCCTAGGCACTACAACTGTTACCAGAAAGGAATATACTTAAAAAAAAATAATTTATGCCTAATAAAATTTTTTATGGTTTCCCAAAAGAAACAGAATAGCTTTACTACATCATATCAGACCATGGAAACAGGGAGGATTAAACTTTCCTAGTATAGAAACATATATAAAAGCATCAATGTCTACAACAATCTCAGACTGGATAAGTCCAAATTACTCTACAAATTGGAAAAAAATTACTCACGGTAATATCAATAAATGAATTTGATTTACAAAAAAAATTTCAAATAGATAAAAACAATTTGCCATGGCACATATTATGTATTAGTATACAATATAACATAACTAAACCCACTAAAACTCATATGATTAATTATTACATTGACTCATTTAGGAAAATTATTAATGCAAATATAGATTTAAAACTCTGGTTTGATCTTTTAGCACCATTTATAGTCACAAAGAATTTTACACATAAAATGTAAAGAGAAATTATTAATTCCTGGGAACAGAAAGGATTTGTTTGTTGGCTCCAATGTATCAAAGAACTAAAAGTTTTAGATATGCAAGTAATAAAAACAACATACAAAATTCCACAACAGGACTGGCTAACTTTACAGAGTATTCTGTCATATTCACAAGATTTAAGTAGAATAATTAACAATTCTTCATTTAAAGAAATACCTAAATTTATGAAATACATACATGAAATCATATATAATGACTTAGACATGGAAAACCGTATTTCAAAATTTTACAAAAAATATATAAACTATAAAATAACACCTAAAACCTCATATTGAAAGTATATAACAAAAGGACCTCAATACAGTTAACTGAAGATATTAAAACAAATATCTTATTACCGATAAAATATACATCCTTTACACAATACTGTAAAGTTTTTAATTGGAAATGCTTGCACAGAGCATTCTTAACCCCAGACAGAATCAGTAAAATTAGTTCTTCCATAAAGGAAATATGTTGGAGATGTGAGCAAGTACACAGTGTAGATTGGACCCACATTTTCTTTGACTGTGTTAAAATTAAGCCATTTTAGAATGGTATTAATAACTTTCTACAATCTTTATTTAATGAATCATTTTATTTAACTAAAACACTTGTATTATTAATTGTGAACGAAGGTCCTCATTTGAATAGGTCAAACATGTATCTAGTATGGACTATACTTACAATTTCAAGGAAGTGTATAACACGAAAATGGAATACAAACACAATGCCAACTTTGGAAGACTTCTACAGCCTACTGAAGACCACAACATTATTGGAAATTAAAATTAAAGAGCTAAGAATTTATCCAAAGACATTTATCAGCAACCCTTGGGGAAAAGTCTTATCGTTGATTGACACTATACAATAATTAATCAGACAGTCTGATAATGGACTAGACATACTTATAAAGTAACTGTATAAATTAATATCTGTTATAGTGTCAGGCTAATGTAAATAGTGTACATAGTTATTTAAGATGTTATGTATAAATAGTATGGAATTAATTCAAATGTATTTGAAAAATAACAAAATTTGAGAAAAAGAATAGTGAATTATCAGGCTCATATGATTATGTTTCTGCTGGCATCCTTTGATTACATGAGAAAGTTAATTGCTGATTTGCCTTATTAAACAAGACACATTTAAATTCTTTACTTTCTTCTACAGCTCATGTAACTAAGTATTCTCTGAAATGTGCTCATGACATTGCAGATACTGCTTCTTGGCCAGCTGCCTCTAGGTCAGTGATGAGAAGATTTGTCTGGCTGCATTCCCAGAATTTACCAGAGGATGTGAAAAGCTGAGCTACTAAATGCTGCTGTGGATAATGATATTAGTTGGCCTTTCTTCTCCTGAGGTCCTCAAAAGATTTGATGAAAGTGGAAAGTTAACTAAGGGGTTTACCAAATGTTTTCAACCCTCCATGCCAAAGTGTAATAGAATGTTTCCTTCCACTTCAGGTTCCTCTTATAGGAAACAAAATAAGCAATATCAGTCAATTACAAACAAATAAACTTTCATAAAACAACAGCAGGGAGGTGAAAAAAGAAAGGAGGGTCCACTCATAACCAATGACAGTCTCAAAAACAGATTGATTATATGCCACTATATTGACTACATGCCACATGCCCCCACCCAGCAGTCCAGTAAAGCTTTCCCAAAGCCTCAATCTTCACTTTACTCTGTGGCACTAGATAACCAATGCATGAGTTCTGAGAATCACCTTAAAAGGCTAAAATTGTCAGTAGGATTCACTTCCCCCTTTCCAGGGAATCCCTCTACATCCAGCTAATCAAAGTACACTGTTTCCTCCTATACTGGATCAAATGCTGTCTCCAGAGCTTATAGAACTTGTTCCTCCAGATCAAACAGGAAATGTTTTTATTCAAGAATCTTTCTGGTGCCAAAGAAAGAAAGAAATTGGAGATCTGTACTGGACATTTTATTTATAAACAGGCAAGCAAAAACTGAAGGTAATGCTACTCAAAGATAGAAGTCTAAACCTCAAAACGCACTCACTTGAGGCACTCCTTAAAATGGAGATCATCAATATCTGTGCAGTGACTAAGACCTGATTCAAGGCTCCAGAGAGCAACCCTGCATTACCAGGCTATAACTGATATCATACCTTTCGGCCATCTAACCTAGACTGGAACACAAAAGGCAGAGGTGTGTCCATATTTATTAAGGATATCCACACCTCCAGGCTAGTTGCCCAACATAATGCATCTGAAATTATCCAAGTGCAACTAACTCTGGGCAAAACTGCAATCCAATTTGTAGCTTTCTACAGATCGCCCACCATGCTCCAGGATTCCCACTCCTCTTTTCTTGATATACTTGAAAATATTAGGGTTTAACCAAACACCCTAATAATGGGCGATTTCAACTACCCGATCATTAACTGGGAAAACTACTCATGAACCAACTCCTTCACTCAACACTTTCTAGAATTCATAAACTCCAATGCCCTGGATCAACTTATCCACACCCCCACCAAGGGCAACAATATCCTAGACCTAGTCATTACCAACAAGAGTGACCAGTGTTCCACACCTGAAGTCAACTCCTCATTGGTCAGATTTGACCATAAGCTAATCACTATAGATATCCACATCCTGCCCCCAACCCCCATTAAAGAAACCACTGTAAAAAATTTCTCTAAAGCCAACTTCATGCTTCTTAAGACAGAAGTGGCAAACTTCACGACACCCTTGCAGATGGACAATACAGTTATGACTGCTGAATCCTACACAAATGCACTCTATAAGCATTTACACAAGTGCATGGATCGTACTGTACCTAACAGAACTGAGACACTAACCTCCAAAATAAGGAAGCCAATCTGGTGGTCTCCTGCTATAAACAAACTCTACATTAGAAGGAAGAAACTGTTGCAAAAGAGAGTAAAATCCCATGAGTGGAGGAGTTCCCTGGTCAGTCTCAGTAAGAAGCTGAGATCCCTCATAAAATCCTGCAAAACTAACTATGAAAACAAGATTGCCACTGATTCTAAGGGCAACCACAAGGCATTCTATAGCTATGTAAAGAATCTCAATGGCAACATCCAGATCTGCTCTGAGTTACGGCACAATGGCATGAAAATTGAAGAACCAACTGATATCACCAATATCCTGGCTGGTAGGTTCAGTGCTAACTTTACTCCCCCCTCAACCCCTAAAGTGCCCATATCTATACTGGAAGAATGCAGAGCCCCTGCAATCACAACTGTACAGGTAAAAACTGCACTCTCCAAAGCCAAGAACACAGCATCCATGGGACCGGACAACAACCCAGGCTGGATCTACACAAACTTCAGAATGAACTGGTCCCCCCCCCCCCAAGCACCATGTTAAATCATAGCCTCACATCAGGCTTTGTACTCATTGAATGGCTCACAGCAACAGTTATACCACTCCATAAAGGGGGAGCCACCATGGACCCCAGGAACTATCACCCTATTAGCCTGACGAGCCTGGTCTGCAAGCCTATGGAATGTATCATCATGGAACTCATAAAGAAAGACATTGGAAACCTCCAAACTCTGGACCCCACCCAGTTTGGGTTTGTGAAAGGCAGATCATGCCTTCTGAACCTGATCAACTTCTTTGAAACAGTCACCAAGGCTGTGGACAAGGGTAAGGCAGTTTACACAGCCTATCTTGACTTCACCAAGGCTTTTGACACCATCTCCCATTCTGTAATTATAAATAAACTTACTAAACTGGGTATAAATCCATATGTCACAAGATGGGTTGCCAACTGGCTCACTGACAGAACTCACACTGTAAAAGTTGCAGACTCCAAATCTGACTTCAAACCAGTGACAAGTGGAGCACCACAGGGTTCAGTCCTGGGTCCTCTCCTGTTTGGTGTCTACTTCTCTGAAGTAAGGGCTAACACAGAGGGCACCTGGCTGACGAAGTTCATAGATGACTGCAAATTAGGTGCCATAGTTGAGTCCCCAAACAACATGGATATCCTACAGAAGGGCCTCACTGAGACAGATGCCTGGTGCCAGAGCCTCAAGCTCAGTGCCAAAATGTGCATTGCCATCCCCTTTGGTAAAAACTCTGTACCCATGAACTACCACATAGGCAGTAGTCCATTTAACGCTGAAGGTATGATAAGAGACCTTGGGACTCAGGTGGACAGTAGTCTGTCCTTTGATAATCATACCACCATAGTAGTCAGGAAATCTTTCTACGTGGCACACCTCATTACGAAAAGGTTCTCATCCAGGAAAAAAGAGGTCATTATTCCCCCTCTACTTGGCTCTCATTAGAACCATTATAGAGTACAACGCCCATTTTGTAATGTACCTCACAAGACACCTGCAACAGCTGGAAAGGCCACAAAAGTACCTCACAAAGAGGATTAAGGGACTCAAACAGATGCCCTACACGGACCATCTCAAAAATCTCCTGCTTTACTCCATCGCATATCGCCTACTCAGAGGTGATCTCTGCCTAACATACAAAGCTATGTCAAACCCATAGCTGTTGGACATGCTCCACTTAAAGAAATCCCAATCCCTCCGAGCTACACATTCTAGGGACCTAAACCTTGTCACCACAATAAACAGAACATGCTGGAGGGACAGATTCCTGTCCCAGAGACTTCCCATGCTCTGGAACAAGCTGCCTATCTATGTCAACCAGAGTTCCTCATTAGCACTCTTCAAGAAAAATCTTGATGAGTGGATGGGAAATAGGAAATTCACCCCGGGGATCACTTCTGTGGCTCTGCTTGACAAGGGCACAGGAAAATAACTTTCTTGGGTGGCAAAAGCCAGGGAACCTTGTTGGCTAGAATTACATAGGCCCTTGGGCTGATAGCCTAGTACCTATGTATGAACCCATGAACCTATGAAATGTTCCCATCAGAATTCCAACATTTAGAATACTGTCTCTAGAGTCTCCATTAAGTCTCATTGAACCCTTTAGTTTTCTCATAACTCTTGATTTAAAAGATGCTTATTATAATGTTCCAGTTCTCAAAGATTTCAGATGCTTTTTATGATTTTCTGCATCTTGTTTACATTTGCAGTTCTCTTCATTTCTTTTAGGTTGTTAACCACTCCAAGAGTGCTTACAACATGCTTGGCTTCTATAATAGCCCTTCATGTTCTTCTTTATTTAGACGATTCTCTTATTTTTGCAGTCTTTTACAAGTTGTCAAGGATATCTGTCTGGGATAAAAAAATGCTTGTGGTGTGGGATTTCAGGTGGATATGGAGAAATCTCTCATACCATCTCACAGGATAGTATTTTTGGGATGTCTCCTAGATACATCCCTCATTATGGCTTTCCTTCCTCATGAAAAAGTGAAAGTTTACAATTTTCCAACCAGGCTCTGGCATCTGGCAGGGAATATCTCAGGATTCTAGGTTTTATGGCATCTACAATTGCTGTGATCCTTCTGGCCAGAATTTACATGAGAAAAATATAATGGTTCCTCACATCAGCCTGGACCCAACACCCAGCACCCCATATCCTTTCAAATCCTGGTGCAATGAAGTCCATCCTATGAAGTTCAGCCTTTGGTGGGTAAACCAGTTGTCTCTCAGCACAGGCTTCCTTTTCTCCTCTTCCAGTCCATACTAGGGGAGCATCCAAGATGGTGAAAGTCCAGGGTCTGTAGAACCAGCAAAGCAAACTGAAGCATATAAATGTCAAAGAAATGATGTCACTGATAAATGCTTTCAGATTTCTAAGCTATTTTTGGACTCCATCTCCAAGCCCTCTACCAGTAATCACAGAAAACACTGCAGTGATGTTGGGATCCAGATCCATCCCCCTTTGCAAACTAGTTACAGAAATCTGGGAATTATCAACTAAGCACAATCTGTCCCTATAGGCTACTTATATTCCATCAGAGAGGAATAATGTAGCAGACAATCTGGACATGTGCAAGACAGACCCCCATGAATAGAAGTTTCACATAGGGGTCTTCCAGGCAGGAATTAATTCAACTTTGGGGAACTCCTTATGTTGATCTTTTTATCTTCCATTCACAACAGACAGTTAAAGATATTGTGCTCCAGGACTCCTTGCACAAAGCCCTAGAATACAGATGCCTTTTCATTCCCATGGACAGGATACTCTTGTATATCTTTCTACCCTTTCCTCTGATAACTAGGGTTATTCTAAAGATCTAGAAGGACTGTCCCAGGATAATTGTGGTAACCCCCCTTTTGGCCCAGGCAACAGAGGTTCTCCTGTCTTTTCAAAATGGCAAAGGGCAATTGCCACAATCTTCCTCTCAGGATGGACTTCCTAACACCAGAAAGGGATTGTTTGATACACCACAACATTCAATTTCTTCTGCTTTTTGGATGATAGAATTGTAATACCTTTTATGCAACTTTTTGTCTGAGGATTTGCAACAGGTATTAAAGGAGAAAAAGAAACCTTCTACTAGAAAATCATACATGGCTAACTGGAAGACATTGCCTGTGTGGTGTAAAACCAAGAACTAAGATCCTTTAAAGGGTCATATACCACTGGTTCTGCTATATTTGTGAGAGTTATTATCCTTTGACCTTTCTTACTCTGCCATATCTGCTTATCTGCCCATAGAGTCCCCTTTCTACCCTATCTCAAGTGAATCAGATTTTGAAGGGAGTGTTACATATCCATCCATTTCAAAGACAGGTGGCTCCTGCTTGGACTCTTAATTGTATTCTGAAGAAACGTACACTTTACCTTTTAAACCTATTCATGAATTTGATTTAAAGTTCCTTTCTTGGAAAACACTGCTGCTCATTACTTTGAACTCTGCAAGAAGAATATCCGAGTTAAAAGCTCTTATTGTGATTCAGCATCTATCCAAACTTTCACTGAGATAGGGTAACGTTGAGAGACAGTCATTCCTTTATGCCTAAAATGGTTTCAGAGTTTACATTAAGCCAGGTAAAAACTGCACTCTCCAAAGCCAATATGCAAACATGGTGCTATCTAAATGGGAGACTAAAGAGATTTTGAACAACCAGGAGTGGCTTAAACACATAGTTCTATATGTCAGGTTTGTAGATGATGTTTTTATTTTATGGGATGGGGATTTGCCCATTTTTGAAAGTTTTTTAGCTTTTCTACATACGACAACCACTTTTTTGAGTTTTAGTGCTAAGACTTCATTCAATAAGATAGACTTCTTAGATGTCTGTGTGGAGCAGACTGACTTGGGGTTTACATCGAGACTCTACAGAAAGGATTGTTGGCAAAATACATTGCTGTCATTTGACAGCATGCATCCGAGGCATATTTTTCCAAACATCATAAAAAGCCAGGTGGGCAGGATTTCTAGGGTATGCTCCGAGGATGCATGCTGTGAAGAGGAATTGTCAAAGTTAGAACAGCATCTTACTGACAGAGGCTATGGGAAATCTTTGATTGACAATGTCATGAGAAGTAATAAACAACATAGGGAAACAAGATATAAGCCATGGTTGAATAGGACAAACAGAGGTAGACAGGATGATATTGTGCCTAATAGAAATAAGGATGGAAAACCCAATTTATTATTTACTTATGGTAGTAATATTAAGGATATATGCCAGATAGTACAGAATAATTGGAACATACTAACTAGTGACATTGGATTAAAAGATATAGTAGGTGAATACCCAAAGTTCAATTACAGAAGAAATAAGAACCTAAAAGAACTACTATGTAAGGAGGCGCATCTGGATAAGAGGTTGAAGCCAAACCTGAGTGTAGGTACTCACCCCTGTGGTAATTGTAAGGCTTGCATGTATATTAGGGGGGATGTAGATTTTAAACATCCTGACATAAGTAAAACTTTTTATTTTAAGGGGAGGGCAACATGTAGGACACAACATTTGGTCTATATGGCTAACTGTGAAAAATGTGCATGTTTTTATATTGGTATGACCAATAATATGTTAAAGGTTAGGATTCTGCAACATCTTAGTAATATTAGAAATTGTGACATCAGCAATGCACTTTACAGACATATAAGCATGAATCCTACACATAGTTTTAAATTTAGATGTATAGTTAACAATAGGGTTAATGATAGGGGGGATGACATTAAACATAGAACAGCCTTAGCTGAATCCAAATGGATTGTTGATCTAAGAGCACATAGACCCCCAGGCCTCAATGATGTGTTACCTATTAAACCCGCCCTACAGAATAGGCGGGTATTTGTAAGCAAGTGATTGGATGGCTTGTATTTTAAATATGGTTGTTTTATTGTATTCAAATTTTGTCTGATGAAGGGCTATCCCGAAAGCGCTTACATCTAATAAATAGTGATTTTACTGGTTTCATCTTGGCAGTGTCCTACTACTTTTTTGTCTTTTGGATTCAACATCTAAAACTTCAGCAGAAGTCCTTAGGGGACTCTGTAGGAGTAAGACTTCCTTTTCACAGCTGTTAAAAATGTAAACAAGCTTAGGCAAAGAGATTGCTGTATAAATACCCCTTTGTGGTGGTATAGACAAAATTAACATGATAATCTAGAAAGAAAGCGATCACGTAAGTAAAAGAAACTACACTTCTTACAGAGTTTTTTTTTCGTACTCATAGATCTTGTATGCAAATTATTGCCTTGTTTATTTATCTATTTTTACTTTTATTTTACATTTGACTACCAGGTAATGTTCGACTGGACCAGAAGCCCTTTTTCAGTAGCGACCCTGGGAAAAAATCTCCAGAAACTTTAAAATAGTAAGACATTGTAAATAACAGCAAATAAAAGTAAAAATACATGTTACAGAATAAGTGAAACACAGAAACAGTGGAGTTACAGCAAAAATACAGTTACAGCAAAATACAGTACAATGATTTACATGCAGAATAGTTGCATAAAAAGAAATTATTTATATGTTCACATGTTCATATGGACAAAACATGTTTAAGTTTTTTTTTATTATTATTGCTAAAACTAGTAGAAAGGAAATTGCAAATTCATTGGAAGGTGGAGAGTGGGTATGTAGACTCTGAATAGGGGGTACTTAGCCTGGAGTGGTGCAGGAGCATAGCCATTGATTATAAAAGTGTTCCTTTAGGTATAGCTTTAATTTGTGGCTGTCAGTGTTGTTTAAAATAATTTTTAGGGCAGTCACAGAGATAAACTTAATGTGAGATTCTAAAATGTTTAGAATGATGAAGAAGCCTTAGCTTGGAAGGTATTTGGCTTGCACTAAACTGAAAATGTGTCAATGTGTTGAAGGCAGGTCTGTATAGCTACTGAAAATGATTAGCCAAAAGCACTTTTGGTGATAGTGGAGAATTCCCTTTTTCCATTGTTATCCGAACTCAGACTAGGAATATTTAGGTTTGGGTGTGGGGGATGTCCCTCCACACAGGAGGTGCAAGGGGTTTGCTCTCTTTAAAAAAAAAAAAAAAAAAAAAAAAGATTTTATTTGCACATTGATGAAAGTGCTTTTGGCTAAATATTTCCAGTCAATTTGTGTTTGATCGAACCGCCATTAATTTTATGACTCCGCTAAATAGGTTCATAGGTTCATAGGTTGGTACTAGGCTATCGGCCCTAGGGCCTATACAAGCCTAGCCATAACAATTCCCTGGATATTTCTTCCCACAATATTTACTTCCCTGGACCCCTGCCTAACAGGGCAACTGACGTGATCCCCGGGGTGAATTTCCATCCAATCGTCAAGGTTCCTTTTGAAGAGGGCCAAGGAGGTGCTCTGCTTGACATGTATGGGCAGTCTATTCCAGAGTATGGGGAGTCTCTTTGTCAAGAACCTATCCCTCTAGCATGTTTTGTTCATTGTGATGACAAGGTTTAGATCCCTGGAGCGTGTGTCTCTGAGGGATTGGGATTTCTTTAAGTGTAGCATGTCCAACAGCTCTGGGTTTGACATGGCCTTGTATGTTAAGCAGAAATCACCTCTGAGTAGACTATATGTGTGTGTGTGTGTGTGTGTGTGTGTGTGTGTGTGTGTGTGTGTGTGTGTGTGTGTATATATATATATATATATATATATATATATATATATATATATATATCTAGAGAGAGAGGTTTGACAATGTGATTAAGGTAAATTAAAAAATGAAGCTAATAAAGTGTTTGTATATATATTATATGTATGTACTCAGCCATTATCATTATAAGACTAATGAATGATGTTGCCTTTTTTTCAAGTGTAAATAAGCAATAACACATTGCAGTACTAAGCTAGAGGCAGTTGCATGTGAGATGTCAAGTGTTAACTTGATTCTAGTTGAGATTCCGTGTTATTCTGAGTAAATGTTACTTTTTTGTCTAAACTGATGTAGTATCCTGGCGTTTTTAAGAATATTAACAAAAATAGTTGGAAAATCGTAAGTGTTTCCACTGTGTGATACCTTAAACCTCTTGAATCAGAGGCAGCATGGGATATATGTAAATTTCCCTTTAAGGATATCAGGTGTTTCAACTAAATGGCATTTCTGAATGTCATTGACTTTTATCTTTTACTTTTAAGTCTTTATATGGACAATTTCAGGCCAATAAAGCCAAACCCCTCTAGCTGTAGACATGCATGTTTCTGCCTTCTTATGACATCATCAGCACAGCATAAGAGGAATGTTTGACTTTTGGAAACACAGGGTAGTCATACCCAACTGATATCCATAAACCTAAGGCAGTCTACAAACTATCCGAACAAACTAAAACAATGAGTAAAAAGGTCACACAGGAAAAACAATTGGTTAAAAGCACAAAAAGAAAAATCTGACAAAGCTAGAATTTCCACTGTGTGATATCTTAAACCTCTTGAATCAGAGGCAACATAGGATATATGTAAATTGCCCTTTAAGGATATCAGGTGTTTCAGCTAAATGGCATTTCTGAATGTCCATACTTTTTTTTTTTACTTTTAAGTCTTTTATGGACAATTTCAGGCCAATAAAGCCAAACCCCTCTAGCTGTAGACATGCATGTTTCTGCCTCCTTATGACATCATGAGCACAACATAAGAGGAATGTCTGACTTTTGAAAACACAGGGTAATCATACACAACTGATATCCATAAACCTAAGAGTGTCTACAAAATAGAAAAAAACAAAAAGAAAAAAGTCATTGTTTTGAAGAATCGTAAGTGCACATTCTGACACGGTGTTACACAAATATTTGAAAATGACACAGAGGCATGAGATGTGTAATTTGTTCAGGAATAAAAATCCAAAAGAAGAAATGCTACCACATGAAACACTAAATCATCCACAGATGAAAGTAGAAGCATTTTTTTCAGTATAAAAAAGGTTCATTATCTCTTGTCGATTCTTAAGATACTTTTCTTGAAGTTCTTTAGATCCCAGTCATCTAGTCTGTCCATTCTGACTGATGGGTTATCAAACTGCTTGTTGGAATGATCCAGTATTGCCAGCACACCACTCTCAAGCTTCATTAAAACTTTTCTATTCTATACTCCTTTTGGGAACCCAGTCTCCTCCCATCTAACCTGATACCTTTGCAGTCAGACAGATCTTTGACAAGCTAAATGCTCCGCCTTGTATTTCATTCAATAATTTTCTGATTTATATCTTACATCATTGCATTAGATAGTTAAATCTACTAGAGCTGAGATCCTTTAATACTTCTATTCTACTTTCGTGACTTCTGCTTTTCAGTTAAAGTTTATTTTAGTGTCATTTTTCTTGCATTTCCGAGGCAGAAGGTATACTGACTTTTCTTCAGCTGTTTAAAACTGGGCGCGCACCAACACACACACACAGATAGATAGATAGATAGATAGATAGATAGATAGATAGATAGATAGATAGATAGATATGGGTGTATGACATTTCACTGAAAGCTCATTTCACTGAATCGGAACCCAGTGAGCACAAATCATTGAAAACTCATTTGCTGAATCATAATTCATTAAAAAATATTATACACAACAAATATATAATAAAAACCTTTTTTTTACAGGGAGCAAGTATCCCTGCACCTCATATGTGAGGGGCTTTGTCCCCCATACCCCTTACTTATATATATTAACTTGAAGGTTGCACAACTGTGGAGAAAAAAAAAAGAAAACACTGTATACAGTGAATTGGTGCTGGTTTACAAGCACAAACTTCTACAAATTTGGAGGTATGACACGATGGTGGTCATGACCAATGCACAGTTTACTATCAAAATTTGGAATAGCAATTATGAAAATGCCGTGTTGTCGAAATCACGGTTCTCAAGGTTCACAATGCCGAACTGAAGTAGTACAAAGCATAATAATGAAGTAAGCTACATTCATTATTATGAGTTTGGCATTGTGAATGGAGATCGCGGTACAGTGAGGATTGGGAAATTTACCTTTTTCCTCACTGTGGTGCAATCTTGGAGTTGGTATATATAATATGTAGGGGATGTGGGGGGCACAGCCCCTCACATAGAAGGTGCAGGAGGCTTGGCCCCCTACAAAACGTAACCTCTAACAGATACTTTTGATTCCGAATGTCCAGAGTTTTTAATGGGGACATTGCGGTTATTAGTTTTGAGATTTTGTACAAAACCGTGAGTACATTTTTGTCTATTAGGTTCGCATTGTGAATAAATGCACAACTGCCATTCTGAATTTTGATAGTAAACCCCAATAAGTGTTCCCATACATGGATGATTAGCTCCTTGCTGCTACAGAAAATTTCTTACTGAAATCAGAGACAACTTGCTATAGCTCTGCCCATCATTAGGAATGTATGTACATTACGAAAAATCAAATCCTCATCCAACCCAATCCATTTTGTTTGTCAGATTACATCTGGACACCCCAAGGTTTGTAGTGAGCCTTCATCAGAATGAAATAATACTTTCAGAATTTCTATCTGAATTGTGCAACTCTACCTTTGGATTGAAGCCCTCCGCTGCAATGATGGTTCATAGGTAGGTACTAGGCTATTGGCCCTCGGACTTATATAAGCCTATCCAAAAAAGTTCCCTGGCTTTTTCCACCCAAGAAAATTATTTTCCTGTGCCCCTGTCGAACAGAGCCACAGAAGTGATTCTGGGGTGAATTCCCTATTTCCCATCCAATTGTCAATATTTTTCTTAAAGCGGGCTAATGAGGAGCTTTGTTTGACATGAATGGGTCGTCTGTTCCAGAGCATGGGAAGTCTATGGGACAGGAATCTATCCCTCCAGCATGCTATGTTTATTGTGGTGACAAGGTTTAGGTCCCTGGAGCATGTGGCTTGGAGAGATTAGGATGTCTTTAAGTGTAGCATGTCCAACAGATCTGAGTTTGACATGGCTTTGTACATTAGGCAAAGGTCGCCTCTGAGTAGGCGATGTGCAATGGAGTAGAGCTGGAGTTTTTTGAGATGGTCTGCATATGGCATCTGTCCGAAGCCAGTAATCCTCTTAGTGAGGTATTTCTGTGGCCTTTCTAGTTGTTGTGTCTTGAAATGTACATGCCAAGTGGGGCTTTGTAGTCTATAATGGGTCTGATGAGGGATGTGTAGAGTGAAACAATTACCTCTTTTTATCTGGTGGAGAACCCCTTTGTGATGAAGTGTGCCACATAGAAGGATTTCCTGACTACTGTGCCGATGTGATTATCAAAGCAGAGACTACTGTCCACCTGTGTCCCAAGGTCTCTTATCACACTTTCAATGTTTGGTAGGCTACTGCCTATGTGGTAGTTCATGGGTACAGTGTTTTTCCCACAGGAGATGATAATGCAATTCTTGGCATTGAGCTTGAGGCCATGACTTTGACACCAAGAATCAGTCTCAGTGAGGCCCCTTTGTTGATTGCCCACATCATTAGGTGATTCTATTATAGCTCCTAATTTGCAGCCATCTGTGAACTTCATTAGCCAAAGACCTGCTGTGTTAGCCTGGACCTCTTAGAAGTCGATGTCAAACAGGAGTGGACCCAGGACTGAATCCTGTGGTTCTCCACTTGTCACTGGTCTGAAGTCGGATTTGGAGTCGGCTACTTTCACTGTGTGGGTTCTGTCAGTGAGCCAGTTGGCCACCCATCTTCTGACATAGGGATTTATGCCTAGTTTAATGAGTTTATCTATAATTCCAGAGTGGGGGATGGTGTCGAAAGCCTTGGTGAGGTCAAGATAGGCTGTGTGCACAACCTTACCCTTGTCCACAGCCCTGGTGACTGCTTCAAAGAAGTAAAACAGGTTTAGGAGACATGATCTACCTTTTACAAACCCAAACTGAGTGGAGTCCAGAGTTTGGAGGTTACCTATGTCTTTATTTATAAGCTCCAAGATGATACGTTCCATGGCTTTGCAGACCAGGCTCATCAGGCTAATGGGGTGGTAGCTTCCAGGGTCCGTGGTGGCACCCGCTTTGTGGATTGGGATAACCATCGCTGTGCACCATTCAGTAGGCACAAAGCCTGAAGTAAGGCTATGATTGAACATGGTACTTAGGTGGGATGCCAGTTCATTCTGTAGTTCGTGCAGAATGCAGCCTGGGATGTTGTCTGGTCCCATGGATGCTGTGTTCTTGGCCTTGAAGAGTGCGGTCTTTACTTATGTCTCTGTGATTACAGGGGCTTTGCATTCTTCCAGTATAGAGATGGGCCCTTTGGAGGGTGAAGGGTGGGTAAAGTTTGCACTGAACCTATCTGCCAGGATGTTGGCAATATCAGTTGATTCTGTATATCTACTGCCATTGTGCTGTAGCTCAGAGCAGATCTGAGTGTTGCTATTGAGATTCTTGACATAGCTGTAGAATGCTTTGTGGTCGTCTTTAGAATCAATGGTGATTTTATTTTCATAGCTTGCTTTGGAGGATTTTATGAGGGATCTCAGCTTCTTACAGAGGCTGACCGGGGAGTTCCTGCAATCATGGGATTTTACTCTTTTTTGCAACAGCTTATTCCTTCTGTTGTCGAGTTTGTTTATTGTGGGGGACCACCAGATTGGCTTCCTTCTTGTGGAGGATAGCATCTTGGTTCTGTTGGGGATGGCATGATCCATGCACTCATGTATGTGCTTATACAGTGCATTTGTATAGGACTGGTCATTCCTCTATTTTCCATCTGTATGAGTGTCATGAAGTTTGCCACTTCTGTCTTAAGAAGCTTGAAGTTGGCTTTGGAGAAGTTTATGGTGCTTTCCTTAATGGGGTGGGGTGGGAATATGGATGTCTAGGGTGATTAGCTTGTGGTCAGATCTGACAAGCGAGGAGTTGACCTCTGGCATGGAACATCAGTTACCCATATTGGTAATGACCAGGTCCAGGATATTGTTGCCCCTGATGAGGGTATGGACAAGCTGGTCCAGGGCATTGGACTTTATGAATTCCAGAAAATGTTGAGCAAATGAGTTAGTGCATATTTATTATTTATTTATTTTATATTTGTTGACCGGGATTGTCCAACTGAGCTGAAGAGCCCTTTTTCAGCAGAGGCCCGGGAAGAAAAGCTCCAACATATTATACAATTTTCATTATAAATTAGCATTAAACAGCAATGTTACAGGATTATTACAAGGCACTAAGTAACAATACAATGTTATACAGTGTCAATAATCAGGAGTATAGCAAAACTATTTCAGGATGTATAAAAATAAATGTGTTATTAAGATGAATATAGTTTTTTGGGTAAGTGGTTACAAAACCCTAGTACATGAGTAGTTTTCCCAGTTGATGGTGTAGTAGTTGAAATCACCCATTATTAGGTTATCGGGCTGTACCTTAATATTTTCCAGTATATCAAGAAACATGGAGTGGGCATCCTGGGGCATGGTGGGGGAACTGTAAAAAGCTACAACCTGGATTGCAGTCCTGCCCAGTGTTAGTTGCACTTGGATAATTTCGGATGCATTATGCTGAGCAACTAGCCTGGAGGTGTGGATATCCTTAATGAATATGGGCATGCCTCCTCCTTTAGTATTTTGGTCCAGGTTAGGTGGCTGAAAGGTGTGGTATGAATTATAGCCTGGTAATCCAGGAGTGCTCTCTGAAGCCTTGAACCAGGTCTCTGTCACTGCACAAATGTTGATGTTCTCCATTTTAAGGAGTGCCTCGAGTGAGTGCATTTTGAGGTTTAGACTTCTAGCATTGAGTAGCATTACCCTCAGATTTTGCTTGCTTGTATCTGCTATGGTGGCGAGCTTGTCATTTGAACCTTGCCTAAAAAAGGCACTATAGGAGTGGCAAGAGTCTCAGCCAGTATCCGGAATCCCAGGGGCAACAAGTGCAGGCCATCTTTGGCAAAGTTTCGTGGACTGTCGATCATGTCGTCGGAGACAGACAGATACTGGATCCCCTTAGAATGACACCAGAAGCTTAGCCAATTGTAGAAGTCAATCATTTTGTCCTTGCACTGTGGTATCATTCTGGGCAATGGAAGGATGCTGCTCAGGGCTCCCTGAGCTACATGATCTGAGAGCTCCTCCATGTCTCTTTTTATGTAGTCCAGGGAGGTATGTCTCAGGTCAACATGGACAATGACGAGTCATATTTGTACTTGTTGTGGGATGACTTGAGTGTGTGTGTTATGTGGTAGATCATGGCACCTGACAGGCAGCTGACAGTAACTTTCTCCTTGTTTAGCCTGGTGAGTGGGACATCAGTGTACCTGACTATAGAGTTGCCTATGACTGGTGTGTTGGGTACATTGTTTTGCCTTATGGGCTGAGATTGAGTGGCACACTGATTTTGTGGGCTATGTGTCATTTGGGTAGTGTTGGGGGGTGGTGGTTGCTTGCATTTCAACTTTGAAGGTCTCTGTTGCTTGGGCAGATTTTTATTGAGAGCGTCCGTGAATGTAGATTTATGTTTTGTGTTTCTATGTGTGGGGTTAGGTGGTGTAGGTTTTGAAGGACTATTTGTTGAGTGTGGTGAGGTGCAGGTGTTTACCTTCTCCTCTTGACTGTCTAGTCCAGTCTTGGCTGGAGAAAGCTTGGCTTTCACTTTGGCTATGTAAGTGCATCTCTCACAGGTTGTAGTGTTGGGTGATAAGAGCAGAGGGTTGTCAGTGTACATGAGGCAATTGCTACATTGTTCCAAGATGTGCAGATTCATCAGCTGGACAAGGAAACACTGGGAGCTGACCCTTATACTTACCTGGATAGGTACTTATTAATTTAAGTACTATAAACTGTTTTCCTCTTGACAGGTGAACAAAGTTGAGTGCAGTAGTAATTTGTAAATTATTTAGTGCTTGCAACGAGTTTTGAACAAGTGTTGCACACAAAGAAACAGTCTTGAGTGCTAAAACTAGAAAACTGGCTAGTTCTAATTGAAAATTTGAAGAGCAGACTTCCTGGCACTGGGAATAGTTTAACCCTAGTTAAACGGCACTACACAATGCACAAAACCATGCAAACATGTTTTTTTAAACAGAAAGATGAATGGGATAAAAATTCCAGTTCAATTGCTTTCTCAAGTGGCTCCTCAGAGTCCAGTAGTCAAAGCTTTTGGACCATCTTTTTACTCCAGTCATTGTTGCTCAGCTATGCAAGGCTCATTTGAAATTGTGGCTAACCTCCTCCCTTATTCATGCAGGAAGACACTTTGTTTTTCCTCATTTGAGGGTGACAGTCTCCATAGAAGCCTCCTCTGTGGGATGGGAGGGGCATTTTGAGGGGAAGATGGTACAAGCAAATTGAGATCAGATAGAGGCCAATAGTCACCTCAATATCCTGGAGAAAAGAGTGGTTATCCTAGAATTGTAGGAATTCCAGGATCTCCTATCTCTGGGACCAATTTCCAGACTGACAGCATGTCCATGGAGCTTTAGTTGAACAAGCCAGAATGAACCAAATCCTACACCCTTTATTGATAGGCTATGAGGATTTGGAAATTGGCGATATCTATGTATCGCATTCTAATCACAAAGCACATTGTGGGAAGGACCAACTACCTTGCAGCCATACTCAACAGATCTGTCTTGATGCCTCAGAATTGGTCTCTTAATGCGATGGTAGCTCATCGGGTATTACATAAACTGCTTGGGCCATCTTTGCTGCAATTTATTTTTAACTTCAACCAATACCAAGTGCAGCACCTATTTTGCCCTAATCCCTCTAGAAGGACAGCCTCCAAGAGGGATAGTCCCTGAGAGACATTTTAGTCAGGCAGTAGCCTACTGGACTTCTTTAAACCTTTCCAGCAATTCCTCTGATGTCCAGGTTCTTACCAAAAGCTGCAACATGTAAAGCCACAATGATCTTCATTGCCAATGCTGGCCATGACAACCACAGTTTCCCTTGTTTAGGCCTCACCTGATAAAGTACCAATAGCTTCTAAATCATTTTCAAGATTTTCTGTCTCACCCATTGGGACAGCCTCATCCAGACCTGCTCAAGCTCAGACTGACCGTTTGGTCATTTCCCCACTTCTGATAATGGTGAAGGATCCCTCATTATCTCACAGTTTCATTCACATCCTTTTTGCATCTCAGAAAGAATTCACTTGCAGAGTAAATCAAAGCAAATGCAAAGGTTTCAATATTTGGGCAGGTGGTTAAGGTGTTTGATCCCTTTCTGTGTCTATGCCTGAAATTCTGCAGTTTCTTTCCCATTCATTTGGTGTAAAGTTCCAAGAGTTTCCATATCCAACTATCATAATGCCTTTGACTCCCATTCTTAGGCTTATCATTAACTGTGTATGGCTTTTATGAAAGGTACTTAAAAAAAAACATTTTAGACAGCTTCTCCAGTACAGCTAAAATTAATATCCTGGAAAACTTTATATACAGTGCATGTGATTTAAAAGTCTGCTCTCCTATACATTTTATGGCTGAAGATTTTAACATATGTTTAGATGGATCCCTATCAGTTGATCGAGTTTTCAAAACTTCAAAATTCATATTGTCGAGACCATATGACAGTTTTTGAAAAGCTGAAGCTTTGAAATGGAGTTCGCAGTACATCGAGGATCGGGAAAGTTACCATTTTCTTCACTGTAGTGCAATCTCTTGGTATATATAATTTGCAGGGGGTGTGGGGTATATTTTTGTGTTTTTTTTTTTTTTTTTTTTGGTGTTGGTGTTTTTGGAAACTCGATCATATGGTCTCATCAGTATGAATTTTGAATTTCTGAAAACTCGATCTGATGTAGATCCATTTAGATATAACAGCATCCAAATATCATAGCCTACAGTTGCTCAATATACCAGTACCTATGCTGAAATCCTATTGTTTTACTATAAATCTATGTATTAAGTCATGAAATTATCCTGATATTGTAGTGCACAATTCACAAGTTCACAGTTATAGGTTCATAGGTTGGTACTAGGCTAGTCGCCCTAGGGCTTATACAAGCCTAGCCATAACAATTCCCTGGCTATTTCTTCCCACAGTATTTACTTCCCTGGACCCTTGTCCAGCAGGGCAACTGACGTGATCCCCAGGGTGAATTTCCTATCTCCCATCCAATCATCAAGGTTCCTTTTGAAGAGAGCCAAAGAGGCGTTCTGCTTGACATGTATGGGCAGCCTATTCCAGAGTCTGGGGAGTCTCTGGGTTAGGAACTTATCCCTCCAGCATGTTTTGTTCTTTGTGATGACAAGGTTTAGATCCCTGGAGCATGTGTCTCTGAGGGATTGGGATTTCTTTAAGTGTAGCATGTCCAACAGCTCTGGATTTGACATGGCCTTGTATGTTAAGCAGAGATCGCCTCTGAGTAGATGATATGTGACAGAGTATAGGTGGAGTTTTTTTAAGGCATCTGCTTCAGGCCTGTGATTCTTTTAGAGAGGTATTTCAGTGTCTTTTCCAGTTGTTGCCGATGTCTTGAGAGGTACATACCAAACGGGCGTTGTATTCTATAATGGGTCTAATGAGGGATGGGTACACAGGGACAATGACCTCCTTTTTTCTGGATGAAAAGCTCTTAGCAATGAGGCGTGCCACATAGAAGGATTTCCTGACTGTTGTGGTGATGTGGTTATTGAAGGTGAGACCACTGTCCACCTGTGTCCCTAAGTCTCTTATCATAGTTTTGGTGTTTAGTGTACTGCCACCTATGTGGTAATTCATGGGTACATGTTTTTTTCCCAAAAGGGATAACTATACATTTCTTGGCATTGAGCTTGAGCCCATGGCTCTGGTACCAAGCATCTGTTTCTGTAAGGCTCTTTTGTAGAATATCCACATCATTTGGGGATTTAATAATGGCTCCCAGTTTGCAGTCATCTGTGAACTTTGTTAACCAGAGTCCCTTAGTGTTGGCCTGTACTTCAGAGAAGTAGATGCCAAACAAGAACGGTCCCAGGATTGAACCCTGAGGTACTCCACTTGTCACTTGTCTGGAGCTGGATTTGGAGTCAGCTACTTTTATAGTGTGGGTTCTGTCAGTAAGCCAGTTGGCAACCCATTGAGTTACATAGGGATTAATGCCCAGCTTAGTAAGTTTATCTATGATTCCAGAGTGGGGGATGGTGTTGAAGGCCTTGGTGAGGTCCAGATAGGGTGTGTGGACCACCTTACCCTTGTCCACAGCTTTGGAGACGGATTTGAAGAAGTCAATCAGGTTCAGGAGACAAGATCGTCCCTTCACAAACCCAAACTGTGTGGGGTCCAGTGTTTGAAGGTTGTCAATGTCTTTGTTTATAAGTTCCATGATAATACATTCCATGGCCTTGCAGATCAGGCTTGTCAGACTGATGGGGTGGTAGTTCCCGGGATCCAAGGTAGATCCCCCCTTGTGGAGTGGGATAATGGTAGCTAATAATAGATAATGAGGTGAGGCTATGATTAAACATGACACTTAGGTGAGGTGCCAGTTCATTTTGTAGTTCATGTAGTCACAGCCTGGGATGTCGTCTGGTCCCATGGATGCTATATTCTTAGCTTTGGAGAGTGTGTTTTTTACCTGTGTGTCCATTATTATTGGAATTTGGCAATCTTTCGGTATTGAGATGGGCCCTTTAGGGGGTGAGAAGGGGGTGAAGTTTGCACTGAATCTCTCTGCCAAGGATATTGGCAATATCCTTGGGATCAGTATATTTAATGCCATTCTGTTGTAGTTCAGAGCAGATCTGAGCATTGCCATTTAGATTCTTGACATAGCTATAGAATGCCTTGTGGTTGTCTTTGGAATCTTTGGCAATTTTATTTTCGTAACTAGCTTTGGAGGATTTTATGAGGGATGTCAGCTTCTTACTGAGGCTGGTAAGGGAGTTTTTTTGCATCTTGGGATTTTCCTCTTTTCTGCAACAGTTTTTTTCCTTTTGTTGTAAAGTTTGTTTATGGCAAGGGACTACCAGATTGGCTTCCTTTTTTTGGAGGAGAGAATCTAGGTTCTGTTGGGGATGGCACAATTCATGCATGAGTGGATGTGCTTGTACATTGCCTTAGTGTAGGATTCAGCAGTCAAACTTTCAGTTCCCGTCTGCATGGGTGTCATGAAGTCTGTCACTTCTGACTTGAGTAGCATGAAGTTGGCTTTGGAGAAGTGTTTTACAGAGGTTTCCTTACTGGGGGGTGGGGGTGTGATGTCGATGTCAAGGGTGATTAGCTTATGGCCAGACTTGACCAACAAGGGGGTGACCATAGGTGTGGAGCATCGATTTCCCATGTTGGTAATGACCAGGTCTAGGATATTGGAGCCCCTGGTGGGACTAAGGATTAGTTGATCCAGAGCATTGGAATTTATGAATTTCAAGAACCATTGGGCAAAGGTGTTGGTACACGAGTAGTTGTCCCAGTTAATGGCAGAGTAGTTGAAATCACCCAGTATTAGGGTGTTTGGTTGTATCTTAATATTTTCCAGTATATTTAGAAAGGTGTAGTGAGAATCTTGGGGCATGGTGGGGGATCTGTAGCAAGTTACAGTTTGGATTGCAGTCTTACCTAGTGTTAGTTGCACCTGGAGAATTTCAGATGCATTGTGTTGGGCAACTAGCCTGGTGTTGTGAATATCCTTGGTGAATATGGACACTCCTCCACCTTTAGTGTTTCGGTCCTGGTTTGGTGGCCGAAAAATGTGGTACGAGTTGTAGCCTGGTATTGCAAGGGTGCTCTTTGGAGCCTTGAACCAGGTCTCAGTTACTGCACATATATCAATGTTCTCCATTTTTAGGAGTGCCTTTGAGGTTTAGACTTCTAGCATTGAGTAGCATTACCTTCAGATTTTGCATGCTTGTACCCGTTACGGTGGTGGTTTTGTCCTTTGAACTTTGCCTAAAAAAGGCACTATAGGAGTGGCAAGAGCCTTAGCCAGTAACCTGAATCCCAGGGGCAACAGGTACAGACCATCTCTGGCAAAGCATCATGGTCTGTTGATCATGTCATCCCAGCCAGACAGATACTGGATCCCCTTTGAATGACATTAGAAGCTTAGCCAATTGTTGAAGTCAATCATTTTATCCTTATACGGTGGCATCATTCTAGGTGAAGGCAGGATGCTACTCAGGGCTACGGTCATAAATACCTGTGCCACATGATCCAAGACCTCTTCCATGTCTCTTTCCATGTAGTAGAGGGAGGTACGTCTCAAGTCATTCACTCCAACATGGACAACGACAGAGTCATATTTGTACTTGTTGTGGAATGACTTGATTGCATGCGTTATGTGGTGGATCCTGGCACCTAACAGGCAGCTGACTGTAATTTTCTCCTTGTTCAGCCTGGTGAGTGGGACATCAGTGTGCCTGACTATAGAGTCACCTATGACTAAAGTGTTGGGTAAGTTGTCTTGCCTTAGGGGCTGTTGTTGGATGGCACACTGGTGTTGTGAGCTATGTGACACTTTGGTTGTGATTGGTGTTTGTTTGCATTTCAGCTTCAGAGGTCCTTGTTGCTTGGGCAGATTACTGTTATGGGCCTCCACATATGTGGGTTTAGTGTTGCTATGTGAGGGTGTTGGTGGTGTGGGTTTAGAAGGGCTATGTGTTGCTTGAGGTGTAGTGTGGGTGTTAATCTTCTCCTTGACTGTCTAGCACAATCTTGGGTGGAGAGAGCTTTGCTTCCAGTTTGGCTATGTAAGTGCATCTCTCGCAGATTGTAGTGTTGGGTGGTAGGAGGAGAGGGTTGTCTGTGTACATGAGGCAATTGCTGTATTGCCCCAGTATGCCCAGATTCACCAGGTGGACAGGAGAAACCACCAGAAGCTGACCCTTGGACATGCCTGGTTTGGTGCTTTTTTTGTAAATTACAAGAGTGGTTTTCCTTTACCTTAGCAAGGTACTTTGCAATTATAGGCTGTTTAGTGCCTATGATTAATTTATCCTTATTAACAAGGAAGGTTGAGTGCTTGTATCAGTTTAAGACTTCCTAGTGCTTTCCAGCAGGTTTTAAAGCAAGTGCTAGTCACAGGGATGCTTAAGGGTAAGATGAAAAAAATGGTTTATCCTAAACACTGCAGTGTGCACTAGAGGAGTTAGATGTGAAAGTAGGTAACTTAAGTTTTACCTGTCTAAAAAGTTAAGTTTTAGTGGAGAGTCACTATTTTTAAAACAGCAAGATAGGTTGAAAGGATGGTGGTCACTTTTGTATTCTGGTAGTATGGAATACAGTAGGATGGACAATAAATTTAAATAGTTGAAGGGGAGTGATTTCACAAAATGATAATTTTGTGCTTAGTCACACAAACCAGTAAAAACAGAGAGGAAATGAGATCTATGGTCAAATTAACACAAGGGAAAGACAACTAGAAATACGGTGTTGGAGAGTGGGGAAATAATTCTGCCTGACTCACAAGAGACACAGCTGTGGTCTCATTTCAAGTTTTAATATGCTGTTAAAAGCAGAATACAAGTAAAACACAAGGTAAATAAAACAAATCACAGTACTCAAAACAGAAAAAGGCAATAAAGTAATACAACAAATAAAAAGCAAACTAACCTTTCCCTCACAGCAAAGTGTAGCAGAGTCTGGGTGAGCCTTTCTAGTAAAGCTCTGAAATGTTTTATTTTACCCCTTAAATAGAAGATTTATTTCCTAGCTCCACCCCCTCAGTTCACAGATGATTGACCTTAACTGACCTGTTCTATTGACCTGTACTAATTTCTGCCTGACTCACAAGAGACAGAGCTGTGGTGTCTTTTCAAGTTTTAATATGCAGTTAAAAGCAGAATACAAGTAAAACACAAGGTAAATAAAACATATCACAGTATTCAAAATAGAAAAAGGCAATAAAGTAATACAACAAATAAAAATCAAACTAACCTTTCCTTCACATCAAAGTTTAGCAGAGTCTGGGTGAGCCTTTCTAGTAAAAGCCTGTTATGTGGACCCTTTTAAGCGTAGCCAATTTCCCTTACAAAGGTGAAAATTAAACTCTGGCCTGTACCTTATGTCAGTGAGGTAAACATCTTAACCATTATGCCAAATTCCAACCCCAACACAGCAGGCAATCAGTTTGCAGACTATTACACACCTAGCTAATAACAAGGCAGTGACCAAAGGTGATAATCAAATGCTGTACCTTACATCTGTGAGGTAAACACTTTAACCATTATACCGTTATACAAAATGCCATCATCTAATGTAATTTATGGTTTTAAAATAACATCCTTTAACAATATAACATTAAAAGGATAATTTATAAAACAGACTATTTCTCTTGTTAATTCAAGTAAAGTAGCTCAGTGACTTCCACTCAAATGCACACACTTAATTAACTTTCAATATTTAATCAGGAAAACATGCTTTACTGGCAGCTTCTCCAGACTGTATCCCAGTCAGCTAATGAGAATTGTATGAACTGAGGAGATACAAGCAAAACCTTCATGCATTTCCATGAAACCAGTTATGAGGAAGGCCCTAATGCCTTATGTATGAGAAGTGCATGCAGGTACATGAGGATGCCTCCTCCAGTATGAGTAGAAATAATATACAAAAGGAAAGAAAGTATGCTGTGTTTCACTTGAAGTGCACTCTTGGGGAATGTTTTTCTTACTTACATAACTCCACAGACTCTTATTTGTGAATTATGAAGCAGGGACCTTTACATCTAAGGTGCACCTCATGTCCTATATATCACAAAAACTTGCAAGGAGAAGGTAAGTAATTCTGTTTACTCTACTACATACCTTGGGGATATTAAAATGTTATAGCAATCTTTTCAACTCATACTACAAAGTATTCCTGCCTATCTTACCTCTAAAAGATGTTTATTTGAACTTCTGTGCAAATATCTAGTGCTTCTAAATTCAGAATGTTGAGGAAAGCTATAAAAGAAGTTTAGGAAAGTCATTTACCATCCTGTTCATTTAAAGTTATAATGTACAATAATGTAGCTGAAGTTAAAAGCTGAAATGCCTGCCTCATCCTTCAATATAGATGTGAACAGAATGTCTTGTACTGTCAGATTTTACTGAGTGTTAATGTGACCACAGGAAAGTAATTCTTGATTTGCTGTTAGGACTATAGCTACACTCAAATAAATGTCACCTGTAGTTTTCATAAAGGGCCTCTTATCTACCAAGACACATAATAGCACCTTTAACTACTTAAAACTGGTATAACCACAGCTGTAATATAAATTAAAATGAACCAAGAAGCACTATTATCTTCCTGGGACTTACACATACCAGAGAATTTTGGCATACAAGGCACAGTTTATACAGACTTTCCAATAATTTAAGCACTGCGCAAAATGTTTGCTTACCCCAGCGACCAAAGTTAATCATAATATCTGCATCTCCATCTGTGAGTCTTTTAAACTTTAATGGTGTATAATCACTCCAAACGTTAAATGCACGTACAAATGCATCATCAACAATTTCTGGATCCAGATCAGGTGTGTATCCTAAAATCCTGCAACACAAATTTAAAAATTACTAATTGTATTCATAGAAAGTAAATGCCAAATGCAGACAAATCAATAAAGTATATGACCATCAAGGTATGCTTTGTTATAAAACTTCTTTCTTCTCAATACTTTTTCAAATTTTCTGTGATAAAATAGTCCAGTACCATGTCAGTTGTTAATTCAATCTTTTCCTGTACCTGCGATACCATTTTCAAGAATAATATTTCAAAATTCATACATACTGCATACTAAGTAAGAGTTTAAAGGTGAGATTTGCAAAAAGTTTGTTGGATGATACACTGGAGTCTGTACAACACAATCAAGACCTGTAGTGGACCTCATGACTATATATATATATATATATATATATATAGTCCTTCTATGCGATATCCTCCTTGGTACACAATAAAGGATTAATTTAAGAGAAAAATCAGCATGTGCACTATAAATCAAGCCAAGCCTTATCCACAAGACAAAGTATGGATGCTAAATAAAACTTCAAGAGATGGAGTCATCATAGCTGGATCCATAGCCAGCTTTAGGCACCAGTGAACTCTGCAGTCACTGGAGGCCCCAAACCACTGCAAGTTATCTTATTCTGATGTTTTGTAATGTGTCTGTCAAACCAACAAAAAGTAGTACTGCAATCTTGTGCACTTAATAAACTAGGTGGGTAATAATAACGTTTATTTATATCACCTTTAAAATTCAAAGACATCTCTGGTTATATTAAAAGTGTTTTGTCAAGTAGCAGACTTCATAATTTCATTAAGCATTTTACCCCTGACAGTGTCCATGGCTTAGTTAAATCCTGCTGGTGGATATTCGTTCCACTAAATCTAACATCATACCCAGTTTTATGCACCTGCAGTACATGTGGCTAAAGAGGGGCCATTTGATCATCATTGACTACGTGGGAATCCTACAAAAACTGCTGCTGGTTGGGGAAAATAAGGATAAAAAAAAACTATATTCATTTTCCGATTATGATGTTTAGCCGAAACAGGGTTGTGATATGACTCAGTTAGGGTAAAGCTGATAATCAGTGAATGAACATGAGCAAGGCAAACACTAGAGATCAGCAGCCCAGACTGACTGATTTCAGAGGATACCTTGGATTGTAAGAAGAACTGGTGCTTCCAATCTACTGGGATGGTTTTCCCTTTCAGGGAGTTTAATAAATACTGTCAGAAAGTACAGTTGTATAAAATCTTACTGTAACAGTGGGTATCCTTCTCTTCAGTGTTGCAGTATTTGTTACCAAAGGGATTCCCTGCCAGGTGTAGCCCAATGTCCATCCAGTATACCAAGGCCTTATTATTTTATAGACTTCGTACATCACACGTATGCTCCCCACTCAAGGCGTAGGGCATAAAGATGATGTGCAGATGTACATACCTCAGAACTGAATAGCCCTAGGAGGTACAATAGTGCTAGGCATTATGGGAAACATGTATATCCAGAAGGAGAAATAGGAGAGCAGAAGGGGTACAAGGGATGGAGGGAGTGAATACTGCAACAGTGAGGAGAAGAACATCCACGGTTATGTTAAGATTTTGCACAACTGTACTATGTCCTTCCATATCACTGTTGTAGCATTCCTCACTAAAGGGAGAGTACAAAAGCTCCAGAGGAACCTTGGGAGGAGGAAGGTCCAGAAGAGCCCTCAAGAAACCCATGCAGTATAGCTCTGGCAAAGCCAGCTCACTCTCTGGAAACAACATTCAGTTTGTATTGCTTAGTGAAAGTATGGACAGAGGTCCAAGTAGCAGCCTCAAGGATGGAATTGGTATCCAGTTCTTTGAAAAAAAAAACAGAGGAAGCCTGACAGAATGAGCCTTTACAGAGGCAGAAAGGATTTTCAATGAAAGGAGTAACAAAAATAAATGCCCTTAGAGATCCATGAGGATATAATGAGGATATGGTTTGCTTAGAAACAGCCAAACCTAGAGAGTTGGGATGAAAGAAAATAAAATGCTGCTCAGACATACAAATGGCCTTAGTCTTATCTAAATAATATCTGAGCTGTCTATGCACATCCAAGGTGTGAAAAGCCTTCTCACTGAGCAGACTGTGGAGAAGGAAAAAAGGAAGGCAAATTAATAGATTGATCAAAAGACAATTTGTTAAACACCATGGACATAAAAAAATAATTAGCACAAAGACTCCCTGTCCCTATGAAAAAACAAAACAAACAAAAAAAAAGGAACAGCCATAAGAGCCTGGAGTTCAGGAATTCTCTTAGCTGAGGTAAGGCCCTAAAGAGCAATAGTATTCCATGTACAATGTTGTAGGGAAGCTGAAGCAGCAGGCTCAAAAGGAGCCAGAGTCAATTTTTCAGGTACAATATTAAGGTCCCAGGAAGGTAGAGAAGGCTTCACACACACACACACACACACACACACACACACACACACACACACACACACACACACACACACACACACACCCTATTCCAGAAGAAAAGCATCTAACCTACTGATAATGTTTGTGCTGTATTCTAATAATGTTTCACAAACAGAAGATGCAGGCAGCAGGAATGGGCATGTGTTTAACTTCTGTGCTCAGATATTGAATAGAAGAAGCAATCAACAGCAGATGTGTACACCATGTGTTGACACAAGTAAGCAACAGCAGGTGTATGTGGGCTGGACACACAACAGGATGCAAATGTGCATTGCACACAGAGGGTGTTTTTAAAAATGAACGCCTTTAAAGAAGACATATAATTTTTACTTTTTTAAAATTAAAAAGTAAACATAGTGGCATCCCCCCCCCCCCACCAGACAGCAGAGGCCCATCCCAGCCAGCGTGCCCAAGGCGACTGCCTATGTCATCTAGTTATGGATCCAGCTCTGCACATGCATAAAATTAAGGCAGACCATTGATACTAACACCATTACATAACCCATTGTCTTCTAAAGAGATATTGTGATTTTCATTTTTTGTAACTCACGTTATTTATAAGATATTATAAGTCTAATGACAAGTGATTTCACTAGAGAATTTTGGAGAAAAGCTCTTGAGAAGTAAGTGGTTTCTTGGTTCAGAAGATCTCAGGAAGCAAAAGTGTTAATTAGCTTCTTGCTGTTCAGGATTAAATGACTTAAATAACTTTATTTCTTCTAATGCACAGGTCAATACTCATTGTTTACAGTGTATTTATAACTCTTTTAATACTTCTTCCAGGTCTATGGCCACTGGTACTGTTTTGGGAAGATTTGCGTGGCTGCATTTATAGAACCTCACAGATGATGTTAAAAATGAGATTTTAAATTCACTGTAGGATAGAGATCTAGTGCTTAGTCCCTCTTCTGCAGAGATGATCAAAAATGTGATGAAAGCGGCAAGTAATCTCTAAGATTTTTCAGCCCACCTTTTCCAAATTTTCCAAGGTATTTTCTAACTCCTCATCCAATTTTGGCAAAAAAAGCAGATTAAACATTCTAAAAAAATACAGGTAAACTGATGTTTAAGAAAAACTGGCAAGGGGGCTCCAAAACGAAGTCTCAAACCTCCCAAAACCAAGGACAGTCCAACAAATCTGAATGACTATTTAAGAGACCTAGTGAACCCCCTTCCCACCTTGGCTCCCCTTTTTTGCAGAAAGTCTAAATTTCCATTTTTCATTTTGGCAACAGATAGTTTAAGACTAATTGGTTCTGGAAATCATTCATCAGGGTCACAGATGTCAGACAGAGGAAATTTTCCCTACCATGGGGTCATTCCTCTTCCTCCAGATCAGACTCTTGTTTCCACCGATTCTTCATCACATGCTGCTCCAGGGAGTGATAGAACCAGTTCCTCCCTCCCAGATGGGGAAGCATTTTCATTCAAGGATGTAGTGCAAAAGAAAGAGAATGCTTGGAGACCAGTTTTGGATCTTTCTTTCCTAAATCTGTTTGTGATATTACCCAAATTCAAAATGATGTCACTTCATAACCTGTTACCTCTTCTTCCTCCTTCAAGTTTCATGGTAACACTAGATTTAAAATTTCATCATATTTCTATTAATCCAGACTTTAGATGTTTCTTAAGGTTTTGTGTATTTGGATTACATTATCAGTCCTTTACCTTCCCTTTGAACTATCCACTGCACCAGGACTGCTCACAAAGTGCCTTGCTCCAATAATAGCTTATTGCAGGCTACGGGGTATCCACATTTTTCGGGTTCCTATTGCGTTATTGAATGTTCAAAGTTTCAGCAATTCCAATTAAAAATAAAACAGCTCAATAACTGTTGTAAGCAGCCACATCCCCCACTCTTTACCAACTCAGAGATCGCACTACAGTGCAGTAAAGGGAAATATTCCCTTTCCGCACTGTAGTGCGATCTCGGAGTTGGTATATTTAAAGAGCGGGGGGTGGGGGGGTGCAGGGGGGCTTGACCCCCTGCTTACGACAGTTACTTTCTGTTTGTTGTTTTTTTTTTTTTTCGAATTTATAAAACTTCGAACATGCAAGTTCAATCTTGCGATGTTCGAAGTTTTATACTTTCCATCACGTAATAGGAACCCCATTTTTCCATGTTTAGTTAACATGCTTATCTTTACAGAATCTTTTTTTATACTCTCAGGAATCTCTCTCTTGGGGTAGAGAACTCTTACACAAGCTGGGATTCCAAGAGAACATTCAAAAGTCTTTCTTGACTTCTTTAATACAGGATTGCATTTCTGGGATATCAACTAGACACCTCAGTTCAAAGAGCTTTTCTTCTATAAGAAAAATATATGTAGATCTAGATCTATTTCTAAGAATTTATACTCAAACTTCAGTCAGTGTGAGGGAATACCTCAGAATTTTGTGTCCCATGGCATCTATGATTCTCATAATACCCCTGGAAAAAGTCTACATAAGAAGGATACAATGGTATCAAATCTTTTTGGCCCCAGCACCAACACCCTTATCTTTTCAAATCTCAGTGCTGGGATTTGTCAGAAGAGAAATCATTTGGTCGAAATAGCAAATATCCTTAAATCCAGATCTCAGTCACCACAGACCCTTTAAACTTTGCTTGGGAAGTAGTTACAGTAGGAATAAAAGTGGAGGGGGGTATGGAACACCAAAGATAGATACACATAGCACATAAATATCAAAGAGCTGCTTGCCCTGGTCAAGGCATTTAACTCTTTGAACCATCTCTGGTCCCTGGGTTACAGACAATACCACAGACATGTGGCACATCAACAAGCAATCAAGGGGGAACTGGTCATACCCTCTTTGCAGACTAGCTATGTTAGCTTGTGATATAACTTCACAGCATAATCTCACTCTGTAGGCATCCTGCATTCTGTCAGAGAAAAACTGTGTGGCAGACAAGCTGAGCAGGACCAAGGCAGATCCACAAGAATGGAAACTAGATCAGGAGGTCTTTCAAGATTGGCTCCATCCATGGGGAGTTCCTCAAATAGACCTCTTTGCCTCCTCTCTGAGCAATCACCTGACAAGATTCTGTTCCAGAACTCCATGCAAGAAGGCCTGGGGGACAGATGCCTTTTATTTTCTCTGGACAGAAATGTTCCTGTATGCTTTTCTGCCCTTTCCACTACTATCCGAATTTTAGAAGGAATTCCCCACAGTCATTGTGGGAACTCCCTTCTGGCCCAGGCAACCATGGTTCTCCCTTGTTTTGGAAATGGCCAGGAGCAATTACTGCAAGCTTCCACACAAGCTGGATCTACTCATGCAAGAACAGAATTGTTTGATTCACCTCAGCATCAATCAAATTCAGTCGACTGCCTGGATGATAGGGTCTTAATTTCTTTTAGGCACCTGTTTACAGAAGATGTGCAACAGGTACTAAAGGAGGCAAGAAGGCCTGCTACTAGAAAATCATACACTGGCAAATGGAAAAGGTTTTCTAGTTTGTACCAACAACATAACCAGCACCATTCAGGGATAAGTTGTTCTATGGTTTTATAATATTTGTGTGAGTTGCTATTTTATGGCCTTTCTTATTCCTATATTAAGGTTAATTTATAAGCCATTTCAGCATGTCTGACCATGGATCCTCCTCTTTCTTTGCAGTTTCACGTCAAAATATTTTTGAAAGGGGTTTTGCATAAGAAGCCTCTAAGAAACTCATTGCCCCTCCTTAGGATCTTAATCTTTTGTTAGAGAAGCAAACTTGCTCCATTTGAACCTGCTAACCTGGCAGACTTGAGGCTCTTAACAAGGAAAACTGTTTTACTGATTGCTGTCACCAATGCAAGAAGGTTATCTGAGTTACAAGCTCTTATGGTGAGTCAACCCCATATCATTTGCTATAGGGACAGAGTTTCTTTGAGAACTTATCCTTCTTTTATGCCTAAAGTTGTATCTGAGTTTACTTTAAGCCAAACTACGTCCTCATTTTCTTTTCCGAACCTTAAATGAGTAAGAAAGAATACTCCATATATTGGGTAGCCACACAGACAACTCAAATACTATTTTGACAGAACTAAATGTTCTATACAAACTATAGTACTCATTCCATGTCTTCTTTTACCTTCTATTTCAAATACTTCCTGCTATCAATCTCATCTGTATCTGTTTTTTTTAATAACAGCAACTTCTACACCCCTTCTAGTTCTTCACTTGTTTTTCTGCGTCAGCCAGGCTTAATTCTGGACCTTTCACCATACCGCTATGTAATTCTAAACTGCAATTAAAGTGTAAGCATCAAATACATAATATTTAAATGTACTCTCTACTACTACTAGATATAAGGTTTATTGTGTGAAATATACAAAGCAAATTTACTCTGTGCTATCATGTGTTCTATTTTTATTGTGCTATGGATCTCATTTATCTATACACTGTACAGTGTTCATTTATTTTGTCATGTGCTACAGCTTTTGTATATTATGCAACTTTTCTCCCTGGTACACTGCTGAAACAGGGCCTCTGCTGGCTCAGACAGCCTGTGCTATTTAACAACAGGAAGCTAATAAATAAGATAAACAAATGATCAGTATTGCTAATAAACATATAATGAGGCTGTCACTGTGTATTATAGCAGTGCATTCCCAGTTGCCATGTGACATTTTGAAATTCTTACGTCTAGAATCTACACTTTCTTTCTGTCTATGATCTTTGTTTAGGATTCCTCCACTTGCTATCCATGACATTACTTTGCCATACCACATTTTAATGCAAAAGCTTTTAACCAGGGACATCCTTTCCATCCATCCATCCATCCATCCATCCATATTTCAATCCACAAACCCCTTTTTCCTGTTTTTTTGCACATGGGGTCAGGGTGTCACTTCAACAGAGACAATCATTTAGAGCCAAGGTTTACACTACCAGTTGGCTAGCCCTACCCTCTACTGATATTTTGGCTAGAGCAGCTTTCTTTCACCTCAGGAAGTCATGAATCCTCTGACGTAATCTAAAGGCACTCCATCCCATAACCTGTGTTCCATCAAAGATTCAAAGATTCAAAGAAACTTTATTGTCATTTAGTACCACACAAGTGCAGCCTAAACAAAATTACAAATGTCGGTTCATAAGAGACATGCCGTGCCAATAACATAGATACAGTGGTACCAGAGAATAACATAAGAAAGAAAATAACAGATATGGCATGCAAGAGGTAGTTCACATTGAATAAACACACTCAATACCCATTATCCAGTGATGAATAATAAATAAATACCCACCACCAAACCCCTTCACCGTTAAGATAGAGAATAAATAGACACTAGTGAATAGCAGCTGTTTAGTTAACATATTCCACTTGTTAACCTTTGTTTGACATGACTCAGTATAGCCATCAATATTGTTGCACTGTGCATAGGTGGTACAGCATGACTAGATGAATTGTTCCAGTTCAGTATATTTAATAAGCTTATTACACAGATAATCAGTATATACTCTGTAAACTGCATTGAAGTTGTATGTTCTGTAACAAGTGGTAAGCAAAGCATGCTGGGATGCAGTGCTGGAGGCAGAGAAGGACCAGGTGATGATGAAGCACCAGGAGGTGAGGTATCTTGCCCTACATTAATGCTCTACAGTAAATGACACTTTGGTCTACAGAAACCTCTGAAGTGCTGGGACTGTCACGACTGCAATGCACAATATTATTGTGTGCAGTTGACCCTAGCAATTTTAATGCTCCTATCACTAAAAATTCATGATAGCATAACAGAAGACTTCTCAGCATTCCACTGGGACACCATCTAAGGACTGAAGCATAATTTTCCATTCCACAACTCAACAAGTGTAAGCTACTGAATATCCCACTTAATGAGCCTTTAAGACTACAGCAAGCAGAATATTGAAAAGCCACACAAGTAAGAAAGATAAAGGTCACAAAGTAAAAGGAAACCACAAAGACAAAAGAAACAATGAAGGAAGTACATCACAAATAAAATCATGAATATTTAGTGCCTATAGCACTATGATTATGTTCCAAAAGCAGGAAAAAGACAAGCCTATTGACATCAGAAAGTCACTTGGCAATTTTTTTAAGTATTTGTAAGCACTACAAATACTTAAAACCAGCCTCCAATGTGAAACAAAATGAACAAAACTGTAAAAATCACAAAGACATGAAGTATCACCAGGAGTCACGTAGAAAAAGACTTTAATGACAACAGGTTAAGCGCTTTTGACGTTTCAAGAAGGCCTTTCTTTAGAACAGGTTCTGAGGAAGGCCTTCTAGAAAGGTCAAAAGCCCTTAACCTGTGGTGATTAGAATATTTTTCTATGTGACTCCTGGTGGTACTTCATTTCTTGGTGATTTTTACAGTTTTACTTGTAAGAACCATTAAGATTAGGTCTCATGCTAGTGATTGACAATGGACAGTGCCAGCCAGCATAGAACAGTGACAGAAGATAAAACAGATTGAAAAGATGTCAGCTGTTTTATTATATTGCATTATAAGCAAAAAGTAGGATGGAACAAAGTATGTAACAGCTTTTAAAGCAGTTTGATCGTCAAAGGGGCACTTCATTTCTGCCAGTTGTCTGATAGTGTGAAAGCATTTCTTCTGCTTTCAAAAGATTTGAAAGCTGGTAAAACATTTCTTGCTGCTACACTTTTTTCTTTTCTAAAGCTACAAGTTCATGGAGCAGATAAAGCTCCGTGCACTACCAAAAATAACAGTAAGGTTTCACTGATCATAACCCTTATTGCATGTTCTTCACATGGATGCCAAGATTCACCTCTAAAGTTTCACTCTTAAGGTGAATTTCCTGGCATCCTTGTCTTGAGCACATAGTAAGTTGGTTATGACTGGAGACCCAATCATAATCCTCTATATTATGAATTTACACATAACTTTGTTGCTCGCGGTGGTGGTGCTGCGGTAGCGTTGTCGACTCACAGTAAGATGCTGACCGGTTCGACTCTCAGCTAGAGTGTCTTCTGCGTGGAGACATGCGTGAGTGGGCGTACCTTCGTTAAAGGTTGTGCATTAGGGCTGGCAACTCAGCACGTAAAAATCAACTGCCAATCATTAGCGGACCGGAGTTCTGCTGTGGCGACCCCTAACCGGGAAAAGCCGAAAGACACAACAACAACATAACTTTGTTGCTACTATGTAGTTTACTTTGTTTTTTTTATGCACACTCAGATTGTGGTAAAAAAAAGGTTATAGTACACATAACTGGTTACTAATAAATAACTATAAATCATTTTAAAGGTATGTTAACTACTGAAGTGCCATACAAAATCGAATATTTTCTGTTATGGTAAGATAAATAAAGCAACTTTTATACAATGTCTATTGATTGTTTATTAGTAAATGAATCAAGACACACGTCCTTTAAGGACAACATAAATCTTGCCAAATGATCAGATTAGAAATGATTCGAACTGTGTCATACAAAACTGCCTAGAGTTTTCAAATAACCCTTTTTCTATAGCACTCACGTTCTTGATACTGTTTTTAGACCCCATTTCACAGCAAGTAATTTTTGAGAAATATCTTTTCCATGTCACCCTGATTAAGTAATATTCTGTTTTGTTACTATTTGTCAAAACAGTGCCTAAGTATTGTGATATATTTATTCATTTCATTTTTGCTGGCCAGGTAGGTAACTGCATCACAAGACCCTTTTCAGTCATAAACTGCAAATAAAGGGAAAGATAAATACAGACATGGGGCAGATAGGCAATATTCCACAGTTAACAGGCAGTAACATATATACATTTTAAATCAGAAGTAGATATGGTACTGACTAATACACTAAAATACTGTGGTAAATGGGAGTAAGAAAAAATATAAAGCAAATTTTATGTAGAAGTAGAATGCAGTGCACAATTAGAAATTACTTTATAATAAATATAATGCATATAAGGCATTAAAGACAAGGACACGTTGTCAAATAGGTATGAATACCTTTTGGAGCATTACCAACCTGATTAGTAGGTTCTAGTAAAAGGGACAAGAGTAAGTTAGCCCTTATCAGTAATGTAGGTGTACTTTGATTGCTTTTACAAGTGAATTTTGAACTGTTTCCAAAATGGTACTTTTTAAGTGAATAGAGCAATCTTGTAAAAGGAGTTTTCACCAATGCAGAGTCAGTAAGGGCATCCTGTATAGATTTATAGCTTCATGATTTTGATTCTTAGGATTTATATGATTGTAGATGTAATCTTTTAAAAATAAACACGAATTTGCATTTAACAGAGCAATCCTACTTACCAGTTAACAGAGCAATCCAGCTTACTGCCAACCTATTTACTTGCCTTAATATTCCTTTTACTGGTCTCAGTAATGTTCTTGAAAAATGGGGCGGCCACGGTGGTGCAGCGGTTAGCATTGCTGCCTCACAGCAAGAGGCTCTCCGGTTTGATCGTTGGCTGGGGTGCCTTCTGTGCAGAGTCTGCATGTCCTCCCTGTGGTCGCGTGGGTTTCCTCTGGGTGCTCCGGTTTCATCCCAAAGACATGTTGCAGGTGGATTGGACACTCTAAATTGGCACTAGGCGTGAGTGCATGCATATGTGTGCCTTCTGTGGAAGGTTGGGCGCCAGGCTGGCAACTCGACACCATAAAAAAAAACTGTGCTGCCAGTCATGAGCAGACAGATGATCTGCTGTGGTGACCCCTAACTGGGAAAATCTGAAAGAAGAAATAATGTTCTTGAAAAATAGTGCGATATCTTTCACATCAGCATTTACCTTTCTGAAAGAAGTGCACATTGAAATATTCAAAGATATAAAACATTGATGGAGCTTCTGATGCAATCACCCCCCCCCCCCAGAAAAAAATTGAGTGCTAACACCATGCGACTGGTGTGAAAAAAAAAGCCATTTTATATTAATTACTCAGTTCAGTGCTGAGATCTAAGAGTACAAGTAAACCAAGTCATGGCACAGCTATACAGTAAGTTTATTTAATAGTGCTGTGTTATCCATGGAATCAATTATTTTATGCATGCAAGTTAGAAATGCTATTCCAAAAGTTGAGAAATTTAAGAATCTAATAACAAGGAGGATCCCTCTATGCACATAAGTGGGATTTTCTTTCATCTGCACCATAGTCAAAATACTGTTACTTTAATAGAGTGGTAATTCAGTCTTTCAAAATCCTGTCTGATGTGAAACTATTGCTTAATATTAAGATTTTTCAGAAGAATCATCCACCGTTAATAATCAGTTTGTAATCTGACTTAAGAACCTAAACAATGCAATAAATTATAATCAGTTGAGGTGTTAAATAACTTTTCTTTTGGAATTAAAACAGATACATTTTTATTGGATAATGATCAAGTTTTACCTACCATTGAAACGCAGTATAGTCGAAATGAGAGGCAAAACCCAATATATCACACCAATTACAACATGTATAGTAAAACATAAATCAATGAAGCAATGTTCCACTATGAAATACTGTGTTTTCTGTGCTTTTTGAGAGATCTTTAATTTCCTTACTTCTTCAAAGTGTGATTTCTTCGATCAATTGATCATTTACCCGTTTCCTTTTCTAATGTTCTAATTATTTTTAAAGTTAAGAATATCTCTTCACCCCCTGACTGCAGCCTTTCCATTATGCCATTGTATTAAGTCAGCTTCCCTTTACTGTTGCAATTTCTGCCTCCGTTTTAAGCGTTAGCTGCTTTTAATAGTTACCACTACTGTCAGCTGTCTTTGTTGTTGGGAAACCACTTCTGTTTGAAATTTATACTTCTCAGAGGTATTATGTCTTCTTCTATAAGTGTTAACAGATACAGGCCTTTTGACAGTGTACCAGAAAATATGTTTATTTTCTTGCAAATATGGAGTCTAAGTCAGCAGGTCTGAAAAAGTGTTAATCTTGTGGACACAAAATTCTACCTCAAGAAGAGGTAATGTCTCTCAGTCAGCAGCACTTGAAATAGGATAGTGAAAAAGAAAAAAACTCTTGCAGTTGTTGGCATTCAGTTGGAGAAATTAGAATGCACCTTTTTCAGGATGCAAAATATCTGCATCAGTTATGATGCAGGTACAGAAAACATCACACCAAAATTAAACTGATAAACCGAGTCTTCTTCCAGTAGATCAAGGTGGATTGGGATTATCCAATCTGAAGGGGTATTTCAGAGCTACACAGTTAAGGCTCCTATACATAGCACAAACTGAAAACTATAATTCAAAGTGGAAAGGATTATGATGAAATTGGGGGCTCAAGAAACAAGGACAGACTGGGATTTTGGATGCAGATCTTTAAGAATAACAATAATCATACAGAAAATTATATCCATAAAGTAGCAGAAAGTATCCTAAGAACTAAGCCAGCATAGGAGTGGAGAAAGGAGATTCTGTTAATAGGGAAGACTGCAATTAGGATATAATCAATAGGTAAGAGGGGGGTGGAATTTATTGGAGAAAACTGGCAAAGGTACCAAGGTATTGGGAACAAATAACTAGAGAAGGAAAGCTGATAGAAAGGGGAAGATGTCAAGAATTTATTTGGACTGCAGGTTAGAGATTGCCTTCCCTATCAAGGATTGATATCAGAGTATAGGCAAAGAAAAAGAAATGGGGGGGGGGTTCTAGACAAAAGACCAGCACTGGTGGAGTTTTTAGTAGAATCTAGAGCAGAAGTTTCCATTAAAAAAGGAATAATTAGTAGCGTACATAAAATATTGAATGATAACTACACGAATCAATCACAGGAGGTTAGAAAGGATTGGGAAGACATATTGGATAAGCAATTCACAAAGAAACAATGGAGAATACATGTATGTCTTCCAAATATGCAGCAAAATCTAGAAGATTTAGGATTTTTGCTTGGAAGTGTTTACACAGATATTTTTTACCCCAAGTAAAATCCAAAGAATTTTTCCTCAGGTAGACAGCAAATATTAGAGGTGTGACGGGGAAGAAAGAGTTAATTGGTAACATATTTTCTGGGAGTGCGGTGAGTTGGCAGACATTAAGAATTCCTTGCAGGATGCACTGTCTGAGATGCTGGGTAGGCAGATGGGTGTGACAAGTGAAATGATTTTTCTGAGCTATGATAGAGAATGACATGGTAAGTAAGGCCTTACTTTGTCTAATTATGGTGGCTGCCAAAAAAAGCAATTACTAGAAAATTGAAATCAAAATCTAAACCAACTATACTAGAATTAGTGAATATAGTAACAGAGATAAAACAACTGGAACTGAGATCTTTAGAAAAGGGCAGGAGCAAACTACATATGAAAAATGGGAATTGTGGGAATACATACAAGGGAGGAATGAGGTATAAAAGAAGGCAAGACTTAAATAAGCTATGTAATGTTTGACTGAAAATGATTGGGGAGATTATAAGTGATATATAATGTTTGCAACTGGGAGTGTGTCAGTATGGTTTGTGATGTAAAATGCTTGCAACTAGGATTGTATTGATGTTGTTTGTTTTCATTTATATAAATGTAGGATTGCCTATGTCATAAGTGATGGTTTAATAAAAATGGTTCTTGCTTAAAAAAAGGGACTGGAATCGAATAATGTATGTAATTGCTTAGGCTATATGATATGCAGCAATATAACTGTTTGTAAACATGAACTTGTTAATGCAGTTTGATTACTTTTATGTAAATGTAAATTTGCCTGTGTCACAAGTATTAATTCAATAAATGTGTTTAAAAATAAAACTGGAATCCAAAGTCACTAAATTCACACTCTGCAGGTGTTTTTTATAGTTTGCTAAGTTTTGTTATACTTAGTACAATAAAGACCTTTCAGTTATACCTACAACATATTCATCTGGAGCACTAAGTATGTCTAAGGTATTTTTCAAAAATGCATCCTTAGATAGTTTTTGTACAGCTATGACATGGTTTCTCTGAGCACATTTTTAAGACACTATGATCTGGATCTGACCTTAAGGTCTAAGTCTTTTTTCACGACCACATTCTTACAAGGTATGCTTTCATGATGCTATCCAAGAGGATGAGCTAAAGGGATACAGGGAGCTTGTTCCCCTGCAAAAACACTATTTTATGTTGTATCTTCTTATACTAAATATTTTCAATGAATATTAATTCAGTCAAGTGGGTTTTCAGTTAGATGGATTTTTAATTATGTGGGTTTCAGTAATACGAGTTTTTACTCAAATAGTTTCAAATACCTGACTTTTCAATCAAGCAATAAAGTAATATTCAATCAAATGATAGTAAACTATATATATATATATATATATATATATATATATATATATATATATATATATATACACATACACACACACACACATATATATATATATATATATATATATATATATATATACACATATACATATGTGTGCCATGTGTTTGGTCAATCATTGCTTTGATCGACAACCAGAAGTGCGGGATACAGGGTCATTTGGTCAAATGTCCAGTTTATCAAATGGACTTTTGTTGCATGTTTTTTTTTTTCATTGAAACACGTTAGTAGCAGACCATCTGCTCCACCATAGTAAAATGTGCTAACCGTAGCCCTTTCCCTGCCCATAACCCTCACATACATCTTAAATTAAAAAAGCTCTTACTATAACGTTACTTCTCTTCAGACAAATTTGAGCTAAATGCAGTCAGGTTTTTCATAGTGCAGTGGAAAAGAATATTTGTTTCATCTGTTGATGTACTGAGCATTGAAATGTTTTATGTTAGATATAATGAATGTTTGACTTGTTTTGTTTGTTAGATGTTTTGTACGTCAACCAGTCATTATGTAATAACACACACACACACACACACACACATATGCACACACAGGTACATTTATCTATCTATCTGTAGAATGTCTGTCTATATGTATGTACAGATCCACTTCGAGTCCTTGAAACATTAAAGCTCATACCACAATGACTTGTTGACAGTTGCTTTAACCTTGTAGCTCATATACACATTTTTAACATATGCTCTTAAGCTTGTCAAATTGTGAGCAAATGACACAACATGGAAAAACTGAAAAAAAAAACATTTTTTTTTTTTTTTTGCCAGGGGCACTGCTTATACTCCATATGCGATGTTTCATCTCCTCACTTCCTTTTTAGTTATTCTCATTCCAAGGTCACTACTCCTTGGAGAAAGAATAATTACTGACAGGCAGTGAAAAATTCCATTCTCTTTTGTGAGAGGCAGTGAAATTGTGACACACAAACGACACTACATCATGGACATTAAAATAAATCTTCTGTGCGAGTCAGGTAACAGTATACAACCAACTGCCAGCTCAAGCTGTACATTATTTTCTTCCCCCATCAAACTACCTTAAGACAATGTACTCAAGGTACAAAAAATCTTATGAGCTCCTAGTAATCACATCTCTGTAAAACATTCCATTATCTCCCCAATTACTAATGGAGATTATGAGCAGAAACCTCAATTTAGTAATTCATATTGATTCTTTGATTCAGTAATTTAATTTTTCTGGAAAATAGCTCAGGACTGAAGTCATCAAATAGTGACAGACATTTCAGGTTTCATATCCTTCAGAAAATGCATATTAATGTTCGAGCAACTTTCTAAGTTTATAAGAGCAATATTGAAAACATGTCTCGATTTTGGGGGCCTTTGTCCCCCTATTATTTTTGGTTCTGAACATATTTCTTGCAGTAAGAGGTTGAGAGGTATGGGTCACTAACTCACTGAACAGTGAAAATGTAAGGGTGAACCATGGAAATGTATTAGTTGGGTGACTACAGTTTCTCTGAGTAGTCCCTACTCCTCCAAATTATAGCTATTTTAAAGATACTGGTATGTCTGCCTTTGTGTGGTAAGGGTATAGGAAGGAAAATCTGCTATTACAGTTGTTAAACTGCAGTTTAATTTTTCAGTGTAGCAGAACTGGCATTATCAAGTTTCTCAGCTTCAATTAGAAGTCCTCTCTTGGGCTCAGTCTCCCCAAAAACTCAGATTTAATTAATGTATAAAAGGGGTTAGTAAGTTGTAGTTCTTCATAAATACTTCTCATGTTCTGGAAATGAAGAAACACTTCCAATATATTTGCATATGTAGAGTCATGGGGTTACTATTAAATCTGAACCATGGACGCTGCCCTCAACACACCAAGAAATGTTTAATTCTTTAATATATATATATATAGCATTTGGTCGAAATGCTAGGTAGTCAACATTTGTTTAATCAGCCACATTTGGATGAGATTTGCTTGACATATGCAGATCATCAACAGGTATGCTAGAACGACAATCTCAGGTAGGGAAATACTCACTTTCCCCAGGGACAGTGCAATCTCGGAGTTAGTATATATAATTAGCAGATGTATGGGGGGACAGCCCTCCAAATGGGGGTACAGGAGAGCTTCCCCCTTGCAAAAATCAATGATATTTGTGGGGGTTTGGTTTGCATTGAATGAGGATTTTCCTCGCATATGTGCAGTTATTTGCGGACATTGACATTGTCGACCTCTTCTGGTCAATGTTCTTTCTATCTGATGGTGTTGACTGGCCCTGTGCTACATGGAGTACTATTTCCTTTTTCTCTCCTTCTAAATACATTATCCAAAAAGCACAGAAGTCACTGCAAGACACACTGAGTTTGATATAAAGTATAAACAGATAAGCACTTTTGTCTTTACACAACAAAAAGACTTCTTCAAATAAAAAAAAAAAAACACCAGAACAGAGTATTTAAAATGCACTCTATGAAATCGCATGTTGTTTTCTTAAAGTTACAATGTGCCGTTTGACTAATGTTATAAAAGAAACTAAAACTTCCTAATCCCAGAACCAGCTAGATAAAAGCAATTTTTTAACAGTCATTAGTAAAACTGTCAATACACTTCAAAAAATAAACACATTTATCATCGATAGGCTTTAAGTTTAAGCATACAAGTAATAGAAGAAAGTTAATTCAGACCTGGGCTGCTGCTTGCTTTAAAACGAAGTTGCCACATTAACGCTTTCTTTTCCAGCAGCAACCCCCAAGGTTCCCCTCAATGGTTCAATTCTACTTACTGTGAATTTAAATACTTGTTCAGGACAAGACATGAGGTGCTTAGACAATGCATTAATTTTACTTTTGTTCCATATTGCATATAAACATTTATAAATTCTGTCTTTTAACATACGTTCAGTCTTTTCAACATAGAAACCTTTGCAACCTTGACATGGGGCTAAATAAATTACTCCTTTTGACATACAGTTGTACCTACCCTTGACTTTAAGGCATTCCTCCTTTACTACAAAAGTGTTACAATGTTAAGTGTTATTGTGTTTCTGCACACAATAAATGTTTCTGCAGTATGTGTAACTACTACATTTAAACATATAATAAGTGTGTCTCTGATTGTTTTTCTTAATGGTAAATTCACAAATATTCTTGAAACCAAGTCCTTTTCTGTAAATAACTGAGGGGTTGTTGCCAAGATTTTCCTTGACATCTTTTATTTTATTGAAAATACTCCAGTTTTTATTCAAGATCCACTTGATGTAGTTGTGGTCCACAGAAGGAGTAGTGATAAAACTAGCCTTGTAGTTTGGATTCTCACCCATGTTCAAGGGATGGTATAAGCCATCAGTTATAATGTCCCCTTGTATTTTAAAATCTTCCCAAAGAATAGGGGTGAAGTAGTTGTTGCCCTTTTCATTACCACTTCATTCAATGCGCAGTCAATAAAACATTTGGATATCCCCTTTTTAAAAACATTTCTTTTAAATTGTCGCACTCATCCAGAAAGTCAGAAAAACTGAAGCCATATATTTTACCAATTTTACATCCAGGTAAGAAGTGTCATTAAAGCCTATGTCATGAGTAAACTTCAAGAATTCGGTGGTGTTGTTTAAATATTCTAGGAAAGAGAATATTACTAATGTCATCCTTCCATGCGATAAAGATATAGTCCAGGTACTTCATATAGCTGCACCATGATTCCTTATACACACTGATCAGGACAAACATGTTTTCCCATTCTATCATAACTGCATTGACATGTAGGGACCCACACACGGATCCCATACCCACCTCTTTTTTCTGAAGAAAAAAATTATTTCCAAAGTAGATGCAATTTTTCTGTACCGCCAATTCTAAAAGCCCAACCAGCAGGTTAATCCTATCTTGGGGTAGAGCACTACTGTTGCAAAGAAATTCTGCAAACCACTGGACCCCAATGTTTAAATAATATGGTGAGATCAATAAAAGTTAACCTGTTTATTCTTTACTGTAATCTGCACATTCATTTTTTTTAGATTAACTCATGAACACTGAAAGTCTAGAAGAGTGCAATCCCATATCTGCTTGCAGATAAGTTGAAAAACTGCTTGGTAAAAACAATGTTTTGCTGTATGACAAACATAAATCTTCATACTCTTTCCATTTGTATTCCTTCATTAGTTTTTTCAAATTCCAAGATTTTGTAGAAGTGGGAGGGAAATTTCATGATACCAGAACTTTTATTGACCCTGGAATTCCTGATAAAATATTTTATTTTGACACTGTTTTCCAACTCTTGCATTTCCGTATATTATTCAGCCAGAAGAATATATATATTCTTTAAATTAGTCCTTTTCATTCTATTTATTTTATTTTATTTATTTTACATTTGTTGACTAGGATAGTCCGACTGGATGCATGTCCATTTTCAGCAGAGGCCCGGGGAGAAAAGCTCCAAGGTAAACAGATACAACATAACATATTACAAATAAAATATTTACAGGGATTACATAAGCAAACAAGATAAACAAGTTCCACAGGTTAGAGTTAATCCTGGGTGAAAGTCTGGATTAAATTACACAGTAAAGTGCTTAATAGATTATACACATTCAAGAGGAGAGTTAGCCAGGCTTGATACAGTGACATAGCCAGTTTAGTCCCAGATGTTTGAGTCTAGTTTTAAATTGACCTAGGGAGGAAAGTAAAGTAATAGCAGCTGGAAGAGAGTTCCAGGATCTACCTGCAGAGTTTGCAAAGAGAGAGTCACCAGCTGTGCTGTTAATTTTGCACATCTGAATTAGAAGTCTGTTAGATGATCGATGCAGTCTAGGATTATTATAGGGGGTGATAAGATTCTTAAGTGCAGGAGTATTGTCCAGATTATAAAGTATTTTATGGGCCATAATCAATTGGTTATACCGGATTAGACTGGGTAGTTCAAGCCACCCAAGCTGGTTTAGATTGATGCAATGACATGTCCTAAAAGGCAGCCCAGTGGCAAACCTGGCAATGTGGTTGTAGCAGATTGAGAGTTTGTTAAGGACAGTCTTGTTTAAAATATAGAGTAGAGAGGATGCATACAAAAGATCTGAAAGAAGTTGAGAGCGAGCTATGGCAATTTTAGCTGGAGGGGTTAGGAAGGCTTTTATTCTGCAAGGTGACCCTAGTTTTTTATTGATGGTTTTGATCGATTGGTTGACATGTAGGTCGAATTTTGGATTATTATCTATAATGACACCTCATAGTTTTGTAGAGGGGTCAGGGGAGATCATTGTGCCATCATTTCCATTTATGGTAAATGTGACGCCCGTGCTCTGGCCCAGCAATCAAGAAGCCTCAATCCTCACCACTAACACCAGTGAGGGGCATCTCATATAGGAGTAAAGGATAACCAATACACACAGTAAAGTGCAATTTCCCTTAAGAGCACACAGAAATCACAGTCAGTCTGGGGATGGTCAGTCCCTTGCTCCCCAGGTTCCCCAATACAACTCCCCACTGGCACAGCTACAGGGTCTAGATCTCAGCCAGCTGGGCAAGCTAAAATCTCCAGCACCCTCTCTGTCCAACCAGTGCTTCGTTTCCCTGCCCAAGTAGTAGACACACACACACTTTGAGATAAGAGTTTATGCAATCACACAGGCACTCCTGGAGAAGGCTGGCACCGGTTCTCCAGCTGTGCCCCTTTTACCCAGACTATTCAGTAGAAATCACTGCCACCACCCAGCTAATATTTATCAGCTACTCAAAGGCCCTTAAAAGGGTGTCCAATTATTACTGTGCAATATTATTATCCAGTTAGTACTATCACTAAACAGTCAAGGCTTATTAGAGTGACTTGGTACAGTAATCACTATAAATATGCAATGTACTCTAGAGCTTAAATTATTCTACACAAAATAGCCACAGTGGAAAGGTTTTAAAATATTTAATAATAAATAATAAAAACACAGGACAATACTTACTACACAGTGCTAGTCAAGAGTTCAGAGATCACAGAGAAATACTTAAAATAATTCAGTAGTACAGTTCTGACATCACAGAAAAACACTTAGTTTAATCTTTCTAGTGTCTAGCTATTTCTGAGAGAAAACACACTTCTACAATAACTTACATATAGAGCAAGACAGTGCTGTGAGTTGGATGGTCAAGACAAAAATGCATAATAATCTCTGATTCTCTCCATTTTTAAAATCACATTCTTGGTTCTCATTACATCATTCTTCACACTTCCCTGGGTTCCCAGGCTAACAGAAACTACATTTACATTTTAACATCTCTTTTTGTTATCTTGCAGCTGGTCAGGAAGCAGAGCAATAAAATACATTTGCATGTTTAAATCTAGCAATTTAATTCTTGGTTAAAACAATAGAAAAATGTCTTCATCTAGACCTGCTGGAGCCGACTTTAGATCAAAGGGTCACAACATATTTTACATGGTCAGCAGAGAGCACAGTTGTTTCATTTTTTTCAGCTCCACATCTAACAGCAGTTTTTTTTCCATTTAAGACAACACGCCTGTGCCTTACATTAATATTTACAAATGACAAAATTATCTATAAAATTCTATCTGGCTAGACTGGCAGCCTTCACAGTAAAGGTAAAAGCAGTAGATCTGTGTGTTGGTGAAAATAATAGCATTTTAGTTTTTTGGGGATTTAGTATCAGATGACATTCAGAAAGCCAGTTTTCTATTGTGTTAAAGGTGGTCTGGGTAGCTGACCATAACTCTGTTGGAGATGTGGCCGAGCAAATCAGGGTAGAGTCATCAGCGTATTGGATACAGATGACTTTAGGGATGACAGTATACAGGTCGTTAATGAAGATGGAGAACAGCAGGTGCCCTAGTATAGAGCCTTGTGGTACTCCAAGGGTGTTAGGTAGTAGGTTAGACAGTTTGTTCTGCCAAAGAATAGCCTGCTGTCTACCATCCAGATAGCATTTAAACCACTGAAGGGCTTTATTATTCATGCTAGAATGTTTGCAAGGTGTGGATTAAAAGTTGGTGATCAACCATATTGAATGCCTTGGAGAGATCCAAGAAGAGAGATGAGGATATTTGATTATTGTTACGATTATGGTTTATGGTGTTGGTAAAGGCTAGTAGGGCTAAAGTAGTGCTGTGGTGAGGTTGGAAGCCATGCTGGGTGTCTGCCATGAGGTGATTCTGGATTAGGTGGTGCATTAGCTGTCTATGAATAAATTTTTTCATAATATTTGCTAGTGGAGAGAGTAGAGCTATTGGCCTATAGTTGGAGAATTCAGGAGAGCTGCCTCCTTTGTGCAGTGGGATTACATAGGACATTTTCCAGATGGTGGGAATTTTAGCTTCTACTATGGCTTGATTGATTAGTATTGATACAGAGGCAATAGCATCAGCTGATTTTTGTAAGTACTCTGCAGGAAGTTGATCAGCAGAGAGTGTGGTGGGTTTTGGTTTTTTGATCAAGGTACGGATAAGTGATGTGGTGACTGGTTGGAAGCTAAATGAGATTAGGTTTCTAGGGGTGCTACTTTCAGGACCAGGGGAGCTAGGAGGTAGTTGGCTAGCTAGGGCTTGAATTGTCTCAATAAAGAATCGGTTAAAACTGTCTGAAACATCCTTGGGGGGGTTTATTAATAGTGGTAGCGGGGATGGGGGTAGAAGTTTGTTCAGGATGTAGTAGATTATTCAAATCTGCCCAAAACTTCTGAGGGTTATTTTGATTCACTGTCTGTAAATTACAGTAGTATTGTTTATCTTGTAAAATGGATTTTTTAATTTCGTTCCTAGATTGCCTGTATTTAATGTGATCTTGGGGGTCATTAGTGGAGCGCCATAAAGCCCACACTTTGTTTCTAAGGGTAATTCTGAGTCTAGACTCCTCAGAAAGCCATGGTGCAGTTTTAGCTTTTGTTCTCTTTGAACGAACAGATGCATGCAAATCAAGGATCTCAAGGAATTTATTGTTAAAGTATACAATTGCTTCCTCTAAGGGGAGGTGTTTTAGAATAGACCTGTTGCATGATCTTAGTTCCTGTTACAATTTGGCAGGGTCAAAGTTTTTTTTTTGTTTCTAACTTTTCTGAATAAGGGTTGTTGGGGGTTAATGGCTTTGTGCTTAATTATGTATGTGAGAAGGTGATCGCTTAGTCATCAGGGAGTGTACCAGAGGTGTACAGTTGGGGGCGACTATTAATGAGTACCCAGTCAAGTATGCTTTCTTTTTGGTTGGGTTTACCCATCCTGGTAGTGGTGGATATGATTTGTGTAAATGCATGCAGGTTAATATGGGTGGTTGGGGATTCTGATGAACAGGTCCCCAGTCAATGTTAAAGTCACAGAGTAGTAGGGTTTCTTGGGGGTAGTGACATGATAGCCAGTGTAGGGTGTCCTCAAATGTAGCTATATTGTTACCTGAGGGAATGCACATGCAGATGATATTAATGCATTTACTTTTATTAAGTTGCAATTTGGTGGTAAGAATCTCTCAGTTATTAATCTGTAGTGGTTGTATTACATCTATGGTCACATTCAACTCAGATATATAGAGTATAGCTACCCCACCCCCCTTCCTGGAAACACGATCCAGCCTGTGTATATTGTACCCAGGTGGTAACACTTCATCGTCTGTAGTGTTAGGTTTTAACCAGGTTTCAGATAAACAGAGAATCTTAGGGGAGTGAACAGCGAGGCGTGCATGCAGTTCATGTACCTTGTTATTAATGCTTCTAATATTAAGATGATAGGCTAGGAGAGAGAGTTAGATGGACTGTTAATTGCAGGTTTATAGTTTAGGTTACAAGTAGAGGGGGTGTGTATAACTGAAGTGGGTGGGAAAGGGCTGGGGTGTATATCACCACCATTAGGCTAGGACTATGCTTCGTGATAAGTTTCAGGAATTTGTCTATAAGTTTGTGGTAGTGTTTGGATCTATGGCTAAAGTTCCTGGGATTGATGTGTTGGAAAAATGGACAAGACGTTGGACAGGACCCGGTACTGTAAGTATGGTTGATGGTGGGATGACTTATGGCTGGGGTGATAGTATGGGCCTTCGGGACCTGAAATCCCATGAGAAACTGGTTTTCATACAAGGTAAGGAGGTATGGGGCTAGCAAGAGGGGTAGTAGAGAGGAGTGTATCATTGTCTGGGATACAGCTAGTGCGTTGATGAACTGTTTTACCTGGTGGTGCAACACCAAGAGATAGGATGGTAAGGTAACTATGCTGGAGGGGGGGTGGGAGAATGCCAGATGAAAGCTAATAGGTGCTAGTAAATTGTAGGTAGAGGAATGGGGGTGAGAAGAATTATCCCAGATGAAAGCTGATAGGATCTAGTAAGTGGGGGAGTGGCTATTGTACTATAAGTTTAGAGGCAGTGGGGGGCGGGTGGAAATTGGGGGCAGGGAGGGAAGCGAAGAGAGCCCGAGTGTAGGGAGGGCAGACGTAGCGGGGCTATTGTGATTTACAAGGTTTTCTAGGGCTTCCTAGAGCTGTAAGGTAAGTATTATAGCTCTTACTTATATTAGATTATAGCTCTAATTTATGCTAGCTATAGGTCTGCTGTTTTTTAAGACAATGTTTAGTGAATTTGCAAATTCTGCATAACATTATAATGTCATATTGTTCTAAGGGCAAAATTTCAAAATGTTCAGTTGTTCTTTGAGATATATATTACAAGATGTACATCACTTGGAATACTTGAGTGATGCTGTAGCATATTCATTACTTCAGGGCAGAATGAAATATTCAGGACTGCATCAAAACTGTATCTGTTTAGACAAATATTTTATAAGTCATGTCACTCGACTACTGTAGTGCTGCTATTTTATTAATTTATTTTCACCCACACATAGATCATATAGTTGTTCTACTTCCTAAATGACTACATTTAAACATTTCTTTAATTACATTAATCTGTCATAAAGACAGTGTTTCTGGTGACTAATAGACTTAACAAATAAATAAGGTTTGCTGCTTCAAGGACAGATACTTTTGTTGAGATTTTTTTCAGTCACTTCTGATCCAAATTTACAATTTTTATTTCATAATAGAAAACTATACCATGGCCAGTTGTGTGAAGAATTTTGATTATAGAAGGTTTTGCATATTAAGAGAGAAATGTTCATAAAAAATATTCATTTGCACAATGATTTTTTTCTCTACCTAGTATATGCAGAGAATTATCAAAGATAGTGCAGATACTCTTGGAAATATTCTATCAAATGACTGCCTACACTGTTACAAGAGGCAAAGACAGTAACAAGAGTCGACAATATTGTTTCAATAGACTGAGACTAAGAGAATACTCACACAGCTGCAAATTAAACCTGAAAATGCTATAGCGACATGAAATACTGTCAGATATTATTCAAACAAGTTCAGGTAGCATATAATGAAATATGTCAAGGCAACCAGCCCTGCAGTTATGTGCTAAGGATGGTTGGCAAAATTCAGTTTAAATTTTCACAAACTTGTGCAGATATTTGAAAATTATGCACCTCCAATTTGATGACTCAGGGTTAAATGCCATGATATTTCATATGACATAGGAAAGGCATGCAATATTTATAAAAAACTAGCTGCAGCATCAAATGAGTACAACAATGAGAAAATAACACTCTTGACATGTTTTGAGCCAAGAAAGTTACGAGATTTGAGAAACACAATTGCCGGAAGGTTGGTAAGAATCTATAGGATCATTAAACAAGCCCCACTTTAAATTAACATTTTATTTTTTTCCAGTTGTCTGCTGACCATCAACACTCCCATGACTTGACTGGCTCATCTATTTCTTTTTATTTTTTTTCACTGAAAATGAGGACAATGACTGATTCATTTAAATATTTGATATTTTACGTAGAAATACAAATTCTGACAAAAGCTGCAATGCCTACTTATTCTATTCATTTCCATATATGTTTCCCAAGTATGGAGCCTGCTAAAACAACAGTTTACTTTTTCCAAATACCTTATATTGCCTTCAGTAAGTGCTTAATTCTGCCAAAATTGCAAATTTATTATGTCTCAGTTTTTGATCAACAGGCATAAAAGTATAGTCTAATCGTCCATGTTCCTTTCTGAAGAAAAGAAAAACCCTTCTTTTTTTATCACCTGAGCCCTCTCTTGCTGCCATACGTCTCCTCTTGTGGTTGACAGGTGGTCAGTGGAGATCACTAGTTGCTCAGGCATCAGGACCCTACAATGGCTAATGCACCACTTGCCAGGCTAGTCCTTTAACGCAAGTATGCTTCTAGATGTACACTGATTACAACTTCAGTGCTGTGTACTGCTTAGCAAGGATTGTTTCGTTTTGGACTGTTTAGTCCTTGCACATAATATTTTGCCCTAACCATCATTATTTGGAGTACATTCGTATGATGGGGAGCATGCACTAGCCACTTCATTCCCACCCCACCATGTGGCTTCTGGAGTGCTTGGTGCTACTCAGGCTTGGAGTATAGGCAGGATTTTTTCTCCATATACCACGCAGCCAGTACCTAGATAATGAATTTTGGCCCAAAACTCTGCAATCACAATGTCAATAAGCTTAGAAGAAATGTAGGGGAGCAGATGCAATACTTAAAGACTTGCAAGAATATGTCATAACTTTAGAAATGTAAGAACTGCAGTAAAGAGAATTGTTCTGTGCAAACATAAAAGATAAAATCATGAAGCCTTCATTGTTTAACACAGTTTATTAAGACATCTAGCAAAGTTATACAACAAGGCAGATATGATGAATGGTTTGGCCACACTACAGTTTTGCAGTTTGGACTGTGGATGAATGTATCTGCAGAGGCATAACTGTCATGCCAAATGCAATCTCACTCATGTAGTGAGTATAACATTTTTCCAAATGTAAGGCTAACTCACGCAAGTGACATTCATAAAAAAATCACATAATTATAGTAATAATTGGAGAAAAATAAGTTAGTCAACTAAAAGATAAAAGTACAAAACATTCTATATTAGGGCATCTCTCATGTTTCTTTTATTACTGATACAAACAAACAAATATGTCACTAATCCACAAATAATCGAGATGGTGCATTTGAATAGAATAGCTTCTATTTTTCTATTTTAACATCACTGTGTCACTGAGTAAATTATCACAAATAGCTGGACTAGCTCATCATTTTTCACACAGCCACTGACTGTGGAGGCAGCAATGGCGATTTACCAGCAACTTGTCCTGCTTCCTTCTCTACATACCTGCACAGAATGCGGTATCCTAAAGCTGTACCAGTTATATTTAAAATAAAAAAAATTCAGAATTATAGGCCTTGGATTCTCAGAGTTTCAACAGCCTAATAGATTTGTTAATGTACATGTATTTATTAGAAAACATCAGTCATGGTTATGTTGGCTGGACATAAACCTTCAAGACTATATTCCTCATAATCCTAAAAAAACATATTAATTAGGGTTACCGTCCTGTTCACTGAAGGTGTTTTAAGGACTGATTTCACATTTAATTTTCTCATGCACAAGTCATAATTTTATAAGGAGAATTAGGATTTTGTCATATGTTTACATATTTGAAAGTTGGAATTAGTTGAAAATCAAGCATTAATTGGCTGTCTGCTATTAATTCTCATGGTTGGCACTCAAACATCAGTGCCTATTCCTGTCATTAGCACTTTTCAGGAGCAAGACTTAGAAAAATGAAAAGATTTTAGAATGTCTGACTTTATTATTCAGTTTCACTAAAGCAGAATGGTAGAGTTTATTTAAATAGGATGTCAAATCCAAAAATTTTCAACTGTCTGAAATGCCTATTAACTACTTTGCCAGTATCAGATAAAGATTCCTACTTGCCTCTTTTTTGAGGCCAATATTTACTTTCTGGAAGCAAATCTGTGTACCCTTCTTTGAAACCGTACTTAAAAGAATTATATTTTAGGATTACAGCAGTGGACATAACTGATATTTTGAGTGATAAGTCACATAGGGAGTGGGCTCTGTGGCTTGAGTGGCTTACACTGGAAAGAATAATTAATTTCAAACTGGTTTGACTTCACAGTTTGTCTGTGAAGCTTAAAGTATACACTTTTAAGAGCTGACTTTACTTTTATTCCTGAGACATTCAATTGAGAATTAGTGGACTACACCTAAGAAATGATCAGAGGCAGTTTTGAAGTAAAACAATGATTTGAATCACTTTTGTTATATCCAATCTGTCAAATAATACAGACAACTAAGGCTGTGAGCTATTAACAAGCTTATTTCTATAGTCCAAGGATATCTTCCATTTGCCTACTGTGAGACTCTGAGCAAGTCACTTAACAAGATGACGGTCTCATCCAAAAAAGGGAATTTGTATCCAATGGGCTTAATCGGAAAATAATAAAATAAATGTAATGCACCTTGCATTTGCAATCAGTATATTCAGACACTGTACTATATGGCTCAAAAATGTAACAATCACATATAATTACATTAAAATATTTTATTTTTACTAAAGTGAAGATTGTTAAGAATACATTTATGATTATAATAATAAAAAAGAATGCAATAATTCTGAAAATGGAATAAACAATTTTATACCTGTATGTAAGTTCGTTTTTGTCCCACTTAAGCCGTCCTGGAAAATGGTTGTAGCCTGCAACATCTGGGTTGCCACAACGGGGCTTTTTCATTGTCTCCACTGTTTGCTGATCCAGTTCACCAGTTTCTGGAAGTCCAAAGAATTTCTGCATTTTCTTCAGAGTATCTTTAAGGACAAATAAGTTGCAGTTGTCTTGTGGGCAGCCATAAAATTTATTCAAGTATTGCTTTAAACATGAAGAAAAAAAAGTTATTAGATGGGGAGAATAAATCCTGCACACTGTCATCTGTTGATTAACATGATATTAACAAACATTAGATATTAGGAAATGGCATAAAGGAAGACTGTCTAATGCTAGTTTTACATTCAGCAGTTTGCACACATTGTGAATCTTATATGCCGTATGATACAGCTCTCTATCCATGTATCCCTACATAAACTTAAAACTAACCCAGTTCCCCTGCTGATGATGTTCTACCTGTACATACCTTAAAATGGCTTATGTTGCTTCTGTACCCATTGACAACCCTATGTTCCCTCTTATTGATGTATCAGTAATCTGAAAACTAGCCATAGTCATGCCCATTGACAAAGCAGTGGGAGGCAGATCAATTGTACTAATTTTCAGCCACCTGCACCCTTCTAAAAGTACTTTAAAAAGAGATTGTGTATATTTGTCATCAACCTTCTCATTAAAATGCATTTATATTCTGTCAGCAGGTTTCCAAAGTCACAGTATGGAAATTGCCTTGCTGAGCTTTACAAACTACCTTAGAATAAAAATGAACCTTTCTTAATCTCTTCAAGGCCTTCAACACTGTCAGCTACAAACTCCTACTCCATTGTTTCTCTACTCAGTGCATCTCTTCCTGTGCTGTTAAATGAGTTGTAAGTTACCTTTAAAGTAGAATTCAAATTGTGAGGAGGGACAGACATTTTCTGTCTGCACTGAAGAGATCTAAAATGAATGCCTTAAGGATCTGTATGTGGTCCATGTCTATTTACAGATTTGTAATTTAAATGTAGCGTACAGTTAAGCTGGATTTATACTTATACACAGATGACTCTAGCATATAATTAGGCCTCATTTTGAATGCTGTCAAGCCATATGATCCCTTTTACAATATCCTGCTCTGGCTAGAGGGTTCTGTCCTATACCTCAGCAAAAGTAAAGCAAAATCAATAAACTGTCTTTTGGCTTTTCTCGGTTAGGGGATGCCACAGCAGAACACCAGTCCACTAATGACTGGCAGTGAATGCTTACGGTGTCGAGTTGCCAGCCCGGCACCCAGTCTTTAAAGGAGGCACACCCACACATGCTCGCACCTACTTGCATGTCTTTAAATTCACTCAACCGCAGGGAGGACATGCAGACTCTGCAGGAAGGCACCCAAAATCAATGATTTTCAAAAAATGCTCTTTAACACTGGCTGTAATCTGCAAGCCTGTTACTTCTACATAACAGCTCCTTGACATCATTTGCTCATTCAAACTGCTAGAACTGACTTTTGACTGAAAGTGAAAATTTGATGTCTCTGTTAATAGTATAAGACAAACATACATACATCATGAATGGGCCTACTTAACCATGTTAAACCATTTCTAATAGACAATAGGTGGCTTGTCACTGCCAAGGCTTACCTCCTTCCTTCCCTTCTGTATGACATTATTGTTCTTACAAATCTGCAATGGTGCCTTTATGCTATATTGGTTGAACTTTAAAACAATGCTGCAAAGTTTTAACTAACCCCAATACTAGTTTCATCAGTGCATCACCCTTTCAAGCCTAAAATGGACAAATAGCAGGTCAACATCTCAGTTACAGAGCTCTGTTTTGCCTTCACCCCTCACTCACGTGGCACAGTTGACCTGTTCTATGCATTCTGCTCAGCTGGTACACCATGTCTTCATAAACATCAGTTTGCTCTAAAGCAAGAATTTTTGCAATTATTTCTTTATGGTAAGTCCACTGGTAAGTCCACTTTTCCCTTTGTTACCTCCAAATTAAGAATCAACCATCCATACACCATAAGACACTTTGCATCCTTCACTCCGGCCTTACTTTGTTTTTCACAGTAACTGTGTACACCCTACATTTACTCCTTCACACCTGTATACCTGGCTCATGCATACCTCGCCTTTGTCCTAAGGATATTCCTTTCTGCCTGACCTTTCTTACATAGATTTGATAGAGTGTAAGGAGACTTTACGGCAACTGACATTAAATGTCTGTGTTTCACCAGGTCTCAATAAACAGATTTCTATAGTTAGTATTTTATAGGTTCATAGGTGGGTTCTAGGCTATTGGCCCTAGGGCCTATATAAGCCTAGCCAAAAAGGTACCCTGGCTTTCGCCACCCAAGAAAATTATTTTCCTGTGCCCCTGTCAAGCAGAGCCACAGAAGTGATCCCTGGGGTGAATTTCCTATTTCCCATTCAGTCATCAAGACTTTTCTTGAAGAGTGCTAATGAGGAGCTCTGTTTGACATAGATAGGTAGTCTGTTCCAGAGTATGGGAAGTCTCTGGGACAGGAATCTATCCCTCCAGCATGTTCTGTTTATTGTGGTGACAAGGTTTAGGTCCCTACAGCGTGTAGCTTGGAGGGATTGCGATTTCTTTCAGTAGAACATGTCCAATAGCTTTGGGTTTGACATAGCTTTGTATGTTAGGCAGAGAGCGCCTCTGAGTAGGCGATATGCGACGGAGTAAAGCTGGAGTTTTTTGAGACGTCTGCATAGGGCATCTGTTTGAGGCCAGTAATCCTCTTTGTGAAATATTTCTGAGCTTCCCAGTTGTTGTAGATGTCTTGTGTGGTACATACCAAAAGTGGCATTGTACTCTATAATGAGTCTAATGAGTGATGAGTAGAGGGGAACAATGACCTCTTTTTTTCTGGATGAGAAACCTTTTGTGATTAGGTGTGCCACATAGGATTTTCTGACCACTGTGGTGATGGGATTATCAAAGGAGAGACTACTGTCCACCTGTGTCCCAAGGTCTCTTATCACACTTTCGGTGTTAAGTAGACTGCCACCTATGTGGTAGTTCATGAGTACAGAGTTTTTACCAAAGGGGATGACAATGCACATTTTGGCATTGAGCTTCAGGCCATGGCTTTGATACCAAGCATCTGTCTCAGTGAGGCCCTTTTGTAGGATGTCCACATCATTAGGAGTTTTGATTATGGCTCCTAGTTTGCAGTCATCTGCAAACTTCATTAGCCAAAGACCTTCTGTGTTAGCCTGTACTTCAGAGAAGTAGATACCAAACAGGAGAGGACCCAGGACTAAACCCTGTGGTACTCCACTTGTCAGTGGTCTGAAGTCAGATTTGGAGTCTGCTACTTTTGCAATGTGGGTTCTGTCCATGAGCCAATTGGCAACCCATCTTGTGACATAGGGATTTATACCTAGTTTAGTGAGTTTATCTATAATTTCAGTGTGGGGGGGGTGGTGTCAAAAACCTTGGAGAGCTCTAGGTAGGCTGTGTGAACCACCTTACCCTCATCTATGGCTTTGGTGACTGCTTCAAAGAAGTCTATCAGGTTTAGGAGACATGATCTGCCTTTTACAAACCCGAACTGGATGGGGTCCAGAGTTTGGAGATTACCGATGTCTTTGTTTATGAGTTCCATGATGATACGTTCCATGGCTTTGCAGACCAGGCTCGTCAGGCTAATGGGGTGGTAATTCCTGGGGTTCATCGTGGCTCCCCCTTTGTGGAGTGGGATAACCATTGCGGTGCACCATTCAGTGGGCAGAAAGCCTGAGGTGAGGCTATGATTGAACATGGTACTTTGGTGGGGTGCCAGTTCGTTTTGTAGTTCATGTAAAATGCAGCCTGGGATATTGTCAGGTCCCATGGATGCTGTGTTCTTGGTTTTGGAGAGTGTGTTTTTTACCTGCGCAGCCATGATTATAGAAACTTTGCATTCTTCCAGTATAGAGATGGGCCCTCTAGGGGGTGAGAGGGGGGTAAAGTTAGCACTGAACCTATCTGCCAGGATGTTGGTAATATCAGTTGGTTCTGTATATTTAGTGCCATCGTGGTGCAACTCGGAGCAGATCTGAGTGTTGCCACTGAAATTCTTGACATAGCTATAGAATGCTTTGTGGTTGTCTTTAGAATCAGTGGCAATTTTGTTTTCATAACTAGCTTTGGAGGATTTTATGAGGGATCTCAGCTTCTTACTGAGGCTGACCAGGGAGTTCCTCCAGTCATGGGATTTTATTCTTTTTTGCAACAGTTTCTTTTTTCTGTTGTAGAGTTTGTTCATGGCAGAGGACCACCAGATTGGCTTCCTTTTTTGGAGGATAACATCTTGGTTCTGTTAGGGATTGCAAGATCCATGCACTCGTGTAAGTGCTTATAAACTGCATTTGTGTAGGATTCAGCAGTCGTACCTCTATTGTCCGTCTGCATGGGTGTCATGAAGTTTGCCACTTCTGTCTTAAGAAGTGTGAAGTTGGCTTTGGAGAAGTTTTTTACGGTGGTTTCCCTAATGGGGGGGGGGGGGGGGGACTCATTTCTTACAAGGTATAAGCAGTTTTTTTTATCTTTTTGAATGTTATTATTTTTATACTTAGGATTTTAATTATAATTAGAACCAACTTATAATTATTGATGAAATACAAAGTATTATGCTTGAATTGCTAAGTTTTTGACTTCATTGTTGTTTAATTGTTAAATGTTTTTTATTTGCTTACTAACTCATGTGACTATAAGGAGGGATATTTAAATTGTTGAGTTTTGATGTTAGATTTGATTCTGAAGAAGTCTGTGAATTAGCTTGATGAAAGCACTTAATCAGTTTGTATTTCAATAAATGGGTTTTTTGGGGTAGCAGTGCTTTTTACAAGCTTTGGGTATTGGACATTTTCATTCTTGGTCTTTCTTCCATAGATTTTAATTCTTCCTCACTCCTAGTAACCTCTCCCTCTACTGATTTCTCCTCACCTTGATTCCTGTACCATACTTTTGGAGATCTCATGAACTGATCATACAGCTTAACTCTTTGAGGAAACCTCTACACTCTTCACCTATCCCACTTCATAAGTACATCTGTCAAACAAAGATAGCTACTACTTACCTGTTAATGAAGCTCTGAGTATCCCTGTATTAGTACCATAGGCCATATGTCTGTACTGACTTTTTGACTATAACAGAGCAAACAAAGCATTGTTTGAACCTGATGCATCAGACTGTTTCTCCATTGATACTTATGAATGGCATTTATTATGAAGTCCTACACTATAATTTTATATGTATACAGCTGTGTGGTATTGTAACCAATGTTATATTTTAACTCCCACTGAAAATTATCTAAATACTTCAAACAATACTACAGTTAGCCAGTTCTTTATATTACCTGTGCTGTTCTTCAACTTGTCCTGGATATATGTATGGGTATTTTCTTCCTGGGATACTAAACAATTGGTTAAATTATGTGGGCCTTGCTGGTCTATGAATGAATATAATAAAAATAAGTAAAAAAAAACATAGATCATATTTTATTCATTGTTTTCCTTGAGACTCGCTAAATGTCATTCAGAGCAGTATGTTTCAGATGCTACAACTTATGTATACCTGAGAATATCTTAATTAAATATCTGTAGCTGAAAAAAAAAACTTACGCCACAGATAATAATCTTCAGAAATTGTAGTAAACAATTATTGTCACTTGTTAGCCAATCAGTCAAGCAAGATCACATGAGCAGGTGGGGCTGAGAAGGATTTGAATCTTTCTGATACACTACTCAGGCCATGCACTCCCCCCCCCCTTCCCACCCTAAGAATCTATGGATCATAGTCTGAAAGACTTAGTAGCACAGCATATTTGCTTGATAATGACAGTGGAATGTGGCAAAAACAGACATAACAACCTATATACCAATGAGAAAATTGTTGAATTTCTTGGGCTGATTTTGCAAGACAGCCAACAGCCATCACTCAGCAATTTTCCCCCCTCACACTTGGCGAGATCTTCCACTGTATCTGGAATAGGGAACGTATGTACACAGCAGCTAGTGTGACCTGTGAGACTTTGAAATCTAAAGTTATACATAAGTGAAGGGGACACACTCACCCACTTACCCAAGCACATACACTAGGACACATCCCTATACCTCTCAAGTGTCCCTAGGTTTACAGAATGTCCATGATTTTGCCTCCTATATTTTCTGTGTCCCTTGCCATGGATGACTACAATCAATCAATAATGCCAGACATTAGAGTTCAGTACTTTGTATTGCTCATGCTAAGCTTCTTGCTGCAAAATCTGTTTTTCTATTAACTTTTTAAGTTGCATGCAGTAATAATTGAAAAGTGCCTCTAGTATCTTGCACTTCTTTGTTTGGCTTATTGGCACTCGGCATTTTGAGTGCAACATTTCAGTAGGGAACCTTGTCTTCACCCATACCCACACACACACACACACACACACACACACACACACACACACACACACACACACACACACACACACACACACACACACACACACACACTCATCTAAGATTACTCATACCCTTACAAATATGCACACACTGGTGCACACATACACACACCTCTAACCCTATCACTACTTCTTCTGTTCTCTCGCATTGAAAGTAATGGACGAGTGCAGCCTTTTGGCCACATTAATTAAAGTATCCGACTGTGTTAATATATGCAGTTGAGTAATTCTTTGAATTGCTCAGCTATTTAAATCCCTTAGTCCATGGATTTCTGGTGAACAGCATATAGCTAACTATCATATGATTATTCATTAGCATTGCTGTAGACCACGGAAATAGCCCACCTCTGTGATTTTACATACTATGTAGAATCACTGAAGCAGGGCTGTCTATGAATCAGATATGGCTACAGCCAGAGGAAAAATGGCCACATTAGGACTTATCAATGGCAGTAGCCTATTCTGAATCCCAGCGATCATTGTATGCAATCCATATGCTTCTCTTCACAATTTTTGCTTTCTCCAAGTGGCTCTTGATATATTACTTTGCTCCAATTCCAGCATTTGATTATAGATATAATCTAGCCTTAATATCTTGAATTGTAGTGTTAACCTTTTGTGTTTTTTGTGTCATGTATTTTTCCCACTGTATTTTGGCATTTGTTATTCTTGTAATTCTCCATTTTTTAGGACCATCCTCCCTTTGTCTTGACTAAAAATGAGCTCCACTGAAATAATCAATCTGGTATACAAAATAAAAAGAAATGCATGATCAAAATACACAAATAAAATTGGAGATACTATACAATTATTTTCACTGTTCTTATATGCTAATATTTCTGTAGGGTAGACACAAATTTTCTGCATAGCAATAGTCCTTCATAAATTGAAGGACATACAGCCTCTCCACCAGTATATACTCCCCACTTTTCCTTAAAGGTGCTTACTCTTATAATATTTCAGTAGACATTTTAAAATAAATTGATGCCCTTTGGTACTTTCTGGCAACTTCTACAAGGGTAAAACAGAAAACTTGTATATTACATGTTAGTAGTCAACGACCATACTACAGTCTCAAAGCAGTAAATATCCTCCCTGTAATATCACAGCAGGTAAAATGTGAGGAAGGATACATCTTACCAATGTCATTAGGATAACATGATACCAATTTGCATAACTATTTGATCTTATTTTAAAGTGCATTTACACTTACATCACTATCCATTGTCTTTCTTGACATAATGCATATTGCAAGGTGTCATGTTTTTCAAAATGATATTAGGTGCATGTAAACAGATTAGTAGCTGCATTATTGTTATTATTATTTTAGTAGTAGTAACAGTGTTAGTAATAGTAGTATATCAGATAATTGCCCTACTCTGTTAGTTGTGTCACTAGATAATTGCATGTATTTGCATTAGAAGATGGTCAGAAGTAAATCACACAAAGAAGTTGAATTAGGCAAAGAAAAAACAAAATATACTGAATATACAAAGAACCAGAAACACTGTAATCCTAGTCAAAAAAGCAACATAAGAGGGATGGGGGGAGACAAAAGACACAGAGAAAGGAGTACAAAAGACAAACAAACGGTCTATGCACATGAATGCAAACCTGAGTGTTGAATGCTTCAAGTATTGTAATGTGCACTGCCCATCAGAATTTTGCCAAGATTCAAAAGTCAGTCTCGTCCTTCTCTGTGTAGAACAGCAGTCAATTTGCCTTTAAATTCTCCTAACTTATAATAGTATGATGTTCGTCCATAATGAATAGGTTAGTATACAGCTTTTTGTGTTGTTCATAGTCTTATGGCATGGATGCTTATAAAGGAATATGTTATTGTGGTTCTAGATTAATCATTTTTTCAGATCTTGCTGTCTTCCTACTTGCTGACCATCAGCATATTAATTCACCTGGGCGGTAGGTGCCTATATCTCCTTAAGGTAAACGTCATACTTTGGGGAAACCAACATTCAGGTAGACATTGAGGTTGCTCATTTCCCTCTACACCCCTGTTTCAGCTTACCTAAAAGGGACTAGGAATGTCCTTCTCTCTGAAGTCTGACTTTATTCCTACATACCATGGTGTCCTACATAAAACTCCAGACTATAATTGTCTCCAGGCTAGAAAACTACCTGCACTACCTTGAATCACACTCCAAGGAGGGTCTTGGGGCATTTCTATATGGCTTGGCACCCTTTCCGTCCTTGGTGGCTGCAGTGTACATTCATGTCATTGAGGGAGATTGCAATGCCTCCCATGTCTGCATTCATCCTTCTGCACATGTACATTTGGGGCTTCCTTCACTGGCTTATCAGTGCCAGATTCATGTCCATGACCTCATGCTGCATATGGGATCTAAGAACCAGTAGGATAACAATCAGAGCAGCCCCTCTGCCAAGGATGGAGAAGCTATCACAGACCACTTACTTTACCTTCCCCCATCTTGCTTTTCTATGCTTCATAATTCTACTCGAGCATAAGTCATCCAGAATATAGACAAAACTTTATCCCTTCATGCTACAGCATCAGGACCTTTGTCCTTTTGTTAATATGTCTTAAGTCTGATACCCACTCTCATGCCTGTGAGTAATGCTAGCAAGCCGAAATACACCTTTTTTTTCCTAATGATTTCTCATGACGGATTGCTTGATATCATGAAAGTCAGGTAATGATCTTGTGATGTAAATTTTGATCTTATATGGAAAAAGAAAAGAAAAGAAAAATGCTTGTCAAGTGGTCATTCACATAAGTTTTGCCATCAGTGACTTGATAAAGTGATATCCGATTGGAAAGAAAATTTTACATTTTGGCTTAACTCTTGCAGTCTTATTAACCCTGAACAGCGAAAGAAAATTTTACATTTTGGCTTAACTCTTACCATCATATTAACCCTGAACAGCAGCAAATTAATGTTCCTAGGGACTTTTAATGAAGGCACTCTCTGGATACTTTGATCAAGATATGCATGTACTTTACAGTGTATAAATCTTCTGCACAGACAGCATGTGAGTGATTTCCAGTGGCACCAACCTTTGAAAATCTGGAGTCTTAGATTCTTATTTCACAAGAAGTTGTGCATATCCTGAACCTTGAAAGGTTATTAAAAGTAACAGTACTGAAAGACTTAGTAATATTGGCTAGCCAGCAATAGTAGCATTTTCTTTAGCAAAAATAAAACAATATACATGTAGTACTTGAAGCAGCTGTTACTTGTGGCTTTACTACTACAGGGACACATGTCTACTCATGCCTAACCACACAGGCTAACATAATAACAGTTAGCTGACTGCTGTCTGTTTCTAATGCCATGCGGCATGCAACTTTAACATGATGAAAAAAGTGCTGTAATACTCAAAGGACCTCACTGAATAATATTGAGAGCTTTCATTCATTTAATTCACAAACTTCCTCAAAACAGATGGCACATTATGCACAAAACCGTACTTAAATAATAAATGCTGCTATCAAATATTCGTATTGGTCAACTCCTTTAATTGTTTTATTGGCATTGTTTCCTATTGGTGTTTTTGATAACAGCATTTAGTATTTAAGTAGGGTTTTGTGCATAATGTGTCATCTGTTCTGAAGAAGTCTGTGAATTAAACGAATGAAAGCTCTTGATATTATTCAGCTGTATGTGGTCCTTTGAGTATTATAGCACTTTTTTCATTATTTAGTTTTGCTTTTTAGTGCTTCTTCCAGTGGTATTTAGTGTTTTTTATTTCACTTTAACATGACTTTTGACTGGTCTTACACATCTCAGCCACAAAACCCAACTTTCATGTTATATGTCATACTTCAACATTTATGGAGATCTCATTCAGTATGTAGTATCCATAATGTTCTTCTTTCAATATCACTATCAAGAGATGGGAAACCAAAAGTTTGTCCCAGGGGTTCCACCTTTGTCCCTCACTGACAGGGGTGACAGGTGCCGACTGAGGTTTCTTTTAAACTCTTGGCTAGGCTTGTAAGGGCCCCAGGGCAATTAGCCTAGTAATTTCCTATGATCCTATAAAGACATTTTACTTTCAATTTCAATGTACTAGATCAGTAAGCAACATACAATGATGGATGGAACATATGACCAATGTGGCACTCACAATTACTGCATTATGGTACAATTACCAGACAATTTCTGTATTTGCTAGTGTTAGGAGTTTCAGATGTGCCTTCTCCTCCAAATACTGTTATAACTAGCAGACGTTCATAATGAATAATGATTTTTTTACAAGGTAAATACAGTTTTTCAAATAATTACAGTAATCATGCACCACTTTCAGATGACCTGTAAAATAAAGCATTATTAACACTTTAATATAAAGTAACACATGAAGAAATGGAGGTGGAATCAATAAAAATAATATTCCATGGTGGAGGGCTGCTATGCATTAAACACACATACCAAATCCCTGAACAATTCTTAAACACTGCTACATGATAGGATAAATCTCTCTACAAGGATCTACTCCACTGTGTAGCAATGGTAATACATGTATGGAGTATCCCTATGAATAACTCCCTCGGACATTGCCAGTGTTTCATGAACAGGATTACAACCGTGTATGGCCTGGTTCCATCTCCATATATTGTGGAATTATTGTCAAACGAGTGAAAAAATAAGTGAGCCTCCATCCCTCCTAATGTGTTGCCCAGCATTACAAAGCTGAGCCATCATTTTGGTTAAAATGTAATAAAACAACTTTGTGACAGTATTTACAAAGTAACCTTACCCCTGCTGGCTGCATGAAGATGTTCTGTGTGGACAAGATTGCTAGCATAACACCACCTACTCCCACAAAGCCTTGGTGATGTTAAATCACGTCTATCATTGGGATCAGCCTGTAGAGTACATTCCCATCATCCACATATTTGACAATTATGTGCAGTACATATGCATGCCTAAGCGGCCTATGAATCACTCATGAGCATGCATGTATACCAGCAAGATTGGCATGTTTGTGCAGTAGGGCATTTGTTTGTAACTACACTTGGGTAAATGCATGCTGCCTAGTATAATCAGTAACACAATGAGGTATGGGAAGTACTAGAAAGCAGTATCCCTGGGATCACAGTAAATGACAGATCATGAAACACCCTGTATGTGGAGTCAGGAACCCTGTAATAGCATACACAGCAACACATCCTCAGAACCACACACATATGTTGTCAAGACCGTCTAAGTGAAACCATTAATAACTGTATATCCAAAGGAATTATTCCCACATAGATATGAATATTCTAGCTACCAGACTGCACACAATTGTAGCTAAACAGCCCTGGCAACCCTATTCTCCATTATCTGAGCAGCAATGCACATGGACCCAATGTACTGCAACAATGATCACCAAATCATGAATGGCATGAAGATGCCAGGTATTGTTGCAAAGCTTGATAGTGTAAAAATGATAAGTTAGAATTATATGGTCTCCAGGAATTTGTGGGTATGACTTGTATATCATTGCTGTATTCATGCAATCACTGTGCTGTAGAGATATGATTCATAGATGTGTTAGGGGAATCCTAAATTTTGCCAGTATTGTAAGGTAACACACTCCACAATGTCATAATACCAGCTATATTAGTGATGTTGTAAAGCTTACAGTTTGCATTACATATTCCAATTCTTAGAATATTATGTCTTTTGCCCATGTAGTGTAGTATAGTCGCTTTCTAAAGCTTTCATAAATAAACCAGTCTTTCATAGAACATTTCAGTTTAAAAATAGAAGCTTAATTACAAGGGCAAAGCAGAAAACAAACTTCAGTCCTTCATACACTGTTGAGATTTCCACTGTCAGTTCTGCAGATGCAGTTCCCAAAATACACAATGTCTCTCTCTTCTCTTTCGCTCTCTCTCTCTCTCTCTTTCTCTCAGAAATGACTTGAAAATATTCAGTACTCAGGTAGTTAAGGTTTTTCTTTCCAGGACTCATTTCCACACATTAAACAGGGCAAGCTAACAACATTTCAGCTAAAAGCAATACTTTGCATCTTCCTTCAAGTTTCTGTGGCAGTTTCCTTGTACTCACATCTGCCTGAAGAGTAGACATGTCTCTGTGAACCCCGTCTAATCCAGACACCTTAAATCTGGATTCTAACTTTTAAGGTGCAATTGACATGAAACACCTATGCCTGCAGCTGATTCTCATTACCCCCCTGCATTATCCTGCACGTCGTAGACTTAAAGGCACCATGTTGTCAAGGCTCAGCAGCCACGGCTATGCCACAGTAGATGTGTGTGTGTTCTATTCCAGGGAGATGCTACATGCACTCACTGCATGGACCTCTAAGTTACTTATTGTGCACTGGAGCTGTTTGTACATGCTTTGATATTAAAGTAAATTACCTTTGTGGCTCCCACTAGTATCTTCATTTAGACAACCAACAGAGTGCACAGCATTTTTGCACCACAGTATGCTATCTTTATGAATATCAGGGCACATATTTTCAATAAGTTCTTTTTGCAGTTATCTGGGATCTTGTGCATATAAATATATAACTGTCAAGCAGTCTTTCACTGGAACTGTCACTTGTTGGCTCAGTATCAACAATATTGTCATAACCTTTTCTCTCACCATTACCAATGCATTATGCCATTGCTTCAGAAAATAGAACTGCCCTCAGAAAGGGTGTTTTTGTATTTGTCACAGTAATCATTGTCCCTTTTATTTTTCTTATCTGTTAGCCTTTCAGTTGATTCAAGGGTTTTGATTATGCAGTTTCTTCTTACCAGCACAGTCTGTTTTTTATGAAAATAATGTACATTTTCATGTTATCCTTCTCCCTCCGATCTCATCTCCTTATTACTTCATGGGTTTTCACTCCGATCTCATCTCCTTATTACTTCATGGGTTTTCACTCCTGGTCTGATTATAAGAGGTATATTATTTCTGATGTTGTGATAAACAACAGACTACCTGGTGTAATTGTAACAATAGGAGAAATTAGTGTCCTGCAAGCCCTCAACATACTGCTTTATTGTTGTTTTCATTAAAGTCCTCTGGGCTTGGCAGTTGTTATTGCTTTGCTTCATTCTGCATGAAGTGTTCTACACTGTACTTTATTGGAATCACTTTTCTTCATGTTAGTCCCTGGCTGCCACTGATTTCTTTTAGCAGATGAGTACCAAAACGTGGACCCTAATCAGGCTTCACTATTGAAGTTGCAAATATTTTGTGAACAGTGGAAACTATTACATGAAAGAATGTGGAACTTATTGATGCTATCATTGGGATTCTCTGTAATGGATGGCCCACTGCCTCCAATCTATGATGACGTGTCTGGTACTGATGGGGTTTGAATCCTGTACCATCCAAGTATATGACTGAAAGGGCCTATACAGTCCTTGGATCTGCTACACTGCCCCAAACAGGTTTAATGGCTCATTTTGAGTCACATCATTAGAACACAACGGGTCAAAGTAATATGCATACACATAAATCCGATTCAATATCCAATTCATAAAGTGCAAGTTGACCCCAAGAGCATAAACAGAATATGCACTGCTGCCTTTGTTATGGGCTTTCAATACCCACACCCACACTAGGGCTATACACTGAATATTTACAGAGCTCTTCTTTGGCGTACCATCCCATACCCCCTTTCTTACCACTTCCCTGTGAACTATAGTGCCTTGCAGTGCCCTTACCCATGGTAATTGTTTTCAAACAAATTATTCAAACATACACCGTCATCCACACACACGCACACACGCACACACACACACACACAATTCCCAGGGAAGGCTATAAGAGTCCTCCAAGTGCACAGCTTCCATCATTGTAAAGCAGTGCTGTCATCACTCTAGATTATCACGCTACAAACCTGCTACATCAGTTACTATAGCATTCTTGATTTAGCTACATACAAAGAAATAATATCTTACAGGCAATGTGCTGTTTGCCAACCTACATTGCCAAATAATGCCCTCACTGCAGTTAATAAATAACAATACATAACTAAACTCCCAATCACGCGAGCTTAGAGGTGGATAAATAAAAACTTTACTTAAACAGTAAAGAAATCAAAGCAGTGCTAATGCACATTATATAGCCAGACGTCAAGGTGATGTACAAAGAATACAATAACAATAACCAGTTACATTGATAGACTGTTTAAAGAAAAATCAAACTTACAGCTGAATAAATCTAGCTGGCTCTAGCTTAAAAAAACACTTCTCTAATTGTTCTAAGTGACTAAAATTATTAAGGAAAAAGCAAATTTCATAGCAACTTACATAGATGTGGGTACTATTGTGATACAAGTAAGGCTAACTGACTTTTCCCCACAATCCAAATATATATTTTAACTCACCATTTCTTTCCAACTGAAAAGCAGTTTTTTTTCATGTTAAGACCCCATAATGGAATACTTTCTCATTTTAATGCTAATGACTGCTTTCCTGTCCCTGACAAGCCTCTTTGAAGAAATGTTTAACTGCATTATTTATGGCCTTTTGTTTACTGAAAGGAAAACGTTATATTTTACAAACACAAATTCCATACATTTCATGACCTTCTAGCTTCCTGCAGAAGAGTGCTACATCTAGTTCAATCACATTCCACATCTTCCATTTGCTGTGTTTTTGTTTCAGCAGAAGTGAATTTTCCTTCAGCCACAATCTTTACATATGCTCTTTTCTGCATCACATAAAAATAATGTATAAAGTACAATTCTTCAGTAACTCTTAAGATAACCTACTGGTTCATAGATAGATTCATAGGTGTTAATACACTATCGGCCTAAGAGCCATTTTAAGCCTAGCCAGACTTACCTCAGATTCATCATATAGTAGTGACATGTGTCAATACTTCAAGGAATTTTACAGTTACAATACAGGCTTGCACATATCATGTGTTCCCAGGTTCCCCCTGTGCATTATGGACATAGGTGCCATAAATGCAATTCCAACATGCAGTTTCTGTTATATATTCTACAAACCTTAAATATAGCTTGCATTTCTGAAATGAGAAGGAATCTAACATAATGTAGCAGATTGTCTGGCTCAGGTAAAGTTTTGTTCTTTACTCTACCACTGCTACATAATTTGCTTCTCTGTTAATGTCAACAAATTCGCAAGTTGTAGCTTACAGGTCTTTATGGAAGCAATTACTTTCTGTCCTGAACTTTTGAACTTACATATTTCATATTCAGTTGATTTTTAAGAAATGCTTTATTGCAATACAACTATACACCTAGTGCAGTCCAAATGCATGGTATACTACTGTTTTCTGATAGTAGGCCTGTTGCATTCAATGACATTCAACTACAGTAATAATCCATAATATACAGAGGGCACAACCCAATACAGAAATTACAGGCCAGTGGTATCACATTTAAGTTTCCAAAAACATTTCTTACACCGTTCCTTTCTTACACCATTCACCTTTCTTACACCATTCACCATTTCTTACACCGTTCACCTTTCTTACACCATTCACCTTTCTTACACCATTCACCTTTGTTTTGGAAAACTAATATGGTCTCACCTCTTGTTCATCTAACTTCTTATCTCACTCTCTAGTGATAAAGTATCTCAAATTTCCCACTTCTTTTTATGAAACATGATTGGACTTGCATTTAGTAGACTTTTTCCCATTCCCTTAATTTCCTCCATCAGTAACTTCAGTTTTCTGATATTAGGTTCCTGGGTGGTTTTACATTTCCTCAAGAACACTTTCATAGCTACTATTAACATTAGAGATATAATAGCCGTTGAGTGGATTGTTAATCTAGGCAAGTCTACCCTGCTCAAATAAAAAATTATATCCTGAGGTGACCAATGCTTTCCTTATTAACTCTGATATATCTTTCTTAAACTTTGAATTTTTTTTTACATTCCCAAAAAACATGTCTACAGTTCTGTAATATTATTCTCAAACCTCCCTCAGGTTCTGTTCCCTCCAGAAAATATCACATGTAAACATTCTGGTATACAAACATACCTATGGGGACACATTCTGGTATACAAACATACCTATGGGGACACATTCTGGTATACAAACATACCTATGGGGACACATTCTGGTATACAAACATACCTGTGGGGACACATTCTGGTATACAAACATACCTATGGGGACACATTTTGGTATACAAACATACCTATGGGGACACATTCTGGTATACAAACATACCTGTGGGGACACATTCTGGTATACAAACATACCTATGGGGACACATTTTGGTATACAAACATACCTATGGGGACACATTCTGGTATACAAACATACCTGTGGGGACATATTCTGGTATGCAAACAAATCTACAGGGGACACATTCTGGTACACAAACATACCTATGGGGACACATTCTGGTATACAAACATACCTATGGGGACACATTCTGGTATACAAACATACCTATGAGGACACTTCCATGCAACAGTGCTGATGTTTTTGTCCTAGTTGCTAACCTAGAGGCAACATAAATGTCTACCCAGTTTTGGACTTTTAACTCTCTGCCTTTTGTCTCTTGCCAGCTCTGGTGCTGTCTGCCTCCTTTTACCATTTATCTCCAACTAATGCCTTATTCACCCTGTTGACTAGTCTCTGTTCTATTATCTTGAGTTCTTGATTTTGTTATTATTTCGACAGTTCTTGTTTCTCTTTTTCTCCTTTCTATGATTTTATCCTATTTTATAATATGACATATATTACTCTATTTTCCCCGTATTTCCTTGGCTGAATTCTTAAGTATGTAGAGAGCTCCTGATAATCTAATCTGTCCCTAGTAATAAAAATGTTTCCAGTCTCTCCACCAGTTACTTTACTGTGTCACAAACAGTACATATTTGCTTGCCTGACTCTATAGGCCAAACTTAAATTGTCGGGCATGGTATGTAGGGTTATTAAAAAGTTCCTACATAATTTCATAGACTTCCCCAATCTGTACCGTTTCTCTCTTTTATAGTAATGATTCTATGCTAAACCCCTTTTTCAACTGGTAGAATCATTTATTGCAATCTGATTCTAGGCATCTTCCCTTCCCAAACACATCTCATTGTTTCCTGTCTTAATATGTCCCAGAATCTTTATCCTGGTTCATAGGTGAAGGGTGAAGGTGCATATAGTATTAAAGGGACCAACAAGATTTTCAACACACCAGTTCTCTGATCCATAACTCACACCATACACTTCCAGCTCTTAAGTTTATTTTTAATTTTAGTGCTGTTAAGGATTTCCCAGAAACATCCCAGAACTAGCGTACTTACCAGATATAAAGGTCTATGTTAGCCCCCAATTATCAAGCAACCACACCTCTCCCTCTTAATGTGAATTATCTCCAACCGTGAAGGTAGTCACTAAGCAAGCTAAAAGAATGGAGGGTACCTGCACTGAGGATAAGCAAGATTTCAGCCTGCATTAACAGTCCTGGATGTTATTGTTTTTAAATAATTGCTACAAATAATCTGAAATCATCTCAAACAATTTCATTGGCGTTTGACCTATTGTTGTACTGACCATAACAGGTATGCAAATGTGACCTGGGATATAGTTAGCAATAGTCTCTTAACTGTGGTCCCAGTTTATTAGTGCTTTTTTCAAACATATTCTGCCTGTTACCCTGCCATTAATACTGCATCAGCCACCTCCCCCACCACACACACACACACGCGCACAAACACACACACACACACACACACACACACACACACACACACACACACACACACACACACACAGTCTTTCTACATTTTCTTCACTTAATTGAAAGAAATCTCCTCTAACAATACTGAAGTTAGCCTCTAAATTTTCAGAGTGTCTTTACACAACTAATAAAAGATAAACTGAATACATATGATTTTCTGCAGTCAGGAAACCTTGTCAGATTGTTTTTTGGTCAAACTACAATACTGCCAGGTGATATATTAAACAAAAATGCAGGACTAGTAATAATGTACCACAGTAGCATAAATCTGCCACCTTTCCAATCTCCTATGCCCTCCTTTCACCATGCAGAGCTACTTCTAAGTAACCTAAAACTAAATGCACATAAAACAACATGCATGGAGACAATATCAGCACATTGAAGGACTTGCTATCCTGGAAATCCCACAGTGTATACAGAGAGACACTATGAGATTTTAACATAAACTCGTCAAGTCTCACCTCTGAGATAGCCACTTCTAGTATAAACCTATACAATTTCTCCCAATGTATCACTGACCCTATCACAATAAACCTGAAAAATGGTAAAACTACCACACTGGAATGGTTATTAAGAAGTCACCCTAACATTTTAAACTCCTATAGCACCTCAGCTAGCACAGTTAGTGACCACCTGCCCATATATGCCACAAGAGAATGAAACTTCACACAGCATGAATAACTTTGACACAGAACTGTTTAACACCTCACTATAATCTCACAACTGGAACAGCCTAAAGATTTGCCAGTAGATGCTGCTGTTGTATGTTTTAATAAGATATTTATGGAACTATTAAACAGTATTGCTACTCTGAGGCTTAAAGAGTGCAAATTAACCTTGCTCCTGGGCTCAGTCCTACCTCCAGGGAAATTAATGAGGAGCAGAGATAAAGCCTGGAAGGCATGTCTCAATATTAAAACAGAAAACAATATAAATGCATTAAAAATAAAGCCAAACACCAGATCAAATATGGCAAGAAATTGTATTACTCTAATTTGCTGAATAGTTGCAACAAAAATTCTAGATAAGTCTGACCTACTATCTCTAAAATACTACACCTCGGCTCAAATGGCGGGCATTAAGGGCAGAGCAGTGGTGCAGCAGTTATTATTGTCACCTAACAGCATGAATTTCTCCAGTTTGATTCTCAGCTGAGCTGCCTTCTATGCAGCGTCTGCATGTCCTGCCTGCATTCACATGGGCTTCCTCTAGGTGCTCCAGTTTCCTCCCACATTCCAAAGACATACGTCTGAAGCATTTCTCCCCCGACATCTGCTGAAAATGGGCTCTGCCCCAGTCAGACTTTCCCGGTAAACAAATGTTAAATAAATAAGTAAAATAAATAAATGAACAGCCGAATCCCAACCACCATTGTTCACCATAAGAAGCTGCTAATGCTTTCAGTGATCACTTTATCATCACTAAACTATGTCACAAAACAAACTGATCTCTTCTAATAATCTGGCCACTTCCCACTCAGTCATACCTCCCCAATTCCATTAATAATCACTCTTTCTCCTTTCAACCAGTGTCCACTGTAACAATCAAGAAATACCTCAAACAACTTAAATCAAGTACTTTAGCTCCAGGTGAAATTCCTTAGGATTTCCTAAAAATAGCAGCCAGCTCAATTTCCTCTCCAGTATCCATTCTCATAAACAAGTCTATTCAGGAATCATGTGTCCCAGCCATACAGAAAAAATGTCCCAGTTCGTAAAGGAGGTAACTCTATGATATTCCCATTCTCTCCCCCTCTTTCAAAAATCCTTGAAAATTAATTCTTAACTGACTAATGACCCATTTACAAAGAAACAGCCTCATTACCCACACCAAACATGGTTTCAGACAGTGCACAGCACTAACTACCAAAGCTCTCCTGAACTTCACCAATACTATTAATCTAGCCAGAAACAAAGGCCAACTGGTTTCTGGCTTGTTTCTGGATCTTTTGAAAGCCTTTGATATCATTTCCCATAACCTACCTCTAAAACAACTCTCTTCACTTAGCCTATCAAACAGCTCCACAAAATGCTTCTCCAGTTACCTTTCCAATAGACTCCACATTGTTAAATGGATTAATTCCTTTTCATCTTTCCTACCTGTCAAAGAGGGTATTCCCCAAGGTTCAGTACTAAGGCCACTGCTTTTCAACATATTTAACAACGGACTCTCCCCAAAATGTCATGAATTCCTCATATGATATGCAGATGCCCCCACGGCATTGCAAGTGACCAAATTATTCTACAACACATCACTCAAGAGTCATTTTCATCAACTGAAAGCTGGCTTAATAACTCAGCTTCTACACAATCAAAAAAAAAAAAAAAAAACAAAGCTACTATTATTCCTTCTGAAAGCTCTTACACATCTCAAACAAAATTTCTCAATAGCAGCCTGTGATACCACCCCTATAGAAATTATTCCTATACCAAGCTACTAGGCATGGCAGCTGATAATAACCTGAAATATGACTTACATGTGCAACAGGTTATCAAACAATTTCACCAAAAATCATGAACACACTATAAAACAAAAACCTACTTAACTGATTCATAAAGGAAACTCCTGGCCTCTAGGCTCCTACTCTCTACTTTTCTATATGGCTCCTCAATACTGTTTAACCTTCAAGCTTCCATCCAAAATAAATGAAATCAGTGCTACAATAAAAAAGCCAAATTTGCCACTAACTCGTCAAACCAAGCACATCAGTGCTTAGCCCCATCAATGCTTAGCCCTAAAACAGCTTGGATTACCCAAGCGGCTCACTTAAACCCAATTACAGAAAAAATATATGTATACGCACACACACACACACACACACACACATATATATATATATATATATATATATACACATATACATACATATATACTTTTCCCACTTGCCTCTTGCCTCTTCCCATCCTAAATAAGATCCTTCAACTCTTTATTCATTACAGTACACAACTTTCTACTCTGGTTGATAAAAATATGCCTGAGCTGTGTATAAAACTAAAGTGACTAAAACATTTTACTGCTTATATCTGGCTATCCATATCCATAGACAAGAGCTTCCAGTTTCTCAATTTTTATATTACCTTTTGTTTAGTCTCTTCCCACATATTCTTAGCTGCCATAACCAAATCTTCTTTAATCCATACTCCTAAATAATTCATTTTATCAAGTCACCATAAATATGGGTATTGCTGGACCCATTCCTACGTGGGTTCATAATTTGTAGCTATAGAGTTTGTTTCATTTTCATTAATGTTATACCCTGCAAAACCCAGAACTGTCTTAGAATATTCTAAAATACTGAAATATCCTTTTCTGGTTCCATCAGGTACAAAATTATATAATCTGCAAATAATTCCAACCTTTCTTGAACATTGTACCAATTATATTCTTGAATTTCTGAATCCCCTATTTTCTTTGCCGGTGGTTCCAAATATAACATAAATAACAAAGGGGAAATCGCACAACCCTGACTGATATCTCTGTTTAGAAACAACTTGTCAGAAAGGAACCCTCCCACAGTGATTTTTTTTTTGCCTGCAATCCCACATATATCATTTTAATTAACCTTATTGTTGCATCAGGAAATACAAATGCTTGCATTTCCCAGCTCATAAAATCCCAGTTGAATACTTTCTGTGGACCAAGGTCTACCATTAATGTTCTTAATTCTGCTTTCTTCTAGATCATCATTGTTCTGTTAATGTTGTCAAATGCTTGCCTCCTCTCCACAAAACCACATCGGTCCATATCTATCAAGTTTGGCACCAATTTTCCCATTGTTTTAGCCTTTAAAGAAATAAATACTTTATAATCATGTTTTAAAATTGAGATGGGCCTATATGAATCTGGAACAGATGGGTCTTTGCTGTCTTTAGATATTACAGCCACCACAGTTTCTTATCCAGGATGTTGGCGCTTCCCCTCCATTTAAAATACTGTTAAGCAAAACCTTCCATATTTGTATCACTTTCTTCCCTCCTAACTTCCACTGGAATACTATTTGATCCTGGAAACTTTCCTGTAGATTGGTCATACATCATAATTTTTATCTCATCTCCTACTACCTTAACTGTTAGTTGTTGAGCCTCATAGGTTCATAAAAGGTTACTAAGCTATTGGCCCGAGGGCCTTTATAAGCCTAGCAATGATATGCCCTTGTTCCCTTATTGACCAAGTTGTATGGGCTATATTTGAAGCACAAGGCTATAGGTTCATAGGTTCACAAGTTGGTACTAGGCTATCAGCCCTAGGGTCTATACAAGCCTAGCCATATCAATTCCCTGGCTATTTCTTCCTTCCACACTATTTACTTTCCTGGACCTCTGTCTAGCAGGGTGACTGATATGATCCCTGGGGTGAATTTCCTTTTTCCCATCCAGTTGTCAAGGTTCCTTTTGAAGAGGGCCAAAGCAGTGCTCTGCTTGACATGAATGGGCAGTCTATTCCAGAGTCTGGGGAGTCTCTGGGTCAGGAACCTATGCCTCCAGCATGTTTTGTTTATTGTGATGACAAGGTTTAGATCCCTGGAGCGTGCGTCTCTGAGGGATTGGGATTTCTTTAAGTATAGCATGTCCAACAGCTCTGGGTTTGACATTGCCTTGTATGTTAAGAAGAGATTGCCTCTGAGAAAATGATATGCGACAGAGAATAGCTAGAGTTTAAGGTGTTCAGCATAGGGCATCTGCTTTAGGCCTGTGATTCTTTTAGTGAGGTATTTCTGCAGCCTTTCCAGTTGTTGCAGATGTCTTGAGAGGTACATACCAAACGGGGAGTTGTATTCTATAATTGCTCTAATGAGGGATGAGTACAGTGGGACAATAACCTCCTTTTTTCCTGGATGAAAAGCCCTTAGTGAAGAGGTTTGCCACATAGAAGGATTTTCTGACTGTTGTGGTGATGTGGTTATTGAAGGTGAGACCACTGTCCACCTGTGTCCCCAAGTCTCTTATCACACTTTTGGTGTTTAGTGTACTGCCACCTATGTGGTAATTCACGGGTACATGTTTTTTTCCCAAAGGGGATAACTATACATTTCTTGGCATTGAGCTTGAGCCCATGGCTCTGGCACCAAGCATCTGTTTCTATAAGGGCATTTTGTACAGTATCCACATCATTTGGGGATTCAATAATGGCTCCCAGTTTGCAGTCATCTGCGAACTTTATCCCTTAGTGTTGGCCTGTACTTCAGAAAATTAGATGCCAAACAAGAGCGGTCCCAGGACTGAACCTTGAGGTACTCCACTTATCACTTGTCTGGAGCTGGATTTGGAGTTGGCTACTTTTACAGTGTGGGTTCTGTCAGTAAGCCAGTTGGCAACCCATCGAGTGATCTAGGGATTAATGCCCAGCTTAGTAAGTCTATCTATGATTCCAGAGTGGGGGATGGTGTCAAAGGCCTTGGCAAGGTCCAGATAGGGTGTGTGGACCGCCTTATCCTTGCCCACTGCTCTGGTGACTGACTTGAATAAGGCAATCAGGTTCAGCAGACAAGATCGGCTCTTCACAAACCCAAACTAGGTGGAGTCCAGTGTTTGAAGGTTGTCAATGTCTTTGTTTATAAGTTCCATTATAATACATTCCATGGCCTTGCAGATCAGGCTTGTCAGACTGATGGGGCGGTAGTTGTGGAGTGGAATAACTATAGCTGTGCACCACTCAGTGGGCAGAAAGCCTGAGGTGAGGCTATGATTAAACATGACACTTAGGTGAGGTGCCAGTTCATTTTGTAGTTCATGTAGTACACAGCCCGGATGTCATGTGGTCTCATGGATGCTGTATTCTTAGCTTTGGAGAGTGAGTTTTTTACCTGTGTGGCTGTTATTACCAGAATTTGACAATCTTCCAGTATTGAGATAGGTCGTTTAGGTGGTTAGGTGGTGAGAGGGGGGTGAAGTTGGCACTAAATTGATCTGCCAGGATACTGGCAATATCCTTGGGATCAGTATATTTAATGCCATTCTGTTGTAGCTCAGAGCCGATCTGAACATTACCATTTAGATTCTTGACATAGTTATAGAATGCCTTGTGGTTGTCTTTGGAATCTTTGGCAATTTTATTTTCGTAACTAGCTTTGGTGGATTTTATGAGGGATCTCAGCTTTACTGAGGCTGGTAAGGGAGTTTTTTGCATCCTGGGATTTTCCTCTTTACTGCAACAGTTTCTTCCTTTTGTTGTAAAGTTTGTTTATGGCAGGGGACCACCAGACTGGCTTCCTTTTTTTTTGGAGGACAGCATCTTGGTTCTATTTGGGATGGCACAATTCATGCATGAGTGGATGTGCTCGTACAGTGCCTTAGTGTAGGATTCAGCAGCCGAACTTTCAGTTCCCATCTGCATGGATGTTATGAAGTTTGTCACTTCTGACTTGAGTAGCATGAAGTTGGCTTTGGAGAAGTTTTTTATGGAGGTTTCCTTACTGGGGGTTGTGGGTGGGATGTGGATGTTAAGGGTGATTAGCTTATGGTCAGACCTGACCAACGAGGGGGTGACCATAGGTGTGGAGCATTGATTTCCCATGTTGGTAATGACCAGGTCTAGAATATTGGAGCCCTGGTGGGACTATGGATTAGTTGATCCAGGGCATGGAATTTATGAATTCCAAGAACCGTTGGGCATAGGTGTTGGTACATGAGTAGTTTTCCCAGTTAATGGCAGGGTAGTTGAGATCACCCATTATTAGGGTGTTTGGTTGTTTCCTAATATTTTACAGTATGTTTAGAAAGATGTAGTGAGAATCTTGGGGCATGGTGGGGGATCTGTAGCAAGCTACAATTTGGATTGCAGTCTTACCTAGTGTTAGTTGCACCTGGAGAATTTCAGATGCATTGTGTTGGGCAACTAGTCTGGTGGTGTGAATATCCTTGGTGAATATGGACACTCCTCCACCTTTAGTATTTCGGTCCTGGTTTGGTGGCCAAAAAGTGTGGTAAGAGTTGTAGCCTGGTATTGCAGGAGTGCTCTCGGGAGCCTTTAACCAGGTCTCAGTTACTGCACAGATATCGATGTTCTCCATTTTTAGGAGTGCCTCAAGAGAATGCATTTTGAGGTTTAGACTTCTAGCATTGAGTAGCATTACCTTCAGAATTTGCATGCTTGTACCTGTTATGGTGGTGGTTTTGTCCTTTGAACTTTGCCTAAAAAAAGGCACTATAAGGGTGGCAAGAGCCTTAGCCAGTAACCTGAATCCCAGGGACAACATGTGCAGACCATCTATGGCAAAGCATCGTGGTCTGTCGATCATGTCGTCCCAGGCAGACAGATACTGGATCTCCTTTGAATGACACCAGAAGCTTAGCCAGTTGTTGAAGTCAATCATTTTGTCCTTATATTGTGGTATCATTCTGGACGAAGGCTAGATGCTACTCGGGGCTAGGGTCATACCTGCCTGGGCCACATGATCTGAGAGCTCTTTCATGTCTCTTTTCATGTAGTCCAGGGAGGTATGTCTCAAGTCATTCACTCCAACATGGACAATGACAGTCATATTTGTACTTCTTGTGGAGTGACTTGAGTGCATGCATGAACAGCACTGACTGCCCTTATCCAAGAGGGGTAAATTTATGGTCTCCCATCCAGTTGTCTAAGTTATGCTTAATTAGGGTCATTGAGGATCTCTGTTGTACGTGAATTGGGAGTTTGCTCCAGAGGCGTGGCAATTTCTGGGAGACATATCTGTCTCTCCAGCATGTCCTATTAATGTTGCAGGCTAAGTTAAAATCCCTACATCAAGTGAGTCTTGTCACATTTGACTTGCAGATGTCCAGCGTTTCCATTAGGGCAGGGTCCAAGACTGCTGTGTAGGCCAGGCACAAGTCACTTCTCAGCAGCTTATATGACACAGAGTACAGTGACCGGCCCTTTAGTCTGTCCGTGTAGGTCATGTGTTGAAGACACAGAATTTTCTTGGTGAGAAACCTCTGAGGTCTCTAAAGGTGTTGCAGGTGTCTGGTGAGGTACATACAGAAAGGAGCATTATAATCTGTTAATGTCTGATGTGGAATGGGTATATGGGAGTTATAACATCTTTAGTTCTGGATGCGATGCCCTTAGTTATAAGATGTACAATGTAGAAGGCCTTCCTTACCACTGTGGACACATGGTGATCAAAGGTAAGGTTGCTATCAACCTGTATTCCCAAATCTCTCACCTCAGGGTTTGAGCTAAGGGGGTACTGTTAATATTGTAATTTGCAGGGACTTCCCCTTTGCCGAAAGGTATGATAACACATTTTTTTGCATTTAGTTTAAGTCAGTGGCTTTGGTACCAAGCATTTGTCTGTGTAAGCCCATTCTGTAGTATGTCAATATCATTGGGAGACTTGTTGATTGCACCCAGTTTGCAGTCATCTGCGAACTTGGTAAGCCACAGGCCATCAATTTTCACCTGGACTTCTGAGAAATAGATTTCAAACAGTAGGGGCCCAGCAGAGATCCCTGTGATACACCAGTGGTAACTGCTCTGCTGACAGAGGTGGAATCCCCAACTTTGAATGCATGCATTCTGTTAGTGAGCCAGTTTTCTACCCATCTAGTTACATATGGGTAAATTCCCATTTTTTTTAATTTCTCCAAATCTTTTGGGTTTCTAATACCATGATGGGATTGGACCCCATTCCTAAGTCAAAGTACAATTAAAGTTCATGAAATAAGCATTGTTTCAATCTTTGATGTTAGCCAAAAGGGCTCTTTGCAGCACCTGCAGTGTGTCCAGTAATGACTCCTTCTGCATTTCATACAGGGTTACATGTATTGGTAACATATCTAAATATGATTTAAGACCCATTGTTCTTAATTCTATTAGAACTGTCTGGGTATCTTTCTTCCACATGGCTCTCGTTATTTATTTATTTTATTTATTTATTTTTTATTTTATTTTACATTTGTTGACCGGGCTAGTCTAGCTGGATATATGTCCATTTTCAGTAGAGGCCCGGGGAGAAAAGCTCCAAATCAGAGGAATTAAAACAGAGACATAAGAAAGGCACAAATTATTATAACATACAAGATATAGTCAGAGGAAGTTTAACAGTAAACATATGGAGATTAAATGGTTGTTATTACAATCAAGAATAAAGCAATCGAACAGGTTAAACATGTTGGTTAGAAATGTTGCAAACTAGGAAAAGGAGATCAAGCTTAGCTTCATTATAGGTAGAGGATTAGGTGGGTATAGGGCGATTGCTATTAGTCTGGATTAGAGCAGGGGCATAGCCATTGGGACTTTAGGAATTCTTTGAGGTGTTTTTTAAATTGGTGAGGAGAGGTCATATGCCTTAGGTTGTTTGGGAGGGCATTCCAGGATTTGCCAATGGAATTAGCATAGAGTGCTTCACCTCCCGAGTTGTGGGATTTAATGGTCTGAACAAGTAGGCTGTTTGATGACCACAGGGATATAAGGTTGGAGTAGGGGGTGAATATTTTATTTAGTGAGGGGATTCTTTCTGGGTGGTTGATCGTTTTGAAAACCTCAGTAAGTTGGTTTAGTTTGAAAATGTTGGGCAGCTCTAGCCATTCCAATGCCCTTAGATTTTGGCAGTGATGGGTGCAATAGGGCATACCTGTAATGAATCTGGCTATATGGTTGTAGGTTGTAGATAGTTTGTTGAGTTCTCTTGTTAAGGAAGGAAAATACTGGGGATGCATAAAGGAGTGTGGAGAGAAGATGGGTCCTGGCAATAGTTAGTTTGGTGTGTGGGGTTAGGAAGTTCTTAATTCTATACATAGACCCAAGTTTCATGTTGACTGACTTGATAGTCAAACTAACATGGGTATCAAATTAAAGCTTGTTATCAATGGTCACCCCTAATAGTTTAGTGTGGGAGACAGGTTCGATTATGGTCCCATTGTAAGAAGATACATGGAAGGGTGGGCTGTTGGAACTAGGTGGTTCTTTTCCTTGGGAGGGAATTGATGTGGGGAAAATTAGAAGTAATTTGGTTTTGGTTGGGTTAAGTAAAAGCTTTAGTTCTGAGAACCACTGTTCGACTATGGAGAAGCAATTTTGGGTAGCAATTTGTAGTTTTGGGAGGGAAGCATCCGAGCAGATTAGGGTGGAATCGTCTGCGTATTGAATACATGTGGCTTTGGGAATGATCGAGTGTAGACCATTTATAAATAGGGAAAAGAGGAGGGGACCAAGGATAGATCCTTGGGGAACGCCAATGTTAGTTGGAAGTAGGTCTGATAGAGTGTTTTGCCACTGGACTGCCTGTTGCCTACAAGAGAGGTAGTCAGTAAACCAGTTTATGGTTGGTTTGCTAAGTTGGAAGTTTTCCAGCGTGTGAATCAACTGCTTGTGATTGACCATATCGAAAGCTTTTGATAGATCTAGAAATAACGCAGAGGTTATAAGTTTATTGTTGCGGTTTAGGTTGACTGAGTCAACAAAGGAGATCGCCTGCATATCCTGATATTTTATGATTTTGTGTCTCTCTGTATGCAAAACACTGTATTCACTGGGCGTGGTTATTTCAGTGATCAATGTTACTTTTGTCTTCTTTTCATGGAACACTATATCTGGTTTTCTAGCATAGGATTACCACCTGTCCCACTTTGCAAGGGGCAGTCCCTCTTTAGGCAGTTGTGTCCTGACAAAAAATTGTAAAAATGGCAAATGTCCTGAGATTTTAGGACAAAATTATTTCCTGTATTTTATGTAATAGTTGCATAAAACAGTTATTCTGTAGCTGAAATACCTAAATGTTATAAGAAACTGAATAAGCAACTAAAATGCTACAAGAATAAGCTTTTATTTAGGCAAAAAAAGTTAAGTTCTATCCTTTGTACTGGCCGTGGGTATGTGTCGGTCTGTAAAATCTGATGTTTGTACCAAAAATGTCCCACTTTGGCCATTTGAAAAGGTGGCAACCCTATTCTAGCATCTATCTTTTGAACTGTTGGTAATGGGTGATCCCATGTGATATAAATTTCATCATTTTCTATGATGCTTTGTGTCTCATGTTTCCAGTGTTTTTCAGCCACTTCAATGCCATAATGTTTGCACAGTCCCCAGTGCAACAGTCTTGTCAAATTATTATGCCTTTCAGTATACAGTCCTTCTGCCATTAATATGTCACAACCCAATGAACTGCGTGACTGTTTCAAATTTGGTTTTACAAAACCTACATTTGTCTGTTTCTCCCACATGTTCAAAGGACTTTGTAAACCAGTGTGTACATAGCCCGCTATCTTTGCCCGCCAATATTAACCTTTCATCTCTTGGTTTGAATTCACCTCTCCTTAACCATTCCTGTGTTCGTTCCTGATCAACATGAGGTTCTTCCATCAGTTTTCTATACTTGCAACTATATTTATGCATTTTCCATGTTTCTTGCCTTCTCATCTGGTCCTTCACCTTATATTCTTTCTTTTGTCTTTTGGCACATTCAGTTGCTGTTTGATTTTTTATCTACTTCTGGTTTGATTTCCATTCCTGCTTGATATGCTTCTGCTAGATTAAGCAGAGACATCATTCTATATTTATTCTCCTCTTGTTTCAAAACTTTCACTACGTTAGGGTCTTGTGAGGTCAGCAGATATGTGTGCAGTCCCACTATTGCAGATCTATACATGTAATCAATTTCAAGAGGCCCATCCCCCCTTCGGAAAGGGGAATATATAATCTTGGTACACACTGATTTTTATAAATCATTTGGTGAACATGAAGCCTCCTTCTTGGTTTCCTATCTAATCTATCCAACACCTTTTGAGGCCAGTCACTCCAAAACTGTAAGTTAGGACAGGAAGAGCAAATTGGTTTATAGCTTGGATTTTGTTCCTAGATGTCAATGCTGTTTTCAAAATTAATTTAAGTCTTCTAAAGTTTTCCTTACTAAGTTTTATTTGCATTTGTTCATGTTTTATTGTTGATCCTTCATCAGTTCCCAAATATTTATACACTGCCTCTTGCTCAAGTTCATTTATATCACATTTGTGTCCCAAACTGATGTTTTATTGGTGCTGTGGCTTTCCTGCTTTAAAGGTTGCTTTTGCACATGTAATAAGACCAAATGACATTCTTATATCATCTGAAAAAGTTTTGACAACTTGCAGTTGTGCTTTCAGTTCCTCGTCTGATGAACTATACAGTTTTAAATCATTGACAACGAGAAGATAAGAAGTCTTTACACTTTGTTGTTTTTAAGGAGCCAAATTATAGCCATGGCCTACGCTGTTAAGTAGGCAGCTTAATGGGTTAAGGGCAAGACAAAATAGCAGTGGTGGCAGAGAGTCACTTGCAATATTCCCCTTTGAATTGTTATCCCAGGATAATAGTTTGTCCTTTATCATGGCTTAATTGCAAAGTTGTCTGCCACTGTCTCATGGTCACTGTAATGTAGTCGATCAATGTAGGGTGTAGCCTATACATTTTTAAGCACTCTTTTATCCATGAATGTGGGATACTATCAAATGTTTTTTGTAGTCAATCCTTGCCATACTTAGATTCTTCCCATATTTACAGTTCTTCACTATGACTTTAACAACAAATGATCCGTCGTTCCATATGACTTTCTTTTATTGCCCTATAAACTCTGTCAGCATCAGTTCCTGTGTATAGTTTATATGTCGTTGGAAGGCAAGTTATTGGTCTATAATTTTTAGGGTAACTTGCAGGTTCACTCTTTAGGACCATTGTTTTTCCTGTAGTTAGCCAGGTTGGTGTCTGTTCAGGGTGCACATATAAATAGTTCTTACTCATGGCTAAATCTTTGTGCAAAGATGTTAATACTTTTAACCAAAATTTAGGTACTGCATCTGGGCCTGGGGTTTTCCAATTAGAGGCTTTTCTTAACTTTGTTTCAGTCTGTCTAGCTGTTACTTCATCCCATTTCATATCCTGTATCTTTAAACTTCTTATTCTTTCTTTTATCTCTTCTATCCATTTAACATCTTTGTTATGTTCCACAGGATCTTCATAAATACTTCTCGAAAATGTATCTATTCTTTCTTTTTTTGATGGTCTTTCAATTCCTTTTACCTTGTTTCAGAATTCTTTGTAAAACTTCTTTGGGTCATCAATAAATTGCTTATTGTGTACTTTTCCTTTATATTTATCTGCATATTGTCTAAGTTTTTCTGCCCGTGCTGAGATATTTAGCTTGTTATTTGCGATAGGGCACGATAGATCCTGGGCTGTTCTAATACTGCACATTGCTTTTATCACATCTGTCTTTCTTAGTATTTTTGTTGATTTATTCCCTCTTTTATATTCTTTTAACAGTGACACTTCTTGTCTTAATTGCTTTAAAAGGTTTCTTTATTCGATACTTCCATGATGGTATTCGATTAAGCCCCTTCCTTTCCCTTACTACCCTGTGTTTTTTGTGGTAGAACTTTGACGGTTATTAATTTAGCTGCACAGTAATATATCTGTTATATTGCATGGATCTCTATGGACAGTCTAAATTACTATATTCATTTGTTTTATCAAACTTCTGACATTTTGGGTTTTATTGACCTTTTGCAATGTATTTCGTTCATTGATCTTAATATATTTATCTATCTCTATTAAATCAAGCAACTCTTCTCTTACTCATTTTCTTCTAAACTGAGGACACATCCCTTGTTTTCGGTTTCCTGTGGGCATTCTATAGAAAGTTCTATAGCATCTTCCTGTGGCACATTCTCTTCAATTTCATCCTATGTCATCCGTTGCTCTGTCATATGGGAGCTTACTGGCCTATCACTCCTCAACATTGACTGTCAGAGTTTCCAGTTTCCTGTTCCTTCCCTTGCAATCCAGCTTCAAGTGAATGGTTGTACTTGTTTCCTTTGAAAGGCTCCAAAATATCTTCATATGGCACCTGACCAATTGCTTCCCATTCCCCTGGTTTCCTCTTAATTTGGATACTCATTGCTCTATCCTGTTGTGGTGCTTTCTGAATTAGAATTTTTACACCGAATCCTTCACTTTGCAGGTACTCTATAATCTCATTTTCTATTTCTTTAACTTCTCCGTTACTAATTTCCTTTTCTGCTTTTCTTCTTTGTCTTCTTATTTTTTATATTGTACAGGTTTCCTTGTCTGGATTCCTTTGCCTGCATTTTTCTTCAAATATCTTTGGTGCTGCTCTTTTTATATTGGTTAGTTTTGCTTTCTCCTTTGCATAAATATTACACCATATTAAATCTCTTTTTCTTTCCCATGCCCATATTTCTTCTTCAGATGTCGACTGATCTTCCTGCTTCTCCTTACTTTGGGGACTCACTTCATCATGCTGTAATGTAGTCTGTGTTAGACTTTCTACATTAACTCCTTCACTTCACAGGCATTTTTTTAACTTCTACTTTACTAATCTTTTCTACATTCTCTGTTTGTGATATTATTTTTTATTGTGAAATTTTCCATTTCTGGATACCTTTGCCTGCATTTCTCTTTGAATATCTTTGGGGATGCCTGCTTTATATTGATTAATTTGACTTTCTCCTTTGCATAAGTATTGCACCACATCAAATCTCTCTTTTCTTTCCCATGTCCATATTTCTTTTTTATACTTTTCAAACATCTCTAGGTTTTGTTGTTTATATTTTCACACTTCTGCAGATGCTTCTTTTTCCAAACAGACCAAAGTTTATTGATCTATATACTGTTTTTTTCACAAATCTGTTGTATTAATGAATACAAATTTTTATTTGATGCTTCTGACCATTTTGCTTTTAGAATTATTTTATTTTTATCTAATTTGTCTCTTAATCATTTTGTATATCTTATATCTGGAAATTCTGGGCTTTTTGCATAATAGTAAAATACATTATTTCTTTCTTATCCTTAATAGTCCACTTTATCCCCTTTATGGATCTTCTTTGGCCTATCAGTTTTTGTGATTTTTGTAGACTACTACTTCCTTCTACAACAGGGGGAGCATCTGGCCCCTGGGCCTGGCTTGGTCCCATTGTAGGAATGTTTCTGTATTTTGACGATTCTATATTGTCATCTTTTCCAGTCCTGGCACCAGTGTGCCTACCTGATTGGGCACTTTTTTATCCTGGGTCTTGCGCACCCAGCTATCCTTTTTAATTTTTAACCTACTTCTGTCCAGGATACATGCCATATAAATACAGTCTATATATCAGTGTTTTCTTGGTGAGATTTTGTGAAAACAGTGTCAACCTCATGAAGGTACTCACCAAGACCTGAGGATGAATTCAATTTCAGCAATGCTTCCACTTATTTGCTGACATCTCTCCATTCAGACCCCAGCTGAGTGAGTTCTCAATGATGCCTGAGTGAGGAATTGTGTCAAAAGCCTTGGCTAAGTCAAGATAGGCTACGTGTACTGTTTTGCCTTCATCCAGGGCTTTGTTGGCATTCTCTAAGAAGTCCACAAGGTTTAGTAAGCATTATATACCCTTAACAAAGCCAAATTGGGTTGGGTCACGAGTTTGAAGGTCATGATGATTCTCTCCCTGACCTTGCAGATTAGGCTAGTAAGGCTTATGAGTCTATAGCTCCCAGGGTCAGTTGATGGACCCCCTTTGTGTAAGGGAATTACTGTTGCTGTTTTCCACTCTGCTGGAACAAAGCCAATACTTAGACTGTGGTTGAAGAGAATGCCAAGTTGTTCTGTAGTTCCTGTTTTAGACCATTTAACAGGCAGCCTGGGATGTTATCTGGTTCCATAGAGGCTGTGCTTTTGGCCATGGAGAGTGCAGTTATGACCTGCTCTTTGGAGTACTAGGTAGAGGACTGGTGACAGGTATGCTTTGGAGTATGTCTGGTGGGACAGAGGTGGAGGGTGAAGTTTGCACCAAATCTGTCAGCTTGAAGGTTGGCGATGTCCTCAGGGTCAGTATGAGTGATGCCATCCACTACTAGTTTGGCACAAAGTTGGGCTTCCCTTTTAGATTTCTGATGTAGCCAAAAACACCTTCTGATTATCCTTAGCTAGGGATGCTACTTTAGCTTCATAATTGGCTTTAGTGGACTTTACAAGATATCTAATTTTCTTGCTCAAGCTGTGGAGGGTATCCTTCCTCTGCAGAGTCAGTTCCCACCTGTTCTTGGGCATTAGTTTTCTTCCTCTTGTTGTATAACCTATTTACACTTTATGTCCACTAGGGTGGCTTGTTTTTTTTGTGAGGACCTTGTTTTGATCCGTTCAGGTAGAGCTGCGTCTATACCCTTGTATAGGTGTTTATACAGGATATTTGTGTACACCTCTGTATAGGAGTCATTGTTGACAGTGATAGCCAGGGGTTGAAACTGTTTATGTTATCACCTAGGAGGCTATAATTTGCTTTGGAGAAAATTTTCATATTTTTTGCTCTTGGGGGGACAGGTATGAGTGCTAATTCGAAAAAGACTAATTTATGATCAGACCTTACCAGGGATGGCAACACATAAGGGGTAGTGCAGAGACCCCCCTATGTTGGTGAGTAATAACTCTAGGACATTCGAGCCCCTTGTGGGGTGCAGACTGTTAATACAAATGCTATGGATCAAGTAAAGTCCAGAAATCTTAGGGTAAGCATGTTTGTGCTCATATATGACTCCCAGTCAAACAAGGTTGTATAGTAAGTGACTCAAGTAGGTCCAAGTAGGCAGAGTGGTTTTCGTGGTTCATGGTGTGGGACCTATAGCTAACAATGATTTGGAAGGGGATTTTACCTACAGTTAGTTGGACTGTGAGTGGCTCTAGGGAGTCATGCAATTTAACCAGTCTTGAGGTGTATTTGCCTTTTATGAAGATGGATACACCTCCACCTTTGGCTCTTTCATTCTCGTTTTGAGGTCTGAATGTGTGGAAGGCAGAGCACTGCCTTTGGTCTTATACCATGTCTTTGTGACTGCACAGACATCAGTATCTTCCAAGGTAAGGAGTGCTTCCAGTGAGTGCAGTTTCCAATTTAGGCTCCTAGCATTAAGTAGTATAACCTTAAGTTTGTCTCCAGTGAATTTTTTTATGTTGGGAATTTTGTTGTTATGACAATGCCTAAAAAAGGCATTATGAGAAGGCAAATACCTTTGGCAGTAACTGAAAGCCAAGAGGTGACAGGGGAAGACCATCTATGGCAAAGCAGTGTGGTCTTTTGACCATATTTTCCCAATCTATCTCTAACCTTGGCATACTTAAGTCTTTCATAAATATATCCATTTGCGTTTTTTCTTAATTTCCCCACTTTTCTACTTTATACAAATTTTCAGAAAATTTACAAAAATATATCCAATACATCTACAGGATCTCTGGTTATTTTTTTTTTTTATAGTCTTCCTAAGTCTGGCAATGACCCTTTTTACTTTCTGTTACCCAAATAGTTGTTCCACAATTTTTGTGCTCTAGAGTTATCAAAAAACAATTGCTTAACAGCAGTTTTTCTAAACTTATGCATATTATCCAGGTACTCCCTTATTTTCCCTTTAGCACTCTGCAGTTACACCTCTTCGGTTTCTGCAAAAATCACCTTATTTTGTAATACTTTAACCTTTGTCAGCCCCTCTAAATACTTATTATTACTTTTTAACCTGATCTCTTTTTCCTTTTATTTCTACAGTATTTTTAAACTCCACTTTCATTTTATCCCACTCACTAGTTATAACATCTGGAGTACTTTTTATCTTTCCTTATAACCCCCTCATAATTTCCACTGCCCATTCCTTAAATTTCTCTCTTTTTAACAGGTAGGGGTAGGAGTGCCAGTGTCTCATCTTTATTTCATTGCCCTGTACTTTTATCTTAGTAATTATTGATACATTATCTAAAATAGTTACTGGATATGTATCAAAGTTCTTAATTAAATAGACATGTTCCAGTGAAATATAATTTCTATCAAGTCTAGTGTAGTTATTGTATCTTAGGGAATAATTTGTAAATTCTTTCCAAGTTCCTGCTACTGAATTTACATCTTTCATATCAAATATTTTTATAAATTTCTTCAGAAATCAAACCTCTTTTGTTATATTTTCCCTTCTAGGCCCCCAGATATATCTTCATTGCTGGAAATATAATTCCATTTCCCACCCATAAGTAATATTCCCTGCTAAAGGCTAATTATTTCTCCCAATTTGTTAAGCTCCAAAATAGCAGTTTTAGGTGAACTATAAATACAGGCCAGTGTAATCCTCATCTCTTGCCAGTAGCCTCTTACTACTACAAATCTAACATTATTATTATTTGTTTCATCTGCTATCACTACTGGGGCTTCTCTGGCAATTAATATAAGTTTTCCTCTTCTCCTCTGCCCATGATATTCTATAAAATATCCATCCTGAAATCCTTTCATTATCAAATTCACATGCTCATTTTTTCCAAATGTGTCTTCTGTAGCATTGCTATTTGCACTCCACATTTCTTAATATAATTAAGTATTCTTTACCTTTTGTCTATACCTGTGAGACCAGTCACATTCCAAGATAATATGGAAAGAGTCACCATCATGGTAAGAGGTCATATCCCCAGCTATTATATATGGCAGCTTTTTAATGTCTAATTCCAGTTTTGGTTGTACATGCACCCATTAATGTTTGTCAAGTTAATCCTATATGCAGTTTTTTTTCTTGTCATCAACATTGGAACCTATGGCATATTTTGCAAGACTTTTTGTTTTAATAAAAGCCCTCAAAGAAGAAACCAAACACACCCACAAAACACCCCAGAACCTAATAACCTAATACAAACACACAAAACTATGTACATCTTCAAATACGGAAGTTTAATCCTCCTAATGAGAACATTTGTGCCAATAGACAGCTGAGAGTACAGGTCCTAGTTAACCTGAAATTGAGGTTATCCATACTAAGATGCATGTTATTGCCTATGCTTCTACTTACTCTAATTGGTGTATGATCTTTTTTATCTTTATTCCCCCTCTCCAGATGTTCTTTTTTATCTTTATCCCCCCTCTCCAGATGTGAAAACTACTTACATACTTTCAGAAATCATTAATATTAACTATTACGTCAGTGTTACATCTTTTATTATCAGCTTGCCTCCACAGAAAAGTATCAGAAAAAAGATAAATGACATCCTCTTTTGTAGCCTGAAAGATAAGCTGAAACATTTATTGCTAAAAGTAAAGTTTCAAATATTCATTGTTGTCATATGTATTTGTTCCTACTTAAAATTTGTTCTTAGACTAAGTCATAGTCTTAATCTAGACATTCATCTCTGCAAAAGTAAGAGAAACCATATCAGCTCTACATATATAATGATCTGTGTACATTTACACCCACCTCAACAAATCAAGATTACAGCCTATTAACTTAAAATGCTTTTGTCTAGCTCTTCTTCCACTGCAATACCTATATTTCTTAATACCAAAAAAGGAGAAAATAGAAAGAGAAGAGGAAGGAAAAAGGCATCTATTTAATAACTTTATCATATACAAGAACAATTATAAATTCTTTACTATAAAATATGCTATTTATATTGTAGAAAGTTTCATAGAAATACAGTTAAAAAAAGTTTCACTTACAGCTGCCTTTTCCTCCTCCTCCCCTCAACTCAGAGTCTTTCCAAAAATTAATGACATGAAGTGAGGCAAATAACTTTCAGTTCCAGAAATGTTTAACAAAGTCAACAAAGTTCCACTCTTTCCATTTAGTCTTATACAACAGTATTCCACATGTATGTGATGCTTTGCAGTTTCACATTTATTCACTAATTTCCATTTTGCTGGTCTTTTTCCTGTTCATCTCCATCACCCAACTCCAGATTTCATTTCAATTCCACAGTGCTCTTGATTCTTATATCAACTCCTGCACTTTTCAATGTCACTCTAGCATTTTCCTTGGAACAGTAGAAAAGTTTTCACTGGCAAAGTTTCTCTGTGCTCTTTGTTATCAGAAGAATAAGAAGCAGAACCCCCTTCTGTTTGATGGCTCATTTTTTGTTGGAGAAACTTTTGCATTTCCTTCTTAGCCAGTTCTGCATCAAAGAATGACTTTAATCCCCAGGCAAAAAAAAAATAAAAATTCTGAAGACTGCTGGATATAGCAGCTTGAATTTCACTCCTGCCTCTCGACATTCCCAGATTACTGGAATAAATTTGTTTCTCTTCTGTTTAGCCTGGCTTCTTGATAAAAATATTGAACTGCTATAGAATGTGCCACAGATATATATGGGTCTTGCATGTTCATAACAGGTGACCTCGTGTGTTCAGCTACAGCACATCACACCGCACAAACATGGCAAATCTGGATCTCTTGTGATGGGCATGTCACATTAATCGCACACATAGTCTTGCTATTATTTTGTCAGTGGTATGGTTAGATTGTCTTTGACACTTTGTAAACTGTTTCAATGTTCATCATATTGATCTCTACTGCAGCAGCCTTAGCTATACGTGTTATATCCTTACCAAGGATATAACATCCGGCTAGCTCCAAAAATTTACCTTCACCTGCTCAGACTATTACACAGCTTGAGCTAAGCCACGTAAAAAGAAGTTTGAGCTTCAAGCCCTTCAGAGCTTTCCTGCCACAGAAGAGACCACTCCTCTGCTGGTGTTTGAGGATTGATGTTTGGCCTGTGTTGTTCCATTGCTGGGCATATCAGATCAATTTGGAGGAAAACCTTCCACGTTTAAAAATAAATTGTTTATTTATACTTTCTTGGTTAGGAAAGTTATTTTTATTCTCAGAGTCTGTCCTTTAATGTACTGTCTCAAGATATAACTCTACATTTAAATGTGAGTGCACTTTTATCCTGTCAGTTTAAAAGTTGTTAAAAAGATTTTAAAACTATTTATTCTCTGGAAAAAATATTTATTTTACTTTTTGGGACTTGCAAAAGTGTATTAAAGTGCTTTCTACTGTTTTTTTTATTGGGAAAAGTGACTTTTGTCAACTTTAATTTTTTACCAGCTTGCGCTATTTGTTTTCCCCAGGAAAAAGACACTGTTTTTGTCTTGAACATGGAACAAACTACCAGTCCCAGGGTCAGTTATCCTTCCAAGCACAAAAGAAAAAAGTTAAGCAAAAGAGTCTTTGCCACCACAGCAGGCTAACAGTTTCCCTCAGCCACAGGTGGATGACTCTGCTGTGGGAAAAGCTGGTTCCTCAGATCCCATATCTTTTACCCCAGATCCCTCTGATGTAGTCATATCCTCTGCAGCTGTTGGTGTTCCCTCATTAGACAATGGAGAGCCACACTTGTCACTCCTAGGGCAGGGAGCAGGAAAGTTCATCCTGATAAGTCAGAATGTTGTGCCCATCCCTGGGGAAACTGCTGCTGACATTAACCATCCTGTTGACCCCACTTTTCCTGTCAAAAAGAAAAAGAAGACAAAACATACATCGGCTCCTGTTCAAATTTGCCTGGACAGGAGTAGCTTATCTGCTCTGTCTTGGAGTCTAATTCAGGCTATTGATCCTTCTTATAAGGTGGTTTCTGGTAAAAGAAAAAAAATGGCTCTTTTCCTGAAGAGATTCAAGATTCTGAATCTGGACAGTAAAATGAAGGGACAGATGCAGGGTTTTTTCTCAGTTTCTGATTCAAATTAAGAGGATAACATGGTATCTGTGTCTCCCTATGAGGGTTTCCTTTTCTCTGAGACTATTTTCAGAGTGTACCAATGTTTTCAGTGGGAGAACACTGAGGTTTCTCAATCTCTCAGAAAATACTATGAGCTGTTACAAATGGAACTTCCAGTACTTTCCCCCCATTCTTCCTGTGGTATCAGCATGGGAGGATGTGTGCCACTGCCTGCACTTTTCCAGATGGTCAGACTGCTGCCCCTAAGATGGCTGATAGACTGTATGAAGTTCTTCAGTCTTTTAAGTTTTTAAGCACTCATCTCAAACTAGACCTAGCACCTATAACATCCTATTGCTGCTAAAAAGTTAATTCCAATCCTACATGTTCTGATGAGGATGGTAAAAATAAATTAATAAGTATAGGAAAAACAATTGTTTTTTCAGAATTTTGAATTGTTATGCTATGTTAAACTTTATCCAGACTAATTGTAAAAGTACATGGAATGTTTTGCCTGCTTTAAATGGATTCATTTCTTCCATTGTGCAGGTCACTACTCATTGTTTACAGTGTGTGCATGATTCTGTTGATGTTTCTTCCATGGCTATGGCACCTGGTACTGTTTTGGGGAGGTATGCCTGACAGCATTCTAAAAATCTCCCAGAAGATGTAAAAAGCTGAGATTTTAAATTCTTCTTTGGAGAAAAAATTTGCTTTTGGTCCATCTGCTGCAGAGGTTATCAAAAAATGTGATGAGAAGGAATCTCTCAGATTTTTCAGTTCTCTTTTTCAAATCTTCTATGGAATTATCTACCCCTTCATTTAGTTTTCATAAGAACAAAATAGTCTCAGCAACATGCTAGTAAATAGATGTTTAAGAAGAAATGGTAAGGGGGTTCCAAAAAGAAGGCAGGACTGCCCACCCCCCAAAAAGGACAGTCTAACAAGTTGGAATAAATTTTTAAGGAAACATGTATCCCTCTTTCACACTGTTAGTCCCTTTTCTCCATCTAGAAAGTCTGAGTCTCCATTTCTGTCTTTCGCTACTGACTGTTTCAGATGAATGGGTTCTGGAGATTATTCATCAAAGTTAAAATGGCACTAGGATGGTCTCTGGCTGACCAGATTTGCAGATGATTGAAAATTGGGAGCAGTCATAGAATCCAACACTAAAACAAGTACTTCAAAGAACATAAGAACCAAAATGAAATGTGACAATGCCACAAGCCACAAGACCCAATTCTCAAGAATCCCTCAAGGTAGTGAAGTAAATAGAGAACCTTACTAGATCTAAATGCTTAGGCCAAAAATCATGACTTCTACCTACTCTGCTAAGTGTTATGACGCGTTTTTAAAATGGTCACTTTTTTATGTTATATGACAGTCTTTCTAGTTCTTCATTCATGTTTCATATTATTAAATGGTCTTGTATGTGCACTGGATTCATATTGTGCCCATTCTCATATAAGAGTCAATACTGTAAGAAGCAGGTATATTGTCTGTGATACATCTGTGTTTACCATCACTTCTAGCATTTGTTACACAGCACACCTTACTTATTACAGCATGTGTTACACAGCACACCTTTTAGCATTTGCTACAGAGCACACCTTACTTATTCCAGCATTTGTTACACAGCACACCTTACTTATTCCAGCATTTGTTACACACCACACCTTACTTATTTCAACATTTGTTACAAAGCACAACTTATTTATTCCAGCATTTGTTACACAGCACACCTTACTTATTTCAGAATTTGTTACACAACACACCTTACGTATTCCAGCGTTTGTTACACAATACACCTTACTTATGCCAGGAGTTGTTACACAACACACTTTACTTATTCCAGCATTTGTTACACAGCACACCTTACTTATTTCAGCATTTGTTACACAGTGCACATTACTTATTCAAGCATTTGTTACACAGCACACCTTACTTATTCAGCATTTGTTACACAGCACACCTTACTTATTCAGCATTTGTTACACAGCACACCTTACTTATTTCAGCATTTGTTACACAGCACACCTTACTTATTCCAGCATTTGTTACACAGCACACCTTACTTATTCCAGCATTTGTTACACAGCACACCTTACTTATTTCAGCATTTGTTACACAACACACCTTACTTATTCCAGCATTTGTTACACAGCACACCTTACTTATTCCAGCATTTGTTACACAGCACACCTTACTTATTCCAGCATTTGTTACACAGCACACCTTACTTATTCCAGCATTTGTTACACAGCACACACAACTTATTCGGGCATTTGTTACACAGCACACCTTACTTATTCCAGCATTTGTTACACAACACACCTTACTTATTCCAGCATTTGTTACACAACACACCTTACTTATTCCAGCATTTGTTACACAGCACACCTTACTTATTCCAGCATTTGTTACACAACACACCTTACTTATTCCAGCATTTGTTACACAGCACACCTTACTTATTCCAGCATTTGTTACACAGCACACCTTACTTATTCCAGCATTTGTTACACAGCACACCTTACTTATTTCAGCATTTGTTACACAGCACACCTTACTTATTCCAGCATTTGTTACACAACACACTTTACTTATTCCAGCATTTGTTACACAGCACACCTTACTTATTCCAGCATTTGTTACACAGCACACCTTACTTATTTCAGCATTTGTTACACAGTGCACATTACTTATTCAAGCATTTGTTACACAGCACACCTTACTTATTTCAGCATTTGTTACACAGTGCACCCTACTTATTCAAGCATTTGTTACACAGCACACCTTACTTATTCCAGCATTTGTTACACAGCACACCTTACTTATTTCAGCATTTGTTACACAGCACACCTTACTTATTCCAGCATTTGTTACACAATACACCTTACTTATTCCAGCATTTGTTACACAACACACCTTACTTATTTCAGCATTTGTTACACAGCACACCTTACTTATTCCAGCATTTGTTACACAACACACCTTACTTATTCCAGCATTTGTTACACAGCACACCTTACTTATTCCAGCATTTGTTACACAGCACACCTTACTTATTTCAGCATTTGTTACACAGCACACCTTACTTATTCCAGCATTTGTTACACAGCACACCTTACTTATTCCAGCATTTGTTACACAACACACCTTACTTATTCCAGCATTTGTTACACAGCACACCTTACTTATTCCAGCATTTGTTACACAGCACACCTTACTTATTCCAGCATTTGTTACACAGCACACCTTACTTATTCCAGCATTTGTTACACAGCACACCTTACTTATTCCAGCATTTGTTACACAGCACACCTTACTTATTCCAGCATTTGTTACACAGCACACCTTACTTATTCCAGCATTTGTTACACAGCACACCTTACTTATTCCAGCATTTGTTACACAGCACACCTTACTTATTCCAGCATTTGTTACACAGCACACCTTATTTATTCCAGCATTTGTTACACAGCACACCTTACTTATTTCAGCATTTGTTACACAGCACACCTTACTTATTCCAGCATTTGTTACACAGCACACCTTACTTATTCCAGCATTTGTTACACAGCACACCTTACTTATTCCAGCATTTGTTACACAGCACACCTTACTTATTCCAGCATTTGTTACACAACACACCTTACTTATTCCAGCATTTGTTACACAGCACACCTTACTTATTCCAGCATTTGTTACACAGCACACCTTACTTATTCCAGCATTTGTTACACAGCACACCTTACTTATTCCAGCATTTGTTACACAGCACACCTTACTTATTCCAGCATTTGTTACACAGCACACCTTACTTATTCCAGCATTTGTTACACAGCACACCTTATTTATTCCAGCATTTGTTACACAGCACACCTTACTTATTTCAGCATTTGTTACACAGCACACCTTACTTATTCCAGCATTTGTTACACAGCACACCTTACTTATTCCAGCATTTGTTACACAGCACACCTTACTTATTCCAGCATTTGTTACACAGCACACCTTACTTATTCCAGCATTTGTTACACAACACACCTTACTTATTCCAGCATTTGTTACACAGCACACCTTACTTATTCCAGCATTTGTTACACAGCACACCTTACTTATTCCAGCATTTGTTACACAGCACACCTTACTTATTCCAGCATTTGTTACACAGCACACCTTATTTATTCCAGCATTTGTTACACAGCACACCTTACTTATTCCAGCATTTGTTACACAGCACACCTTACTTATTCCAGCATTTGTTACACAGCACACCTTACTTATTCCAGCATTTGTTACACAGCACACCTTACTTATTCCAGCATTTGTTACACAGTGCACATTACTTATTCAAGCATTTGTTACACAGCACACCTTACTTATTCCAGCATTTGTTACACAGCACACCTTACTTATTCCAGCATTTGTTACACAGCACACCTTACTTATTCCAGCATTTGTTACACAGCACACCTTACTTATTCCAGCATTTGTTACACAGCACACCTTACTTATTCCAGCATTTGTTACACAGCACACCTTACTTATTCCAGCATTTGTTACACAGCACACCTTACTTATTCCAGCATTTGTTACACAGCACACCTTACTTATTCCAGCATTTGTTACACAGCACACCTTACTTATTCCAGCATTTGTTACACAGCACACCTTACTTATTCCAGCATTTGTTACACAGCACACCTTACTTATTCCAGCATTTGTTACACAGCACACCTTACTTATTCCAGCATTTGTTACACAGCACACCTTACTTATTCCAGCATTTGTTACACAACACACCTTACTTATTCCAGCATTTGTTACACAGCACACCTTACTTATTCCAGCATTTGTTACACAGCACACCTTACTTATTCCAGCATTTGTTACACAACACACCTTACTTATTCCAGCATTTGTTACACAGCACACCTTACTTATTCCAGCATTTGTTACACAGCACACCTTACTTATTCCAGCATTTGTTACACAGCACACCTTACTTATTCCAGCATTTGTTACACAGCACACCTTACTTATTCCAGCATTTGTTACACAGCACACCTTACTTATTCCAGCATTTGTTACACAGCACACCTTACTTATTCCAGCATTTGTTACACAGCACACCTTACTTATTCCAGCATTTGTTACACAGCACACCTTACTTATTCCAGCATTTGTTACACAACACACCTTACTTATTCCAGCATTTGTTACACAGCACACCTTACTTATTCCAGCATTTGTTACACAGCACACCTTACTTATTCCAGCATTTGTTACACAACACACCTTACTTATTCCAGCATTTGTTACACAACACACCTTACTTATTCCAGCATTTGTTACACAGCACACCTTACTTATTCCAGCATTTGTTACACAGCACACCTTACTTATTCCAGCATTTGTTACACAGCACACCTTACTTATTCCAGCATTTGTTACACAGCACACCTTACTTATTCCAGCATTTGTTACACAGCACACCTTACTTATTCCAGCATTTGTTACACAGCACACCTTACTTATTCCAGCATTTGTTACACAACACACCTTACTTATTCCAGCATTTGTTACACAGCACACCTTACTTATTCCAGCATTTGTTACACAGCACACCTTACTTATTCCAGCATTTGTTACACAGCACACCTTACTTATTCCAGCATTTGTTACACAGCACACCTTACTTATTCCAGCATTTGTTACACAGCACACCTTACTTATTCCAGCATTTGTTACACAGCACACCTTACTTATTCCAGCATTTGTTACACAGCACACCTTACTTATTCCAGCATTTGTTACACAGCACACCTTACTTATTCCAGCATTTGTTACACAGCACACCTTATTTATTCCAGCATTTGTTACACAGCACACCTTACTTATTCCAGCATTTGTTACACAGCACACCTTACTTATTCCAGCATTTGTTACACAGCACACCTTACTTATTCCAGCATTTGTTACACAGCACACCTTACTTATTCCAGCATTTGTTACACAGCACACCTTACTTATTCCAGCATTTGTTACACAGCACACCTTACTTATTCCAGCATTTGTTACACAGCACACCTTACTTATTCCAGCATTTGTTACACAGCACACCTTACTTATTCCAGCATTTGTTACACAGCACACCTTACTTATTTCAGCATTTGTTACACAGCACACCTTACTTATTCCAGCATTTGTTACACAACACACCTTACTTATTCCAGCATTTGTTACACAGCACACCTTACTTATTCCAGCATTTGTTACACAGCACACCTTACTTATTCCAGCATTTGTTACACAGCACACCTTACTTATTCCAGCATTTGTTACACAGCACACCTTACTTATTCCAGCATTTGTTACACAGCACACCTTACTTATTCCAGCATTTGTTACACAGCACACCTTACTTATTCCAGCATTTGTTACACAGCACACCTTACTTATTCCAGCATTTGTTACACAGCACACCTTACTTATTCCAGCATTTGTTACACAGCACACCTTACTTATTCCAGCATTTGTTACACAGCACACCTTACTTATTCCAGCATTTGTTACACAGCACACCTTACTTATTCCAGCATTTGTTACACAGCACACCTTACTTATTCCAGCATTTGTTACACAGCACACCTTACTTATTCCAGCATTTGTTACACAGCACACCTTACTTATTCCAGCATTTGTTACACAGCACACCTTACTTATTCCAGCATTTGTTACACAGCACACCTTACTTATTCCAGCATTTGTTACACAGCACACCTTACTTATTCCAGCATTTGTTACACAGCACACCTTACTTATTCCAGCATTTGTTACACAGCACACCTTACTTATTCCAGCATTTGTTACACAGCACACCTTACTTATTCCAGCATTTGTTACACAACACACCTTACTTATTCCAGCATTTGTTACACAGCACACCTTACTTATTCCAGCATTTGTTACACAGCACACCTTACTTATTCCAGCATTTGTTACACAGCACACCTTACTTATTCCAGCATTTGTTACACAGCACACCTTACTTATTCCAGCATTTGTTACACAGCACACCTTACTTATTCCAGCATTTGTTACACAGCACACCTTACTTATTCCAGCATTTGTTACACAGCACACCTTACTTATTCCAGCATTTGTTACACAGCACACCTTACTTATTCCAGCATTTGTTACACAGCACACCTTACTTATTCCAGCATTTGTTACACAGCACACCTTACTTATTCCAGCATTTGTTACACAGCACACCTTACTTATTCCAGCATTTGTTACACAACACACCTTACTTATTCCAGCATTTGTTACACAGCACACCTTACTTATTCCAGCATTTGTTACACAGCACACCTTACTTATTCCAGCATTTGTTACACAGCACACCTTACTTATTCCAGCATTTGTTACACAGCACACCTTACTTATTCCAGCATTTGTTACACAGCACACCTTACTTATTCCAGCATTTGTTACACAGCACACCTTACTTATTCCAGCATTTGTTACACAGCACACCTTACTTATTCCAGCATTTGTTACACAGCACACCTTACTTATTCCAGCATTTGTTACACAGCACACCTTACTTATTCCAGCATTTGTTACACAGCACACCTTACTTATTCCAGCATTTGTTACACAGCACACCTTACTTATTCCAGCATTTGTTACACAGCACACCTTACTTATTTCAGCATTTGTTACACAGCACACCTTACTTATTCCAGCATTTGTTACACAGCACACCTTACTTATTCCAGCATTTGTTACACAGCACACCTTACTTATTCCAGCATTTGTTACACAGCACACCTTACTTATTCCAGCATTTGTTACACAGCACACCTTACTTATTCCAGCATTTGTTACACAGCACACCTTACTTATTCCAGCATTTGTTACACAGCACACCTTACTTATTCCAGCATTTGTTACACAGCACACCTTACTTATTCCAGCATTTGTTACACAGCACACCTTACTTATTCCAGCATTTGTTACACAGCACACCTTACTTATTCCAGCATTTGTTACACAGCACACCTTACTTATTCCAGCATTTGTTACACAGCACACCTTACTTATTCCAGCATTTGTTACACAGCACACCTTACTTATTCCAGCATTTGTTACACAGCACACCTTACTTATTCCAGCATTTGTTACACAGCACACCTTACTTATTCCAGCATTTGTTACACAGCACACCTTACTTATTCCAGCATTTGTTACACAGCACACCTTACTTATTCCAGCATTTGTTACACAGCACACCTTACTTATTCCAGCATTTGTTACACAGCACACCTTACTTATTCCAGCATTTGTTACACAGCACACCTTACTTATTCCAGCATTTGTTACACAGCACACCTTACTTATTCCAGCATTTGTTACACAGCACACCTTACTTATTCCAGCATTTGTTACACAGCACACCTTACTTATTCCAGCATTTGTTACACAGCACACCTTACTTATTCCAGCATTTGTTACACAGCACACCTTACTTATTCCAGCATTTGTTACACAGCACACCTTATTTATTCCAGCATTTGTTACACAGCACACCTTACTTATTCCAGCATTTGTTACACAGCACACCTTACTTATTCCAGCATTTGTTACACAGCACACCTTACTTATTCCAGCATTTGTTACACAGCACACCTTACTTATTCCAGCATTTGTTACACAGCACACATTACTTATTCCAGCATTTGTTACACAGCACACCTTACTTATTCCAGCATTTGTTACACAGCACACCTTACTTATTCCAGCATTTGTTACACAGCACACCTTACTTATTCCAGCATTTGTTACACAGCACACCTTACTTATTCCAGCATTTGTTACACAGCACACCTTACTTATTCCAGCATTTGTTACACAGCACACCTTACTTATTCCAGCATTTGTTACACAGCACACCTTACTTATTCCAGCATTTGTTACACAGCACACCTTACTTATTCCAGCATTTGTTACACAGCACACCTTACTTATTCCAGCATTTGTTACACAGCACACCTTACTTATTCCAGCATTTGTTACACAGCACACCTTACTTATTCCAGCATTTGTTACACAGCACACCTTACTTATTCCAGCATTTGTTACACAGCACACCTTACTTATTCCAGCATTTGTTACACAGCACACCTTACTTATTCCAGCATTTGTTACACAGCACACCTTACTTATTCCAGCATTTGTTACACAGCACACCTTACTTATTCCAGCATTTGTTACACAGCACACCTTACTTATTCCAGCATTTGTTACACAGCACACCTTACTTATTCCAGCATTTGTTACACAGCACACCTTACTTATTCCAGCATTTGTTACACAGCACACCTTACTTATTCCAGCATTTGTTACACAGCACACCTTACTTATTCCAGCATTTGTTACACAGCACACCTTACTTATTCCAGCATTTGTTACACAGCACACCTTACTTATTCCAGCATTTGTTACACAGCACACCTTACTTATTCCAGCATTTGTTACACAGCACACCTTACTTATTCCAGCATTTGTTACACAGCACACCTTACTTATTCCAGCATTTGTTACACAGCACACCTTACTTATTCCAGCATTTGTTACACAGCACACCTTACTTATTCCAGCATTTGTTACACAGCACACCTTACTTATTCCAGCATTTGTTACACAGCACACCTTACTTATTCCAGCATTTGTTACACAGCACACCTTACTTATTCCAGCATTTGTTACACAGCACACCTTACTTATTCCAGCATTTGTTACACAGCACACCTTACTTATTCCAGCATTTGTTACACAGCACACCTTACTTATTCCAGCATTTGTTACACAGCACACCTTACTTATTCCAGCATTTGTTACACAGCACACCTTACTTATTCCAGCATTTGTTACACAGCACACCTTACTTATTCCAGCATTTGTTACACAGCACACCTTACTTATTCCAGCATTTGTTACACAGCACACCTTACTTATTCCAGCATTTGTTACACAGCACACCTTACTTATTCCAGCATTTGTTACACAGCACACCTTACTTATTCCAGCATTTGTTACACAGCACACCTTACTTATTCCAGCATTTGTTACACAGCACACCTTACTTATTCCAGCATTTGTTACACAGCACACCTTACTTATTCCAGCATTTGTTACACAGCACACCTTACTTATTCCAGCATTTGTTACACAGCACACCTTACTTATTCCAGCATTTGTTACACAGCACACCTTACTTATTCCAGCATTTGTTACACAGCACACCTTACTTATTCCAGCATTTGTTACACAGCACACCTTACTTATTCCAGCATTTGTTACACAGCACACCTTACTTATTCCAGCATTTGTTACACAGCACACCTTACTTATTCCAGCATTTGTTACACAGCACACCTTACTTATTCCAGCATTTGTTACACAGCACACCTTACTTATTCCAGCATTTGTTACACAGCACACCTTACTTATTCCAGCATTTGTTACACAGCACACCTTACTTATTCCAGCATTTGTTACACAGCACACCTTACTTATTCCAGCATTTGTTACACAGCACACCTTACTTATTTCAGCATTTGTTACACAGCACACATTGGGCAGCATGCAATAAAGCTTTTGTGTAGAGTTATAACTCATACACGGGAGCTGTAGTTTAAACGGAGGCTCTGCATATTCATGAGAGCATGCTGAATCACACCAAAGGCCAACACAGTCCGTGTGAGACAGTAGGGGGCGTGTCTGTAGGCCGAGCCCTGTAAGCGGACATGCCCCCAGAAGAGTAAAAGTGCCCAAAGTAAACACCCATGCCAGAGTCCATGGAAATGTGAATAAACACAACACAACACAACACATGTCCCCACAGACTACGAACATAAAATGTACAAATGAACATCACATAACTTTTTTTAAATTGTAAAGATGTTTAACCCTGAGTGTGCTCGTATGCGCGGGCGTGCCCGTAGCGCAGCTACAGTTAGTCAGTAGGAAAGCATATAAGAAATAAATATGCAAAGTAAGCGAAGAAGCAATAGCGTAGCGGTAGAGATGTTGGCTGAAGAGCAGGCATTCATGGTTTGAGCCCCCACAACACCAATTTTTATTTTTAGGAAAATAAGCACGAAACAAGTCCCTGACAAATATGTACACATAAAATCACATTTTATGTAAAATGTAATGCAATAGCCCATTTATATTGAAGAAATGTGAGGTAACAAAGCAATAAAAAATGCCAGATGTGCCCATAGCTGAGCTACAGTTTAACAGGGTGAGTGCATCTGCCCGTATGTGAGCAGTGGTTTAAATGGTGCAGTGGTTTAACACACTGAATCTATGTGCCCCTAGCTGAGCGTAATATGCGTGCCGATAGCCAAATGAGGCTTAAACCAGCGTACCCCATTTGCGCGGAGCTGCGCACCGCGCTAACAAGCTAACCGACGGGCAACGTTGAGCAAGCCGTATCAAAACTGCCTTTACACAGACACACCCCTCAGCTTGTCTAGACAGTCATAAAAAATTAAAAGTAGTGGCCAGGTTCGAACCCAATATACTATACACCACAGTCAAGGTACCAAACCACTTAGCCATGACAGCAGTACCTATAAATTCAATAATAGCTAATATATAGGAATGAATACAAACTGGAGCATGACAATGCAGGTTTACTGAAGTTGATACAATTCCAAAATGGCCAATCACAGATATGTGCGGGAAAAATGGACTATATAAGCCCCATAGGCGGGAATACACAGCATAAACGATTGTAGAACTGAACTGCAGCCAGAATGACAGGAGTAGGAGAGGGTAGTTGCTTTCGTGCACAGAGGTGGGGCATTGAGGAGTCCAGGTACATGGTCTGGCTCCTAGTCCACAATCATGAGGCCCAACTCATGCAGGGCCAGGTCCTCTGGGGAGCATACAGGGCTGAGGCGTGGGACCAGTTGGCTCATGATCTCACTAGTGCCACAGGGATTCCAAGGACTGGTGAGCAGGTCCGTCACCACCATGCAGACCTAAGAGACCAAGCAGGACCAACTGAACCTTTGGATCCAGGAGGCCCAGCAAATGCCCAACGCCCCACTACTGAGTAAGTTACATTTAATTATGTATGTAAGAAATTAAACTAGCTGATATTATGGAAATGTGTATTCCAATATTACTTCATTTATATTACAGCTGCAGGTGTCCATTCTGCGAACCGCAGAGCCTATGGCGATAGGCTGGTGCGGTTGCGCCACCAGGCAGGTCAGTAATCCACTACCAGTAACTGTAAAGAAATATAAAAGTATGACAGTCAGCAAAAGAGTGCAGTGTAGTCACTAAGGAATAAAATGTGCAAGTAACATTGTGAAAGTGTCTGCAAGTATTGGTTGATTACAAAAGTGTGTTGCAGCCTGTAAGCCAAACAGAAAAATGAAAATGTCTGACAAATTCTGAAATAAAAATGCCCCACCTGTAAGAAAATAGTACACAACCTGCAGCAGGCTAAAAAGTATAGCTGCAGAAGATGATGAAATCACATGTGTGAGATATTTTAAGCAAATGTTTCTTTTTATCGCATAATTCTGTATATGTTTTCTTTAACTTGTTAAGTAGTAGTTAGTGGAGCTTTTCTCCTCGGGCCTCCACTGAAAATGGACATGTATCCAGTTGGACTAGCCCGGTTAACAAATGTAAAATAAATAAAATGTAAAATAAAAATATACCCCTGTTGAAATACTGAAACATGACAGAAGTGAGACTGCTGGAAAGGATTGTAATAACTACAGGTAAAACATGTTAATAAAGCCTAGAAGTAAGTACCATCCTGAATAGTAAAATGAAAACAAGTGAGAGAGTGTGAGAAAGTGTCATGAATCCAGCAATACAGTAGTAATAACCCATGAATAAAGTATACTGCAGTCAAGACAGAATGAAATGCATGTGAGAATCAAAACCAAGCAGCGAAATCTGTTCAAAGTGTTGCTGCATCTGGAATGTGTATCCCAAAATCTGGATATGTTGCTCTCGGTCTGCAATATGCAGATAGTATGATTGTCCGATATACCAAACAGCCACACTTGTCTATAGCTATATAAAGCAAATGTAGCAGGATGATGTAGCTGAACAAAGCTAGATATGAATGTGTATGAAGAACAATAAAATGTATATTGATGTTGCAGTAACAGTCCTATCATCAAGTTGAAATAGTTATCATATTGGAAACTGTAGTTAGAATAGTAATGTGTATATATGTGCAGCTATTAGAAATGTACAGCATATGTATTGGTATTCAAAGGTGTTAATATTATTTTCTTCACCCCACCCTATAACCACATATAACCCATTCCACGTGAAAATGGTATGTGCAATCACAATTAACACCCCTGGACATTTGTCCTGTTGGGTCATACATATTTGCATGTCCGTTGATGCATCTGCCCTGTTCATACATCCAAACCTGATGGCCTGTTGCCATCAATTAACCCTGCATGTTGTTGGACTGTGTATTGCTGTTCAAATTATGCATGTGTTATGCACGCTCTTCAATGGTGTGAATATCCGGATGTTTGGTTAATGGGAATGCTAATGCATGCTGTTACAACTAATTGTTAATGGTATTATATGTCACTAACCCAAACTGTCATGACATAATGCAAAACATAGGACGACAGGGAAGGTGGGTTCCAGCGGACCCACCTCTCCCACCTCAGCTGGCGAGTGCACCTGGCACTAGTGCCCAGTCTGGACCCTCCTCCGGTGGCCCTGTGCCACCTGCGGGTGGAAGTGCTGCAGGGGATGGGGCTCGCCCCCTCTCTGCAAGTGTGGCCAGAGGAGAACCACCACTCACCCTCCATAGCATCTGGACTGTGGTGCGTAGGGAGATTCAGGACTCTGTTCTCGAGCCCCTACACCAGCTTGAGGCACGGGTGGCACAACTTATGGGCATGCCTGTTGCCCAGCCTACACAGCCCCCAGCACAGCCCTATCCTGGGCAGTGAAGGAACAGTGGCAACTGTCTATGGGTGGGGATATCACTTCCACTGTTGCCATCTGTGGGCTCATGGGCTCTGGATATCCAAACCTCCATCCCCGTCAATTGTGTAACCCCCCCACACGTGTCATACACCGCCCCTGTATGCGTCTTGTTTGTCTTGTCTGTTTACCTACCCAACCTACCTCCCCAGCTGTACCGACTTCCTTCACCTGACATACCACTCTCACCTGAAAAAAAAAAAAAGGGCACTCTGTACCCACAAAAGAATTACGCCCCATACATAGCTGCCCATTCCGCACACATGTCTGCTGGCTTTACAAGTATTACTGTTGTCCTGACACCTCTCTCAGGGGTGGAAGGTTTCAAATGTCACACCAAATTACATACATATGCACAGCTGTTGCTGATGAAGAAATGGGCAGCTATGGGCCTTACCTACATCCCTCCTGCAAATCCCAAGCTTGCTTCCCTACTATCTTACCCTCTTTGTGACCCCTTTTTCACCACTTTCCTGTCTCCCCAGTTTAATTTCTTTCAAAGAAAATAGCGCGGGTGTGCGCCAGAGTAAGCACTGTTAAGCGGTTGTAAGCGGGTGTGCTCATATGTGCGTGGAGCTAAATGCCAGTGCGCATGCGTGAGCTCTGCACAAACCAGCGCTAACCCGGTTACAACTGCTTAAAAGTGCCTTAGTCACTTTGATTGACAGGTCCTGTACTCAGTTCAAAAGCAAAATAAAATCCCACTGTTAGTCCCGAACCCAGGACCTTGGAAACACTAGTCTGTATGACCTACCACTAAGACATGACTCTTATACAAGAACATTGTGCTAAAATAAATATAACATGTAATAGTAGGGAAGAATGTAAAGGGAATATAGGATGTGTAGTACCCAAAGCATGTCATGTAGAATTACTGTCAAAATTACTGGATTCCCATAATAGTAGCGTGTGAACAGAAACAGCCATGCTAGTTGTTAGCTTGTAGGTAATAATGTCAGTTAATGTACATATATAAATGTATGTATATGTACATATATATATATATATAAAAATATATATCTATATATAGTTGTAGGTGTCATTGTGCATACACACTTACTACAGGGAACAGGAGAGAGGAATGGAGAAATGTGAATCTACAACACAGCCTGAATCATGAGAGAGATACTAACCTTTACACTCACAGACCAGTGTCCACAGCATACCAGCATGGTCCCCGCCCTTACAATCTGAAAGGGCAACGCCTATCTCACATACCCTTTTATAGCACTGACCTGAAATCACAGTGAGAACTGCAATCAGTACACAACTGGCTGTATGCAATTAGCAAATGCTGGCTTACAATTGGTGCAGAGGCCATCATATGGACCTATGCAGATACCTACAAAAGCATCCAGTACTAACACTCCACACATGCAATACATTCATTGCACTGTCTGGAAGCAGACCGAGGGAGAGAGAAAACAGAGAGAGAGAACAAAAAAAAAACCCTACACACTGTGACTCTGTGACTCTAAGCTGTCAGCAGTGACAGTAGCAGCAGGAATCAGAAGCAGTGGTAACGCAACCAGCTGCGACAAACACAGGTAATGCAAAGTAGCAGGTTAATAGTGTGCATACTGTGAACCCTCCAAATGTGTCATAGGTCTGTATCTATAGGTATGTCCATGTGATATGTTGTGTGTACGTAGCTCCACCAAAAGGGGATGACCATACATTACATGTCAATCAGTGTTAGGCCATGATCCTGGCAGCAGTTGACTGTGCGTTGCCCTCAGCAATGGCTGTAGTGACTGCTTTGAAAGGTCAGCCAGGTTCAAAAGGCAGGATCAGCCCATCACAAAGGCACACTGGCTGGGAACAAGTGTCTGCAGGTACCCGATATCACTGCATATGCATCCCATACTGCATAATTCCATAGCTTAGCAGACCAGGCCGGTTATGCATATGATGTGGTAGTTCCCAGGGTCAGTCAAGGTGCCTTTTTAGTGGTGTGGGACCACTGTCGCTGTATGCCACTGTCCAGGTACATATCCGTTAGTACGGCCAAGATAAATTATCAGTGTTATATGCGGTTGTATGTCCTCTTGGAGTGCAGGTAGCACACATCCAGGGATACCATGAGGTCACAGTGATGCTGTGTGTTCTGCTCTGCTGAGGGCGGCCCTCACCTGGACATGTGAGATGATGGGGAGGTTACATACAGCTGTGATAACTATTTCAACTGGTGGGGGAGAAGGAGGGGGGATACGTGCACCAAACCTGTCTGCAAGACTGTTGCCAATATCTGTGTGTTTGGTGAATGTTAAGTAGGTGTGTATTAACACAGAGCATATCTGAGGCATTTGGTCCATATGTGTAACATAACTGAAGAAGGCCTTGTGGTCATCCATAGTGTTTGTGGCCATTTCCCTCCCAGAGTAGGCCGTGGCCATTGTTATGACAGATCGTAGCATAGTACCAGTGCTGACCACAGATGCCTTCCCTTAATGTGAATGTGCTCTGTCCTGCAGTAGCCTCCTGCTATTGTTATACAATCTGCCTCTGTCTGGGGTCTACCGGACAGGATGCCTAACCTTTGTGCATAGGGTCTGGGTTAGAAATGAATGCCTTCCCTTAATGTGAATGTGCTCTGTCCTGCAGTAGCCTTCTGCTATTGTTATACAATCTGCCTCTGTCTGGGGTCCACCGGACAGGATGCCTAACCTTTGTGCATAGGGTCTGGGTTAGAAATGTGTGTGCAAGTTCCATGCAATCTGTGGCATGTCCGTGGTAAGCATTTGCAAAGGGTTCAGCAGTGTGGGTTGTGGCTTCCACTGGCCCAGTGTGCTGCATGGATACCATCTCAGTCCTAACAAGTGAATAACTGTCTAATCACATACATATCAAAGTAGTCTACTGTGCTGGTGGTGGTGGTGGGATATGTATATCCAGACCGAGTAACTTGTGTCCACATCACACTAGTGGATGGCGTCCCACATACAGTACCTTGGGATGAACCCCCAGAGTGAGGCTGTGCATTGGACCTGTCAGTGTGTAATGACCGATGGGGCATGCTACTATGTTGTGTGGAATGTGGCAGGTATTGTTGCACAGGTGTTGGCTGAGCACTGATATCTGGCCATGTACCTGTGTATCCACCACGACACACACACATGCAACATATGGGAGTAGTAGTATATCACTACACATGAGTATCATGTATAGTATGTGTGCCATATATTGCTGACATAGTCTGCTGATATCCTGTTTGTGTTCTCTTCCAGGGAGATGGTGTGTCAGCGTAATCCCGCCTACTCTGCAGCGGAAGATGAGGAGATCCACCAGAGCCTGGTGCGGGAGTATGACATCCTGTTTTCCTGCACCAGTCAGAATCAGCAGGAGAGGGCTGCACTGTGGCAAGATCTTGTCCGTAGGGTAAATGATATTGGCATGCATAATAGGACATATGAGCAGGTACGACATCACTGCAGTGATTTAATCCGAAGTGTCCATCAGCGTGCATCAGATAGCCACAGGCAACAGGTTACCACAGGAGGTGGGGTGGCCACACATTCCCCCCCTCACCAGACTAGAGGGGCTACTCCTAAGTGTTGTGGCTCCAGCCCCGGAACAGCAACAGCAGTACACCTGCATCATGATGGAGGCTGGATCCACACAGCAGCACAACATGGAGCATGCAGGTAATATGCCATATGTGCACTTGACTGTTCTGTACACTGTTAGTTTATGCATGTGTAAGGTGTGTCCGTGGTATGTATCTGTCATCATAGTATGTAATTGTGCATGTATGATACTGGCAATATCAGCAGCTAATGTGTGAAAGGCAACTGGTGTACTACTGCACTGTATCATATGCAATATCAATGGCACAGTTGTGCCCACTGACATTAATCTCATCATTTTTGCAGGTCCCTCTGGGGTTACAGCAAGGCAGGCCATCCATGCTGGTGAGTGTGTTTAACATAACCTATAATAGTCCTGATAATGCTAGTAACAGTAGTGTAACTCAGTAGTGCTCTGTGTGTGTATACTGCGGGGTGTGCATGTGTGCAGGTGTGCCTGTGCCCATGTGTCCACGTGTGCATGTGTGCCTGTGTCCACATGTCCACGTGCCCACATGTCCACGTGTCCACATGTCCACGTGTGCATGTGTACACGTGACCACATGTGCATGTGTGCATGTGTCCATGTGTGCATGTGTCCGTGTGCATGTGACCACATGTGCATGTGTGCATGTGTCCACGTGTGCATGTGTCCATGTGTGCCTGTGTCCACGTGTGCATGTGTCCATGTGTCCATGTGTGCAGAAGTGCATCACTGGTAACAATGTCTGGAGACTGTAAACTGTGTTTCCTGTCTTCCTCCCACAGGTTCTGGTGCTGCTCTGGTGACTTGCAGCAGGGAACGTGAATCTTGTGCCACGGGTACTGGTAATGATGATATTTGTGTGATGGTATAGGAAGGTGTGTCAGGGTCCGCCATTGGTCAGCCAATTGACAGTACACAGCTGTCAACCCCATCATTGCGCACAGTCATCCTGCCAGTACATCCTTTGTCACTATTGTCCCTAGGTGATGGACAGGATACAGTGGGCATAGACCAGGGTAATGTGGTACCTGTGGCACATGCGTCCCCACACAGCAGCCATGGGCAGGGTCCTCCGATGGTACCACACATACAGTTGCCCATGGGTTCTCGTGGGAGCATCCATGGGCGTACTGCCTCTGGCCGACGTGCCCAAAGAGGTCTGTCAACCTCAGCTATGTTTCGGACTGTCATGCAGGCACAGTCACGTATGGAAAGGTACACCAGACAGGGTTTGAGGGAGCTGAGAGCATGTCGCACAGCCATGACAGACAGTATGCGTGACATTGCGGATGCTATCCGTAATTTCACTGATGTCATAGACAGACATTGTGGGGACATATTACAGCAGTTCCACAACCAAATGTCCATGAGCCAGGGCAATGGTGATTTCACCGATGTCAGACAGACGTTGTGGGGACATATTACAGCAGTTCCACAACCAAATGTCCATGAGCCAGGGCAATGGTGGGCGTTTGCGGCGTCGATGTGGCCATATGCCGGCAACAGCAGCAGCTGGCAGTCGGCGCGGATGACAACAGTCTCGCGCACGCCCCATAGTGCCAGCAGCAGCCCCAGCAATGCTGGGTCTGTGCTGTCATCGGAACGCCCCAGGAGACCACGTGCACGTGGCTCTGGACAGTCCCAACAGGGACCTGTGTCCAGTCAACACACTCCCGCTTCTGATGACAGTACCCAGTCTGGCTTAGTACTGGATACGGTCCGTAGCACCCCTGCCAGGCACAGGTACTGTGTCCGTGCCCACAGACACTGATCTGTATGCAGTCTGTGGATGTCCACAAACCCCTGAATATGGCAGCCATGAGGTGGAACTGTGTGCGTGCATACACACATGCAAAATGTTAACACCTAGGGCGACCACATACACGCACACACTGCACCAACACTGCCCCACCCTGTACTGCTGCCCCTCACCAACACACATACACACACATGTCAATTGGTGGTATCAGTGGCTGACTCAGGCATACCCAATTCACACCCTGTGCATATGATGACACTGTGCCACCTCCTGCAATCTCCAACATCATTGCAGGAACAGATAAACACGTTGCTGATGCACAGGGTGACTACATAGAAGTGTATTAGTAGTATCATGTTGGTAACAGTACAGTGTGCTGCTATGACTGTGTGTATATCCCAGCATGCCTGCTGTAGTAACTGTATGAATGTCCTGAATTGTTATCTGCACCCATAGTACATACCAAAGTGTAACAGCTGCACATAATTGCATGCCGGTGGTAAGGTTGTCAACAGATAGCCGCATACATGGGTAGCACAGGGGGGAAGCCAACACAAGTAGTGATATGCAATGGTGGACATGTACAGTAATGGTGTCAAGTTGCCCACAACGACTATGCAATGTGGATGTTTGCGCATGTAGATATGTGTGCAGTACCAATGTAATCCAAATCACAAATAACTATGACATAATATCAGTTCTCCCATGGGCATCTGCGCTGTGTATTCCTGGGTACATGTTGATAGTGCCTACATATTTGCATTGTTACTTACTGTTATTGTTACCCCTTCTTTGTTGTACAATGCACTACTTCCAGCCCTGCTTACTGTAGCTTTGTTTGCATGCATGTTCGCTTGGGGTTCCCTGGAACACTGCTTACACCTGCAATGCAGAGTTACAGTGCTTCTGTATACTCCTAGTGACATCTGCATAGCGTACGATACGCATGTCAACTTTACACATGACAGAGCATCACTGTCTGCCCTGTACGCATGTACGTTGCATGTGACACATTGCACATGTCTTACCTGGCATTTACCCACGTGTGTAGTCATATATGCCAGTGCTATGAAACAGTAGTGGTACACCCACACATACACACCTTCAGTATGTTGTTTCCCATTGGCCCTATGTGTTGGTACTCACCATGGCAATCACACTACTAGGGTAGCATGTGCAAAGGTAACCTGTGAATCACCTCTATGGTCCAGTTGTGGTTTATGTGAGTCATGTGGCAATGTCACAGCTGCCACATGTATGCAGTCAGCCATCACCCTTGGCCAGGAACATACAACACATGTGTGGGATGCCACCACACAGCCAATCTGGGGACTGAGCTCTCTGAACCCAGTAATGCCATACCCTGTCAGGTGGCATGCCATATATACTACATCCTGGACAAACTTCAACCCCAATCCCTGCTGCTACTATTGATAAAACCCCTGAAGATGTTTCTGATAGTGTTGAGCAATTCTTTACTGAGACATTTCAAGCCCTAGCTAGCCATCTACCTCCTAGCTCCCCTGGTCCTGAAAGTAGCACCCCTAGAAACCTACTTGCATTCAGCTGCCAACCAGTCGCCACTTCACTTCTCTGTACCTTGATTGAAAAAGTAAAACCCACTACACTTTCTGCTGATCAACTCCCTGCCGAGTACCTACAAAAATCATCTGATGTTATTGCTTACCCCATCTCAAAACTAATCAAACGAACCATGGTAGAATCTAAATTTCCCACCATCTGGAAAATATCCTATGTAATCCCACTTCATAAAGGAGGCAGCTCTACTGAATTCTCCAATTATAGGCCAATAGCTATACTCTCTCCACTTGCAAAGATTATGGAAACTTTATTCATAGACAATTCATGCACCACCTAATCCAAAATCGCCTTATGGCAGACACTCAGCATGGCTTCCGTCCTCATCACAGCACTACTTCAGGCCTGCTAGCCTTTACTAACACCATAAACCATACTTGCAATACTAATTATATATCCTCAGCCCTCTTTTTGGATCTTTCCAAGGCATACGATATGGTTGATCACCAACTTGTAATCCACACCCTGCAAACATTCTGTCTAGATACTGGAGCCTTCCAATGGTTTCAATCCTACCTGCATGGTCGACAGCAGGCTGGTCTCTGGCAGAACAAACTCTCTAACCTTCTACCCAACACCCTCAGAGTACCACAAGGCTCTATACTAGGGCCCTTGCTGTTCTCCATCTTCATTAACAACCTTTATACTGTCATCCCAAAAGTCAGCTGTATCCAATATGCTGATGACTCTACTCTGATCTGCTCAGCCACATCTCCAGTAGAGTTATGGTCAGCTACCCAGACCACCTTTAATACAATAGAAAACTGGCTTTCTGAACATCGTCTGATCCTAAATCCCAAAAAAACTAAACTGCAGTTATTTCACCAACACGTAGGTCTACCGCTTTCACCTTTACCATAACATCAACTGATGGCACAATAATCTCCCCTGACCCATCTACTAAACTATTAGGTGTCATCATAGACAATAATCTCAAATGTGACCTACATGTTAACCAAATTATCAAAGCCATCAATAAAAAACTAGGGTCACTTTACAGAATAAAAGCCTTCCTAACCCCTCCAGCTAAAATTGCCGTAGCTCGCTCACACCTTCTTTCAACCCTTCTGTATGCATCCCCTCTACTCTCGAATATGAACAAGACTGTCCTTAACAAACACTCAATTTTCTACAACCACATTGCCAGGTTTGCCATTGGGCTGCCTTTTAGGACACATCATTGCATCAATCTAAATCAGCTTGGTTGGCTTGAACTACCCAGCCTAATACAGTATAACCAACTGATTATGGCCTATAAAATCCTCTATAATCCGGACAATACTCCTACACTTCAAATATTATCACCCCCTATAACAATCCTAGACCGCTTCGATCCTCTAACAAACTACTAATTCAGACTAGCAAATTTAATAACAGAGCCGGTGATTCTCTCTTTGCAAACTCTGTAAGTAGATCCTGGAACTCACTTCCAGCTGATATTACCTTACTTTCCACCTTAGGTCAATTTAACACTAGACTCAAACAACATTTGTCACTTAACTGGCTATGTCAATGTATCAAGCCTGACTAACTCGAATGTGTAAAATCTGTTAACCAGTTTACTGTGTAATTTAATTTAATCCTGACTTGTGCTCAGGACTAACATTAACCTGTGGAACATGTTTAACTTGCTTACTTATGTAATCTCTGTAAATAATCTGTTTGTAATATGTAATGCTGGTATGTAATGCTGTATCTGCTTACTCTTGTAGCTTTTCTCCCCGGGCCTTCACTGGAAATGGACATGCATCCAGTCGGACTATCCCGGTCAACAAATGTAGGATAAATAAATAAATAAATAAAATATATTACAGTGACTACAATACAAGTCAGACATTGACACGCACTGACAGCATGTTGAACACACTGGGGCATACGTGGGGACTCAGAATAGCATCCTGTCTGAGCATCACACACCTTCGCAGCTGGCACACAGGCATATGTTCCGTCGGAACAGAGCACATGCCACACATGGCACACACCCGTGTGCCACACACTCACAGTCTGTAGGGCTACACAACACACCTGCTACAGACGTGTCAGGTACCGGTCTTGGGTGCTGCACTGGGGTCTTACTCAACAGGCTGTATCTGGTGAAGGTCACAGTGATATGCCTCAGGGGCAGTATGGTCCACCACAGAACACATACATACAGGTCAGTCAGAGGCATGGACACATATGACTCACTCATTGACCATGCCAGTATGGCTGACCTGAGACATACCTCCCTGGACTACTTGATAGGGAACATAGAATGGATCTCTCAGCATGTGGCACAGGCCAGTATGAGCCTGATCTTGGTTGCCAACATACCCTCACCAGGTATGCTACCACTATATGTGGGAAGGGTGTTGTATGTCTACATTTTGCTCGGTCTCCAATGTCATTCATAGGGTACCCACTGGCTGTCAATGTGTGCTTACATGCTAGGGAAGCCACAATGATGTGCAAGGGTCATCTTGCACGTGACACCCATGGCCCGATGTATAATGGCAAAGCTCCTTGATACACACATACTGCCTTATGCTGCAGGACACGGTTTACATAGCCACCTCCATGGGTATCACACAGGTTAGGACACTAACAGTGCTGCTACACAACAACAGCAGTGTACACTGCAAGATGCATGCACCGGACACTGTCCTCAGCACGGTGAACTGCAATGTCTGTGCAGTACCAGATTCCTGATTCATGGCTCACAGGTGTTACCCATCACTGACAGGTTATGCCTCATACCATGCCTGTCGTCCCCTACACATGTAACACACATGGACAGGGGGGTGGTATCCCAAGGCACCACAGATACACACACCTCCAGGCTGTTGGCACAGCACAAAGCATCAGGGCCTAATCATGTGCAGCTAACTGTGTCGGACTGCCATCTGGTTCATAGCCTGGCACACACAACCCTCCCATACACAGGAAGACCACCTATGCTCCATAACAACACTGGCAATATGACAGTCTCAAGAACTGTGTTTATATGGCTGGACTGCATCCAGCCAAACATTGTGCGTGAGCATTACTGTAGCTACAACACACTAGTTGAAGGGTTCACAGCATGTGGTCACTGAATTGCAGTGGAATGACATGTTACCACTACCACAACAGGTGGGAACATGCAGCACCTGTACATCGACTACATGTACACTATATGGCCCAGACCAGATGTGTATCCCCTGCTGTAGGTATTTTACCATATACACCCACACTGTATAGACACATACCACGTGCGGGCCCTGCACAGTAAGACACAGTCATATTGGTATACATTGCAAATACCATTTATCCACTCGAGGCATGTGTCAGACATGGTAACTACTGCAGGTCACAGGTATTTATGTGTATGTGTCACACATAAATCATGTGTGCAATGCTATTGCTGGTTTAGGGAATGGCATGCATTGTTATGTACAAAGACCCACACAAGGTCATAATGTGTTACACAACCACACGTGGCAGTTGTGGGTTACCAAAACATACCTATCTGTACTCTGACAATGGTAATATACACAGTAGCAGAGTGCACTATTGGCATTACTAGCCAACTAGCCCTGTTTGTCTATGCTGATAGTGTGGTGACATCCCCTGTGTTTACTGGGGGAATATGCAGCATCTGGTGTATTGTAGTATTTGCCAAAAGGATCTGTTCTCTCACACTTGCATTTACACACACCCTACTACCCCCACACACACTTGCCATTTGTAGGATTCATTCCCCTACCTAACTAAGTCACAACACATGAGAGAGATGCATTAGCAAAGCGCACTATTCGGATTACTAGATAGTTCCTCTTCTCTGGCTGTACTTATAGGGTGCTGACAACATCAGTACTTTAAAAGGGTAATGTGCATCAGGTACTGTGATCTCCTGATTGCCAAAACTAACATGTTTTTCATACGGAAATGCACACACACAAACTCCCCACATCCAAACACACACACACTTGCCACTTGCAGGTTTCAAACCCCTACCTAAATATGTTATGGCACTTGAGAGTGACACTGTAGCAGGTTGCGCTATTCCGAGTACTGGCAGATGTCTCTTCTCCAGCTGTATGTATAGGGTGCTGTCATCATCACTGTTTGGAAAGGGTAATGTGCATCATGTAGTGTGATCCCCTGATTTCAAAAAAGCACATGTTTTTCATACAGAATTACACACACAGAGTCCCCACATCCAAACACACACACATGCTATTTACAGGTTTCAAACTCCTACTTAACTATATTATGACACTCGGGAGTGACGCATTAGCAGAGTGCGCTATTCAAATTACTGGGAGGTTTCCCTTCTCCTGCTGTACTTATAGGGTGCTGACATCATCAGTGTTTAGAAAGGGGAATGTGCATCCTGTCGTGTGTTCTCCTAGTTGCCAAAAGGGATATTTCCTTCATACAGACTTGCACACACACTAGCCTCCTCCACACACACTGAGCATTTGCAGGATTCAAACCCCTACCTAACTATGTTCTGACACTTGAGACGGACGCATTAGCAGAGTGCACTATTCGCATTACTGGGAGGCTTCCCTTCTCCTGCTGTGCTTATAGGGTGCTGACATCATCTGTGTTTAGAAAGGGGAAAGGGGAATGTGCATCCTGTAGTGTGTTCTCCCAGTTGCCAAAAGGGACATTTCCCTCACACAAAATTGCACACACACTAACCCTCATCCAAACACACACACTTGCCATTTGCAGGATTCAAACCACTACCTAACTATGTTATAACACTTGAGTCGGACGCATTAGCAGAGTGCGCTATTAGCATTACTGGAAGGCTTCCCTTCTCCCACTGTACTAATAGGGTGCTGACATCATCTGTGTTTAGAAAGGGGAATGTGCATCCTGTAGTGTGTTGTCCTAGTTGGCAAAAGGGATATTTCTTTCATACAGTCTTGAACACACACTAACCCCCTACACACACACTGAGCATGTACAGGATTCAAACCCCTACCTAACTATGTTATGACACTTGAGACGGATGCATTAGCGGAGCGCGCTATTCGCATTACTGGGAGGTTTCCCTTCTCCTGCTGTACTTATAGGGTGCTGACATCATCAGTGTTTAGAAAGGGGAATGTGCATCCTGTAGTATGTTTTCCCAGTTGCCAAAAGGGACATTTCCCTCTCACACACACAAACCCCAGTCACCCACCCACACACACACACACACACACACACACACACACACACACACACACACACACACACACACACACACGCACACACGCACACACACACACACTGAGCATTTGCAGGATTCGAACCCCTACCTAACTATATTATGACACTTGAGGGAGACACATTAGCAAAGCGCACTATCCGAATTACTGGGCATCTGCTCTGCACCTGTAGTATTTATAGGGTGCTGACATCTTTATTTCTACAGAGGTATGTACATGTAGTACTACCTGTCAGGTGGGGGATAGCATATATATGCATTTGCAGCCACCTACGTCAGGGTCAGATATGCACATCACACTGGCAGGTTATGTTCTATACCATGCTTTGGGACCACAGGACCTGTAACACAACACAACCAGTCCAGAACACCACACCCACATCCAGGACACACACTTAGCTTCCCTGGGAACAGTGCCAGGATATGCAGGTGTTCACATACACCATTCCAGTTGTTAATATCAGGTACAGACATATTGTGTGTGAGAACTACTCAGGCCTCTACCACTTTACCCTACAGCCACTACAATTTGTGGGTCCATGTGCTATGGCAGAACCACACACCACAGCCACAAGGGGGAATGCATATTGCACCTGTCCATCTGCAACGTGGGTACTCACTGTTCCACACCAGAGGTAGACCACCATTGTTGATATCTGACCATACCCACCTTTCCCTGGACATCCATATCCCATCTCCACCCCCAGGCAAGGTTGTGACTGCACACAAACTGTATTTAGCACAAGCAGACTCTACACTTGTGTAGACTTGGGTAGACGACTTCAGAGGACCCATGCTGGGGGACTATACTGGCCACTCAGCATAATCCTTGACAATTGTATTCTATGAGCATGTGTATGGTTTGCATTGGTCATGCTATCCCACATATACCCATGACTGCTCCACAAGGCACCTGTCAGCTGTACACCAGCCATATATGCGCCGTACAACAGACAGAGTGACCTAATACATTGCAGAGCTGTAGCCCACAGAGGGAGGACATCTGTGAACAGTTCCGGCACCACACTTCATTCACACATACTCATTACAACACAGTGTTGACAGTGGAATCATCCAGAGAATGCAGATAGGGCTGCCCTCAGTCTGTTACTGACGGACACCTACTGTCAGAGATCCTCAGCAACCCTCTCACAGCACACACCGACAACATGGCTGTGGCTTAGCACATTCAATCCCTGGGACCTCCATGGTGCCCCTGCTTGACAGAGGCACAGCTCACTAGCCTCACATGTTGCCTTCTGTGACCTACTTTACAGTGGCACAGTAGCCAACTATCCTGGGGATGCAGATGCCAAGCACACTCTGGCTGAGCTGTCATTCCCTAGGGCAACAAGCCTAGTATTGACCTCTACACCCATATGTTCAATTGTCAGATGCACAATATTTGTTGTGCTGTTCTACTGTTTGCAGGTCTTTATTGCCATATCATTCCCTGTTCCTATGACAAACTTGTGTTTCTGTGGAAGATGTTTGCATATGACGGCGATCCACTATATCACTTATGTCTCTGTAGTCATTTACTGTGTGCACTGGGCAGATTGCTGTGTTGTGGTTGGTTCCTGGACTGACACGTACAAATACCAGATATGTGTGGCCAACTGCTAAACGGAGATATGGCCTAAGTGTGTGAGCATGCCCAGTTCAGCCTTTCCATGGCATGTTGTCTGACATATGCCTCATTTATCAAAGTGTGCGAGCATGCCCAGTTTGAGCTTTCCATATGTTGCACTCTGAAGTCCACCACATATTTGGGTGTGTGTGAACTTCAACAATATCTCACATTTATGGTTGTGTGTTGGGTGTCATGTTGTGTAATAACTAGCCAACTGCTTCATTTCTGCCACAACAGGGATTATACTGTGCCTGCAGGGATTGCATGGGATACTTTGCAGACAGTTCTCAACATACTTTCATAATGACCTAACACTGTAGTACCGTATAGTGTACTGGTTCAGTACTTTCACTGTGGTGGACAGTATCCTGGGCTTTAGTCCTATGACTGCTTGACATCTTCATAGTGAGCACAACAGACTGTGTAGGGGCCAGTTGTGCACACATGACCATGTTGCATTATGTTCAGATATGGACTACCTACACCAGGCTCATCCAACATTGCTAGTGTATTCCACAACATGGGTGGACATTGGCAAACACTAGCAATGTTCCCTAGGCCATTTCTGATGCTAGTCACAGGGTGTGTTTGTCCTTCGACACACATTGTAACTGGAGTTTGCCATGACATATGTCATGGTTAGTATACTGTGCCTCCGTCTACCTCTGACATAACAGTGATACCCAGGGTTAGCCTACCATCTCCCATCCACTCATCAGGATTCCTCTTGAGGGGTGTCGATATGTGACTCTCTGGCTGACCTGTACCAGGAGTTTACTGAAGAGTGGGGGTGCCTTCTGTGTTATGGATCATTCTGTACAGCTTGTCCTATGTATGTCAGCGCTGGGGTTCAGGTCTCTCATGTGCATAGCTCACTGCCATTCAGATTGTACAAGGTGCAACATGTTCATTCATTCCAGGTTGGACATGGCTTTATACATCAGGCACAGCTTGCCTGTAGCTGGGAAGTATGGTGGTGTGTGGGGCTGCAGTTTGTTTACTCAGGCAACACATGGCATCTGTTCATGCTCTTTGCTACTCCTGGTGGGGTACTGTTGTGGACTTCACAGTTGATGGAGGTGTCTGCTGTGGTATATCCTACAGGGGCTATTGTAGTCACTTGTGATGCTGATGGAGGATGACTGCAGAGCCACAGTGAGTTTCCCTTATCTACATCTGCCAACCTTCATGTTTGGGTGGGTGTATAGTATATGTTTCTGCGAACGCTACAGCCACATGTTTGTCCAGTGCAGGATATCTATCACCTTTTGTACCCAGGTCTCACATTACATGTTAGGTACCTCATGGGTTAACACCTGTGTGGTAATTTGTGGGCACTTACTGTATATCCACAGTGGTTGTCTATACACAGTTCTGCAATTAGCTTGCTGACATGGCTATGGCTACAGTTGTCTGTAGGTGGCCCTTTTGTGGGTTGCTTGTGTCAGCTGGGGGTCGGATATGGTGGGCTGTTTGTACTCCTCTGCATACATGTTCAGTCACAGTCCTTCCATGTTGGCCTATACCTATGGGACATATATACAGAACAGGGATGGGGGGGGCCAAGACCAGGCCTTGTGGGATGCCACTCATATCTGCTTTGTAGTCTGACATGGATGCGGCATGTCTGACCATGTCAGTTCTGTCTTTGCTCTGGTTTGCAACCCCTCTACTGACATAGGGGTATATATTTAAGCTGGTTAACATATCCATACTGAACTCATACGGTATTGTCTAGAAGCATGTGCACAGTCCAGCTACACTGTGTGGACCACATTGCCCTCATCGATGACCTTAATGACTGCTTCAAATGGGTCAGACATGTTTAGGGGCAGGTTCTGCAGTTATGACAGCCACACTGTGTAGGGTCCAATATCAGTAGGTCTACAATAGCCTTCTGTCTGCAGTACATACTGATCCTTTCCATAGCTGTGCAGAACAAGCTTGTCAGGATCCTGGGGTGGTAGTTTGGAGTATCCATTCAAGCAACACCTTTGTTGTGATGGACCACTGTTGTTGTACACTGCTCTTTGGGTACATATCCTGTGGTAAGGCTGACAATGGGCAGTAGTGTGATTTGGCATTCCATTATTCTTGGAGTCCATGTTGGCTTCAGCACAGGACACCATCACATACCTTTGCTGCTGTGTGTTCTGCTTTGCAGATGATGGCTGTTACCTCAGCATCTGCAATGTCAGGGGACCATCAGTCTGCTGGGATATGTATTTTGCACTCTGGGGGGGGGGTGTTTGCACTGCACCTGACAGGTTGTATGTTAGCAATATGTGTGTGTGTTTGGTATGTTGTTTGTAATATCTGTGTGATTCGGAGCATATCTCTGGATGCCCAACATGGTTCCTACCATCAGTTGGGTAAGCCTTGTGATTATCTTTAGTGTCCTGTACGTTTTGTATCTTCATAGGTTCATGGGTTCATACTAGACTATACACCCTAGGCCATTAGTAAGCCTAGCCAGAGTGTGTGTGTCTTTCGCCACCCCTTGCTATGTTCTATTATCGCCATTTATGAAGTTCTTCACTGTGCCTCTGTGTGGTCGTGACACAGTGAGGACCCCCAGTATACATGTACGCTCATCCATCCACTTGGCAATATTCCTGTTGAGGGGTGTCAGTGAGGGGCTCTGCCTACCATGGATTGGGATCCTGTTTCTGGGTGTGGGGAGCCTCTGCGTTATGTATCTGTCCCTCCAGCACATCTTATTTCATTATGTGTTGAGGCTGACATCTGTGACTCTCACAGCTCCAATGGCTTTGATTTCCTGTGGTGGAGCATGTCCATTACTCCTGTGTTTGACATGGCCTTGTACAACAGACAAACAATGCCTCTGTGTAGGCAGTCTGTGACTGCAGTCAGCTGGGGTGTCTACAGCCAGGCAGCATATGACATATATTTCACACCCTTTATCCTGTTGGTGGGGTAACTACGAGGTCTTCCGAACCGCTGCAGGTGTCATGTACGGTACATCCCATATGAGTCATTGTACTAGATTATGGGTCTGATAAGGGAACAGTACAGCGACACAGTGACCTCTGTTGATGTAGATGTGAATCCTTTCATGATACGGTGTCCAATATCGACAATCTTCATAGCCACATTGGCATTGCGAGTGTCATATGACAGATTACTGTCGACCTGTGTCCCTAGGTCCCTGATTATTCCTTGCATACATAATGGTTTGACACCTATGTGGTAATTTGTGTGTACCTTGTCTGGTATTTGGTGGGACATTCATACTGTCCAGTGTCTTCAGGATGTCTGGGTGGAGTTTGTGTGTGTGAGAGTGTGGTCTGTCGCATGCTACAGACTGCACAGCAGTTTTGACTACAGTTAGGTGCACATGGGTGGTCTCCACTGCTTTGTGCATTGTCAGTTACCTGGCCATATGGGTGTCTGTGCTGCATATGGATACTCCCCCTCCTTTGATGTTTTGGTGCAGGTGTTGGGGCCATAACACATGATATGTGGTATAACCTAGTAGTGCTGGTGTGCTATCACTAGGCTTGCAGCAGGCTTCTGTCACTGCACAGACATCAATGTTCTCCATAATGGGAAGTGCCTCAGGGGCATGCATATTGCATTTAACACATCTGGCATTGGTCAGCATTACTCTTATGTTTCCTACCACTTATGTTTTCTAGGGTGGTGGGTAGTCTTTTTGGCCTTGCCTACATACGGCTCTATGGAGGCGGCAAAGGCCTTATCCAGTATCCAGACGCACACGGGTAACAGGTGCAAGCCATCCCTAGAACAGCAGCATGGCTTGTCATGCTTGACATCGCAAGCAGACAGACATTAGACCCTCTTGGACTGACAGCTGTAACTGTGCCAGCTGTTAAATATGAGCATTCTGTGTTTGTACTGTGGCATCATTCTTGGTGAGGGTTGGATGCTGCACACAGCCAGTGTCATACCGGCCTGGGGTACATACTCAGAGGGACCATCCATGTCTCTTTTCATGTTGACCAGGGAGGTACATCTCAGGTAATTCACACCAGCATGGACATTGAGTGCATCATATTTCTGCTTGCTTTGGGGTGACCTGCACTTGTGTTATGTGGCATTTTGTGGCAGCCTACAGGCAGCTTACTCTACCCTTTCCCTTGTTCAGTCTGGTGAGTGGGACAGCAGTGTGTCTACCTATACAGACACCTATTACGACTGTATCAGGCATGTTGTTTCTCCTTCTGGCCTGTGACTGTTTGGCACACCAGCTTTGCATACTATTCGTTGCATGTGCTATGTTTGAAGGTTATGGTTGCTTGTGATCTGCTTTGGAGGCTTCTGTTGGTGTGGTGTGTTTGTAATTAAGGCCTCCGGGAATATTTGTCTGTGTTTATGTGTTTGGTTTACAGTTGTGGTAGGTCTATGTGGGACTGGGTTTGTGGTGTATGTGGTTACCTTCTCCTCCTGACTAGTTTTGACAGTACTGAGTTGGTGGAGCTCAACCTCTGGTTTGGATACATGGTTCCATCTATCACATATATTTGTATTTATTGGGGGTTGTTGTGGTAGTCTGTGTACTTGGGACTTGTGTCACATTGCCTCTGGATTCACAGATTCTACTTGTTGTGGCTGGACTTAGTGGATTGTATGTGTGGACATATGTTATTGACATACTACTGGTCAGTGATTACTTCCCTTTTTATGTTTGCTCTATCATGTGGTAGCTTCCTCATTCTCTTGCATGGTTTGGTAATGGCTGGAGTCCAGCATGCCAGATGCCTGCGTGTATGGCATTGTGTGTTGTTGTTATTTGTGATTGCATACCCAAGCATTCCTGGCTGTGTTCATGGAATGCCTGTATAACATGTTCTGTGGTGTGTCCCATATTCTGCACTTGCACAGGGCCTTTCATGGATTCAACATCGGTTTTGAGGGCTGCAACCTATGCTTTACACATGTTTTTCACTGTGGTATTCTGGCCAGGGACTGGGGTCAGGATGTGTATATCCAGTGTGATTACTCTATGGTCTGGTCTTACCAGTGAGGGGTACACTTCTCATCTTGCCATCCAGTACACATGTTGCTGATTATCACATCCAGTATGCTTACCCCTCTTGTGGGAGTGGTACATTGTTCCTGGGCATGATTTATGGATTCTGGGAAATTTTCTCCTACTGTGTTGGTGCTAGTATAATGCTCCTGGTGTATGTCTGGGTATTTTCAGTCAAGCAATATAATGTGGTTTGGGGGTTTGATATATTCATGTATTCCGACATAGGCCAGGTGCAGTTCCTGGTATTAGGACAGTAGTCTGCAGCAGGCTATATACTGGGAGGCGGTTTTAGCCATTGGTATTTGACCATGGCTAATCCCTGCTGCTTCTTGTTGTGGTACCAACATGGGGGTGTGGTTATCCTTGACATTTCTTGCTAGTCACCCTCCTTTTGTAGCTTGTTCCATGTTTTGCAGCTGTACAGCACAGTATGAGGTGTGACCTGGTAGTGTTAGGGTGCTGATGTGAGCCTTTACACAGTTCTCTATTACAGGACTGGTATCTACATTCTCCATACTGTGTGCGTTTACACTGCACACATCTTGCTGTTTAGACATCTGTCATTGGGTAGCATTACATCTAGGTTTCTATCCCTTGTAGAACCTATGAAGGTGGGTTTGTGTTTTGAGACTTACCTATTCAGGGCATGCCGTGGGTACTGACAGCCTTTGCCAGTATCCATGGGGCATGGCATGATAGGTGCACGCCACCCCTAGCAGGTGGTGTATCATGCCATGCTCCGCATGTCTTCCCAGCTTGAAACACATTGGATCCCCTTTGACTAACTGCATTACTTCAGCCAGTTATTGCACTTGATCATCCCATCGTCATTTTGTGGCTTCATGCTTGGTGAGGGTGGATGTTAGTCAGGGTGCTCATGTGTGCATACAGTACATGGTGTTACATTACTTAACACATGGCATTCATGCCTCAGGTGGTGCTGCAGGGCTGCCTCTGTCGGATGCACATATTATACTTCCCTGTACATGTTTGTGAGCAGGTCATGTCATTTTAGGCATCCATGTTATTATTAGAGTCAGTCAGAGGGGGTATCATTCCCAGGGTTCCTACTGAGCCAGTGTATGTGCTATGCGTTGCCTCTTTGCCAAGGCCAGGGCATACTGGGCATGCCTCCTTCTGCCTACTGGGGCAGGCTCAGGTTGTTCCTCCTCCGAGTCGCGCTCTGCCTGTGATGGCCTTGGCAATGTTGGGGGCTGTTTGGCCTGGCCCTATGCTGGTCCTGCTGCAGCTGTTTTCGCAAGATCATATTATGTAGCATAGCACATACCATGACAATTTGGGTACATGTAGTTGGTGTGTACTGCAAGGATCCACCAGACGTGTCCAGACACCGGAACCGTGACTTGAGCAGCCCAAACATACGCTCTATTACATTATGTGTTTGTGCATGTGCCTCATTATGGCGTTCCTGTTCAGGTGTGTGTGCATTTCTGATGGGTGTCATCAGCCACGGCTCCAGTGCATAACCTGCATCCCCCACTAGGTGTTTGTGTGGGATGTCCCCATTGGCAAATGTCTGGTACAGCTGTGTCAAATGCCAGATGTGGGAATCCTGGTAACTCCCAGGGCAGCCAGCACACACATTCATTATTATGCCCTGGGCATCACACATGACCTGGCAGTTAATGGAGGGGAAGCCCTTGCAGTTAATGTAGGCCCTACCCTGCTCACCGGCTGGTGCTTTGCTGCCTATGTGCGTGCAGTCTATTGCACCCACTACCTCAGGGTATTCCGCTATTTGCTGGAAGAGACGCATATTGCTGGCCAATACCTCATGGGCATTGGGGAAATATACATGATCACCGACATGTGCTGACATGGCATCCAGGAACTCGTGCAGTACCCTGGAGGCTGATGCCTGTGATATCCCCATCATATCGCCAGTTGGTCTCTGGAAGGTACCTGTTGCTAGTATTCTTAGGCCAACACATACCTTGGTTTCCACTGGGATGGGTTCCCCTCTGTTGGTTCTGTGTGCGAGGCGTGGCCTGCACAGCTCAACTATTTGCTGCAGGAGCTGTCTGTCCACTCTATCAGCCGTTACTATCTCCAGCTCATGTAACCCGTGGTAGGTGACCCTGGGCCTGTACACTCTTCTCCGCCTCCTCACTGTGGGTTGTCTGGCACCATCTGCATTGTCACCACCCTCAGCAAGTCACCTATGTCTCATTATGACAGCTATGGCAGCCCCTAACATTTCTGCTCTGAGTGAAGCTTTTTCTGTTTTCACTTCTATTAGCTTACTCCTGTCTTGCAGTGTCTCTTAAGAGAAACATCCTGCACTACTGTTTGCAGAGTTTTAAGTGCTGGGCTGGGCTACTATTCTGCCTGTGTAATTGCCTACTTCTAATTGTTTTCACCTGCTAGCTTCAGCAGTTATCCCTGCTAGCTTCCTATTAATTCTGTTGCTTCCTTTTTCCTCTCCATTTCCTCAGGGGGGAGCAATGTGCATACCATCAGAAACACGCTCACACTGGCTTACACGCGCACACACGTGCTTACACGGTTCAGAATTTACTTACTCGGATTAAAATGCGCATACACCCGCGCAAACATTGTTACACGTCTGCCAACAGCCTCCAACATACTCAGCCTGCCCTACACGCACGCACACTGCCCTACTCGCGCTTCATGGCACGCACACTTGCGCATGCACACCCACCAAGACACTTTGGTGTAAGTAACAGTGTACACCTTCCATTTCTTGACTTTCCATGACTTATCTAGTGGCACACCTCTTTCCATGATCTGTGTTTGTCATCTGTCATGTTACACTGACCTCCAATGAACTGCATTTCTTTCTACCATTCTCCCCTGTGATGTCACCTATCTCTTACTCTATTCCACCCCCTTATGTATCTCTTACACTACTCAGACTGTGCTCATTTGCTATGTGACTGTGAGATTCAGTATCCTAACCCTCATTTACATGAGATTGCCTAACAATGCTTAGTTACATGTCTTAGACTCAGCTTCCCCCCTTAGCAACCACTACACGGTGGCCATGTTGTTTTTGGTCTGCTGGTCCCTGCATTGTCATTCCATGTATTGCATGAAACCCATATTTTTGGGTTTATAACCTTCTTTTTTATGATTTTATACAGCGCAGCCCGTTTTTAATATTTTGGCATCAGGTTATATTGCCAATGGCCACATATTTGGCCATTGGCATGCTGCCTGCGTCATATGCACCCTTTTTTTGGAGCTGACATGGCTCCATTGTGGAATTTGCAGAAACGTACTCAGTTGTCAACTGAGTACATTTCTGCAGCTAAAACGACTCTTACACGGACTGGTTTTAGCTTTGTGGATCAGTAATATACCTAATTTGCATACCTTTTGGCTGCAAGTGAGGTATTTAGCATGTCCACACCCAGTCCGTGTAAGAGACATTTTAGCTGGTCTCTTACATGGAGTTTAGGGCTGTTCCTGGATCGCGAGGCTTGCATGGAGTGTTGCACGTCTCTTACACTCCGTGCAAGCCTTCGTGAATCCTGCCCTTTATTGATTCCAGCATTTGTTACACAGCACACCTTACTGATTCGGTATTTGTTACACAACACACCTTATTTATTCCAGCATTTGTTACACAGAACACATGATTTCTTCGGGCATTTGTTACACAGCACATCTTACTTATTCCAGCATTTGTTACACAGCACACCTTACTTATTCCAGCATTTGTTACACAGCACACCTTACTTATTCCAGCATTTGTTACACAGCACACACAACTTATTCGGGCATTTGTTACACAGCACACCTTACTTATTCCAGCATTTGTTACAAGGCACACCTTACTTATTCCAGCATTTGTTACACAGCACACCTTACTTATTCCAGCATTTGTTACACAGCACACCTTACTTATTCCAGCATTTGTTACACAGCACACCTTACTTATTCCAGCATTTGCTACACAACAC